>NW_004955418.1:9321041-9379272 GCF_000276665.1 Chinchilla lanigera
ATCAGCCCTCCAAAATTCAAAGACCCAGTCCCAAAAAGGGCAGCTGAAATGAATACACACTTCTCAGATAATGAAATACAAAGGGTAAATAAATACATGAGATAATGTTCAACATCATTAGTCATTCGAGGAATGCAAATTAAAACAACACTGAGATTCCACCTTACCTCAGTAAGAATGGCTAGCATTAAGAAGTCAACCAATAATAAATGCTGGCCAGGCTGTGGAGAAATAGGAACCCTTCTCCACTGCTGGTGGGGGAATGCAGACTGGTGAAACCGCTATGGAAATCAGTTTGGAGATTCCTCAGCAAACTAGGTCTAGAGGTCCCCTTCAACCCAGCTACTCCCCTTCTGAGTATTTTCCCAGAAGATCTGAAAACATCATATCACAGCTATATATGTGCACCTTTGTTCATAGCAGCCCAATTTGTAATTGCTAAATTGTGGAAGCAACCAAAATGTCCATCCACTGAAGATTGGAGAAAAACTTGTGGTACTTTTATAAAATGGAATATTACTCAGCTGTAAGAAAGATAAACTCGAGTCTTATATAGGTAAATGATCACAGCTAGAGACCATACCCATAAGTGAAATAAATCAGACCTGCATGTGCAACCACTGCATTGTCTCACTAGTGTAAAACCTGAAAGAGTCAATAAAAACTAGCAGGTATGATAGACATTGTGAAATGAATGGAAAATGCTCAAGGGTAAAAGGCAACTGGGATGTGGGAAAAGAAAAGGGAAAGAAGGAGAAATTTTGTATGTATGTATATACAGGATAGAACATAGTTGAATTATTGTCTTCTATTTGTTTGCTGAAAGAAACAGTTAATGATTCCTTGATTGATCAATATTGCATGTCTCTGTTTGTTTTCATGAGAAACCACTTTGAAGATATCAATATGTAACACAACAAGCATTGTTAATTTCCTACCATTTCTGTATTGTTTGTATTGTTCTTTTGCTATTTTGTAAATGGTTGCCTTTTTGTTCATGTTTTCCTTCTTTTATTTTTAAAATTTAAAAAATATTAAACTCTGCACAAGTGCTGCTCCTCACATGGCTGTACAACTAACCTGAAAAGCACAAGATGTTGGCAGAGCATACTGTCTTCAACACATGGCACTGTCAGACTTCTAAATGCTTGCTATCCCAGTGGGGACAGCCTGTTTTTGTGATTGTTGTTTCCCTGGTAACTAGTGAACTCAACCATCTCCCTTTGGTGTACATGCTCTATAAATCACCTGTGTGTGCCTTGTGCCATTTCTACTAGATTGCTCACCCTCTTCTTGGTGTGAGTATAATGAATCTATTCTTAATAGAACCCTTTGGTGGTTATGTTTCTTTCACATCTCTTTTCCTAGTTTGTAGTGTATTCTTTTCCTAGTTTGTAGTGTATTCTTTTGTTGTTTTAAGATGTGCTTTGACAATTAAAAGCTTTTAACTAAAAAAAAAAAAAAATTGTGGAGATGTGGGGGTATGAGAGCAATCCCACAAATGAGATTACAAAAAGCTCTGATTACTCTTTCATTTTTTAATAGTCTTAACACTCAAGGTCACACCCTGCAAAAAAACACTGGGTTCCTCAGCCCACATACAAAAAACACCCCCTGGTTTACAGAAAAACATTAACTCAGGGTTGTGGGAGGAGCCTGTTTCTGTTGTCATAGGAAGAACCAATATGACTACTAACATGATTGGTGATACATTATCATGCCTTTCAGAGAAGATCCAACTTTGCAGATTCACAATATTTACTTGAAAATAAAGAAACACCTTTTTTCCCTTCCCTCTGCCAGGAAAACTGGAGCTCTGAAATTGACTTTAGGGAGCCTGAAAGAATAACCCAACAAGCAGGTAAACCGTTGTAATGCACAGGAAAACAAAAGCCTGCCTCCCCAACCATCTTCCTGGCCATGTTTGCCATATCAGCTCTCATTGCTTCTTTGTTATTAATCGCTCTTTGTCCACTCTCTCTCCTCAACGAAATCAGAATGAAGACATTGATGAACCAAAAACAACACCACCAAATCTGGATTACTAAGCAACTGTTTAAAGAAACAAAACTTTGTGACACCCAGACAATGGTTGACTCAGGAGGTGGAAGACTGCTAACTCCGAGGTTCCAAACATCTTGAAGTCAGGATGTTTTTCCAGTTTAGAGTTGAGTCAGTTCTGGTCTTCACTCCATTCCGATGAAGACCCCTGGTGCCCCACAAAGACATTCTCCATCTCTGGTGTGTCTTCATTCAGCTCTCTAGCAGAGTTTGCTGGCCCGAACCCAGGACACACTCACATTGTCGACCTCTATTTATTTAGATTCTCTTTAATTCTATTATCAACAATTTGTAGATTTTAAATTTAAAAGTCTTGCCCACTTCATTTAATATGTCTCCTTATACTTTTGCATGCTCTTTTAAATTCTTTTACATTTTATTTTTTAATTTATCCTTTGTAGAGTATAAATTATGTTACTTTTGTTAGACTTATATATTGCAAACTTACTAAAGTTGAGTACTAGTTTTAATGTGTGTTAGACACTTTAAATTTTTCTATGTACATAATTATATTGTTTACATATAAACACAAGCTATTACTTACTTTTCAATATTTGTTCCTCTGGTTAATTGTACTTGAATTTTTTAGGTGTTTGGAACCTTGTACTCTAGATGTGCAATGAAGAAAGTAGTGAGAAAGGGTATCTTGCCTTTTTTTATAATCCCAAGGAAAATGTTTCCAGTAACTCTACATGAAGTATAATGTTAACAATAATAAATTTCAGTTTTCTAAAGTGTTTTTCAACTAGGTTGAGGAAACTCCCTTTCCTACTTTTTAATACTTTTGTTCTGAATGGGTATGGATTTTTCTCAAATGGTTTTCCTACACATTAGAAAATAATTTTATACTCTTAAGTGGTTAAATACTATTTATGATAAACCACACTTAATCATTATATATTATTATTTTGCATATAACTCTACTGTATTTGACAATTTTATCTAATAATTTTGAAATCGTTTAAGAGGAATACTGTTCATTAATTTTTCTTATCTTTTAATTTCCTTCTGGGGCCTTAGAATAATGTTAATTCTGTATATTTAAAATGTTTTGAGAAAGTTTATAGCATCTTTGTGTTCTTACAGTATGTCTTAAAGACTGGCTGTATTTTCTCTTTAAGGTTTCTTTTAATGCATGGAGTTTTCTTCTTGTAAGATTTTTAATTGCAGATCTAATTCTTTATGAATACAGATTTACTGAGACTCACTGCTTGTTGAAACAAATTGATATGTGTTCCTGTCCTTCAAGGAAGCTAACCATCTCACCTGCATGGTCAAATTTATTAGCATTATGCACTAAGTTGTTGGAAATATTCTCTTATTCTTTCTGTGTCTTTAAGATGTATAGTTTATCTTTTTGCTAATATTTTAAGCTATATGGTTTATCTTCTCACTCGGTGTTTCCTAATTTCTTCATTTTTGGCTTTTCTATAATTTTATACATTTGATAGATCTTTTAAAAATTTTTTGTTGTCTCGGTTGTTTTTGAAAATTATTCCATCAATGTGTGTTATATATTTATTATATTTTTTCTGTTTATTTTAATACCAAGTTAGACTAAATATATTGTAATTTCTAGGTGTATAATTAAGTCAATAACTTAAATCTTTTGCTTTTCTAAAATAAGCATTTAAGAGTTTTAAAATTTACCCTAAGTAATAATGCATGTGGTGCATTTCACAGATATATAAAGTTTGTTTCATTTTCATTTACTTACTATCCTTATTTGAATAGTTTTATTATTTAAAGATGTGCTAATTAAGTTCCACACAATGGATATTTTCTATCTATTGTTGTTATTTCTAACCTAGTTCCTTTGTGACCAAAAGACATGCTCTGCATGACTTCAGTTTTCTGAGATTCTTGAGGTATTGTCATGTTTTATCTTCACATATTTATTGCTTGTACTTCAAAAAAGTGTGTATCATATGCGCATATGATATCATGGTCAACAAATATCAGCTCAGTTTGGCTAATTAATTTCTTCTGTTTGTAACAAAACTATGAATGAACTATAAAATCTTGTAGCTGGATTGTCAGTTCTTTTCTTCCTGTGCTTATGCTTGCTATTCTTTGTATATTTCAAAGTTCTACTTTAGTTTTTTTTTTTTTTTTTTAATTTTTTTTGGTTTTTCTCCGGTACCAGGAACCGAACTCACAACCTTGCGCTTGCCACGCAGGCGCTTTGCCGCTGAGCTAAATCCCCAGCCCTCAAAGTTCTACTTTAAACTGGGTGTGGTTGCACACATCTGTAATTCCAGCACTCGGGAGGCTGAGGCAAAAGGATCATTGTGAGTTCGAGACCAGCCTGGGCTACAAAGTGAGCTCAAGGCAAGCCTGAACTGCATAGTGAGACCCTGTCTCAAATACACACAAAACAAAACAAAACAAAAAAGTTCTACTTTGTTGGTATGTATACATAGAAAGTTTCTTCTTTAAAAATGGTCCATTTGACTATTAAAATTTTCCCTACTTTTCTGATAATACTCTACGAGGATGAATAATTTTTTAAAAATATTAATAGATTCATCTTAGCTTTTTCTTTTTTTTTTTTTTTTTTTTTGGTACCGGAAATGGAACTCAGGACCTTGCATTTGCTAGGCAGGCACTGTGCCACTGAGCTACATGCCCAGCCCTCTCATGGTTACTTTTACATGATAAATATATCATTTTTTTTTAATTTCCTGCATATTAGTAAAAATGAATAATTTGATAATTTTTGATGTACTGCTTTGAAACCCTGAATTTTCATTATTAGTTGTATTTCTTGCACTCAGTAAACTTTCAGGTCATTAAATATAAAGTTCCTAATTGTTTAGTATCACAAGTGTTCAGTATAATTTTCAAATTCTGTATCATTTTTAATGCTTTTTATTTTTATTCTCTTTGAAATAAAAAAGTGAAAAAATTTTTTAAAAATCAACAATGGCAAGAAAATACAGATTTTCCAATATTATCTGTTGAATAAATAAAATGTGTTCCACAAGGAACATGAAATTACAGGGTTTAAGATCAGAAAAGGGAGAATATTTATCTCATCACTAAGATATTAAGTCAGTATGTTGCACTCAGCCATAGACATACTTTAAGCTTTCTTACCTATTTATTAAGATACAACATCTATCACATTCTTCAAGCATATACTAAGAGCTACTTCAAATTTTTTATAACAGCCAGGTGTCACAGTGAATGCCTGTAATTCCAACATTCTGGGAGGCTGAGAAAGGAGGATTACAAATTCAAGGCCAGCTTGAGCAACTTAGAGATTTAGCAAGAGCCTGGCTCAAAATAAAAAGAGGGTGGTACTGGACATGTAGCTCAGGGTGGAGACCTTGGGTTCAATTCTGATATTTTAAAAAATTTATGAATGGTGTCTTCAAGTCTACAAGTAAAGTGATTAATTTAACAGGATTTGGTTATTTAGGTAAACCTAGAAGTCTTTATTTTACCCAGTTCACGCATTATGAAGGCTGTAAGTAAAAACAAAGAAACAAACAAACAAAATCCTTAAGAAAAACTACTGCCTTAATAAATTCGAGCATAAGAATATGATGGGCCAAAATCAACAACATACTGTAATTGAGGCTCTTGTCAGTGATAGTATAAACAGTTCCCCATGCCAAATCATCTCAAAGAATTCAGTAATTGTAAACATGAACAATTTTATAAGAGTTTCTTTATACATGAATAAGAATGATAAGCATTATGATTATGTGTGGTATTTTTTAATGGGTCCTATAATTTTCAAATAAAAGACAAGGTATTTTCAAATAAGCAAACCAAATGCTGGTAATTTTGAATCCAAAGCAAATATCTTCATACATCTAGAGAGTGCTAATATGTACGACAGATTCTATTTCTTCTGAGTTGATACTTTAAAAAATAAAAGGAAAAAATTGGTGACTAAAGTAAAATTTTGGGATAACTTTAGGAAGATATTTATATCACCTAGAACTGCTTCAGATTGAAATGTAAACTATTCTGCAGGTGAGAGGGAGGCAAGAAAAACTCTCCCATTCAGTTACTCCAGCCATAGATAATATTTTATTTGAAATATGCTCTTGAATTCTAGAAAGTCTTTTTCTAGAAATTATTTTTCAAAAGCTATATGGTATGTTCAAGAGGAAAAAAAAAACATTTTTTCAGGAGTAATTTGAATTTCTACTCCAAAATTTTAAATTATAGTGATAAAAAACATAAATTTTAACATCTCATCTTTAAAAGTCATATAAATTAGGATTTTTGCATTCATTATTTATTCGTTATTCATTATTCATTATTCATATATAAATATTTTTCAGTGAGGCAGAATTAGATGCTTTATATAACTGCATACATACTAGAAAAAGTTTCAGACACATGTTCTCAGTTTTATCAAATTTCTCAAAATGGCAAAACTCTTGCCTTTCCAGATTAGAACAGAAAAAGAAGAAATGATAGCTCCAACCATATCTCTTTGTAACTAAATCTGACTTTCAAAGCTGTAAAAGAAATGAAATAAACCATATATAGGAAGATGAATGCCACATGACCTCACTCATTTAAGAAATCTAAAAAGGTTGGTCTTACGAAAGTAGAGGAGACTCGTGCTTACTGTGAGTGGGGAGTTAGGTGGGAAGGATGAGATGTTAGACGAAGGAAACAAAATTTCACTGAGATCAGAGGAACAAATTCATGAAACCTATTTTACCATATAATGATTGTATTTACTAATATACCTTGAGGAATGTTAAGGAAGTTGGTATACACAGTCAGTCTCTCTGCCTCTGTCTCTGTCTCTCTCTCACACACATACACAAAAATATGTGATGTAAGTTAATTTTTATAGTCACTAGATGGACTTATTCGGTAATGAGTAAATAATTCCAAACAGTGGTATACAGGATAAATACACATCATTGTATATGTCAATTAAAAATTACGCTAAAAAAATTAAAGAAACAAATTCAGTGTCAATATCACTGCACAGATTGTGACTTACCCTGGATTTTAAATCACCTTACTGTGTGTGATGACAATATGGCCTCAGTATAAAATATAAAGCCTTAAAATTGTTGTAGTGTTTAGTTATTGGAGATTCAGAGAATTTTTACATGGAGAGTCAGAGAGAATTTTTACATGGAGATTCAGAATTTTTGCACAGAGATTCAGAGAATTTTTACAAAAAAATGATTAAATATTTATCTAGGCACATCAGTAATATTTATTCTTTCCCAAAGATTTTCTCTATTCTAACAATGTATTAATAAATAAATAAGAATGAAAATGGAGATTAAAATATTATGTTTTCTTACATTAACTAAATTATCTTTGAAAAAATATTTCTGTAGTCTCAGGAAAATTATCAAGCACATTGATTTTATATCCTCTTGTAGAAACTGACAATCAAATTCCATTTACAAAAAAGGAAGAAAAATGTATCAGTGATCTGCATGAGATTTTCAAGGTCATAATATTTTCTGAAGGTGGATTTGTTGAACCAGTGTTCAGTATATTTACTCTCTGCTGCAGTAAACCATATGTTTTGCTGAAGCCTATTTCTATCCGGAGTTAACTTGTGAATAATCAAGAAATACTTCATAAATACTTCTGACTTCCACTTTCCTAATCCAAAGGTATGATAGGGTGCATTCAACCATGGTGATTCAAGTTGGAACACTCATTATGAGATAGAAAACGTGATGGTCGGCTGAAAGGTACTGGAAATTTAACAGCATCGAATGTTCTATCAAATACACTATGCACTTTTCCATTTGTGCATTTTCTGAGAGTGGATACTTTATACTCTATAGTTATGCTTCTGTTGTCAGAAGCACTTGAACACAACAGGAAAATAATAGAACAAATCTTTTCCAAATGTTGTGTCATTCCCATATAATTAGTCACATATTATATTGTTGGCCTTTTTCTCAATGAAAATTATCTACAGATCTCCCTGTCAGAGACTAAAGTTGTAGTAAGCTAACTGCATGGTATTTCTGCTTCAGGGATCCAGGATCCATTCATAAACAATGAAAATAAGGGTATTTGGCAGATAAATGAAAGTGTAAAATTAAAGATTTGTACAAAAAATTAGATATTAACAAAATTTTGAGCTTCTGTATCTGCATATCAAAGTTCTGTTCACAGAGATTGTGAGCTCCTTATGCTTACTTACAGATATATAAAAGTTCTAAGTGTTCATAGCTTCACAGAAGGGGCTGGTGATTTAGCTCAGTGGCAAAAGCGCCTACCTGGTAAGCGCAAGGTCATGAGTTCGATTCCTGGTACTGGAAAACAAACAAACAAATGAACAAACAAAAATCAGACACATAAGCTTGAACAACCTATTGTGTCTCTCATTTGAATAAAGCAAGGTACAAACTAAGAGACAAAGAAGGGAAAGGACAAAACAACTGTATGGGACTCTTGTGGATGAGAAGTGGACCAGGGTACCAAAAGGCAAGGGATAGGGAGAGAGGTGGAGAGAAGCTATGGCATGCGTAAAGACCTAATAACCTCAATGATGTGGACACTGCATGCCATAAACATGAATTAGGATTAACACAATCCACAAGATGATAGGAAATTAATGATGCTTGTTGTATTACATGTGGTTAACTTCACATTGATTATTCAGATAAACAAATATAGGCATGTAAGATTGATCAAACAATTAAACATGATCTGTTCCTTTCAATAAAGCAATAGAAATTAGTGGTACAATTATCTTAGATTGCTTTTGTTCTTTTTTCTTTAACATAAAATTAAAAAATTAACTGTGCATCTGAAGAGGAAGAAATAAATGCGGATTAACTGTGGACCTAAAAAAAAAAAGAAAAGTTCACAAGAAGCAAAAATGATAAAGGGGAACTAGAGGAGGCAGGAGGAAAGGGGAGAGCAAAAGAAACAAGCTCTGTTATATACATGCAGCAGCTCACCAAAAAGATTGTAAAATGCATGTATGCAAAACACATACAAATAAAAAAGAAATAATGAGGATCATTATAAAAGGAGAAAGGGAAAGGATATATAAAAGGGGGGTAGTTGAGTAAAAGAAGTAGAATTAGATACAGGAAAGACAAGAGATTAAAGAAGGAAACTGAAAATATTCATTTCTATTGTGCTGCTAGGTCATTTTTTACAATATCGCTGTGTTTCCCTAAAGCAACATTTCGGTTGTGCTCTTGTGATTGAGCTTCAGTGTCCTCCTTCTGGTGTCCCGCGCTTCCACATCCATAAGCTTAGCAAGATCATCAAGAAGTGATATTCTGTTCCGGTTAAGTCACCCTTGCCGCTCTCTCTTCTGCTTTCTCTATTTGCTAAAAAGCCCCAAAAGATGAAAGTTATATTCTTCCTGCTAGGAAAAAAAAAAAAAAAAAGCAGAGAAATGTCATGCTTGAGGTAGATAGTGATTCAAAAATAAATACATGAATAATATTCAAAATTTGTGCCAGGGATATAACTCAGTGGTACAAACGCCTGCCTGGCAAGTGCAAGGTCCTGAGTTTGATTCCCAGTACCAAAAAATAAAAAATAAAAATTTATGGGTCAGTGCAAATTAAATAATAAATGTAGGTTGTCAACTTTATTGTAAGGAAGATACTGAGTTATGACAGAAATATGAGATGTTAGGGGCTGGGGGTTTAGCTCAGCAGCAAAGCGCCTGCCTGGCAAGTGCAAGGTCGTGAGTTTGGTTCCCGGTACCGGAGAAAAACCAAAAAAAAAAAAAAAGAAAAAAAGAAATATGAGATGTTTAGGGGATCAAATGAAAGCCACCTGTCCACTTCCTCCACTAACTAGTACAAATTTTAAGGAAGACAGACACATAAGATCAGCATGGATAGGATTTTGCTCGTGGTGGATGGATATTAAGTGAAGAGTTATCTCTCAACCATAGTAGGTAATTTATCCACTGCCTCTTTTTAAAAATCAATATTTAACTTAATTCCTATAGAAAAAGTAGCTTTTAAACGTAGGAGGGATGTTGTAGCTTATCAAACTAGGGAAGTTTTGAGAATAAAACAAAACCACTAACAGTGGGAATATGTTGTATTATCATCCTAGTTAGACAGTCATGATAGACCAATTCTATGTTTACGTCTCTGAAATCAAATGTGTCAACTAATCTTAAAATAAGACTGTAGAACTAGTCTACACAGACCAGATTGTTTAAACATAATATATCAATTCAATATAGTCTTACAAGATACCAAAATAGTTGTTAATTTAACAAGGACTTGTTTTAGTGTTATCTAAGGAGAAAAATACATGTGTGTGCAATAAATAAATAAATACATAAATGCTTGTCATTATGATCTTCTCTGAGAATACATTTGCAGTTATAACATAAAATTTATCGAATCTTAATTTATTATCTATAAACCATTTTTTTGCCAAAAGTGTGTGTTGGTTTGGGGTTTCTGCAATGGAACAATATAAAACAGGACACATATTATACAAGGTTATTTATCACAGTCACCCAAAGAATCATATACATGACAGTGCAGGAATTCCGTCCACACACTATAGACCAGGAATCTAGCTGAGGGCCTGGATCCTATGATAATGTCCTGCATGAGTC
Source organism: Chinchilla lanigera (assembly GCF_000276665.1). NCBI lineage: Eukaryota > Metazoa > Chordata > Mammalia > Rodentia > Chinchillidae > Chinchilla > Chinchilla lanigera. Next base: position 9,331,666 of record NW_004955418.1, read on the forward strand.
CAGCTGAAGACCTAGAGCCCATAACAATGCCTCCCACGAATCCAACTGGAGGTCCAGAGCCCATAACAATATCTCATGCAGGCCTGTTTCACAGATCTGCAGTGGGAAGACCCAAATGTCAGTGGTGGAAGCTGGGAAGTCTGTGCCAGCAGGATGATCTGTGCTAGCAGGCTGAGGAATCTGCACTGGAGCCAGAAAGCAATGTACAAGGTAAGAACCAGAGCTCCCCTGAAAAGTACCACAGCCATCCTCAGCAATGGTGTAGTCCCAAGCTCCTCCAAAGGTGAATTCAGCTGAGTTCCCATCAGGAAAGCCAACACAGCAAGCTCCTCCAGGAGACTGACAGTGCACCATCTTCCCCTCTGCAGCCAGGAAGCTATGCTCAAAGAGGGGACCAGAGCTCCCCCAATGTGAACTGAAGTTCTTCTCAGTGCCCATAAGGTACTCAGAGGATGAAAACAGCCAAGTTCATCAGGCAAGCCAGCATGACAAGCTCTTCCAAAAGAACCAATAACTCCTTACAGCTTTACCCAGCTCCCAACAGCCTTACTCTGCTCCCAGCAGCCTCACCTCTTCTTCTCCAGTTCTGCCTCTTATGCTACTGACAAAAATCCCCAAGCAGGCCTCCCACACCTGGCACCACACATACTCAGTTTAGCTGTGGGTTATAAATTGAGCACCAGTTGTCAATCCACTACAATGTGAAATTGTATTCTCAATGCATATTAGACTTTAGAGTTAAGAGAACTGTCATCTCCCTTTCTATGAAGAAAATATACAATGAGAAGAAATCCAATTTTATTATAATATTTAAGTTGCACAAATATATGTATAAATATATGAGAACATTACATTTAAGAATATTCAAATACTTTCTGGTAGACACACAGTAGATGAGTAATGTTCAAATTCTGCAACACAGGGAAAACAATAGTACTTAGCTCCCACCCTAAAACCTAAATTAAATAACATGGTGTGTGGTCTGGGCATTAGGACATTCCAACTGCCCAGAAATAAAGAAACAGCACACTGTGTAATATTCATACAAAAGCAGCAATAGGATTTGTATATGCTGTTCCATCAGACAATTCAGCTGAGTGTTCAAATAACATATTTTGCAACAAATTTTAGCACTTGGACTTTTGTCCTTTCCCTGTGGACTTAATCTGCATATATTTATATTACTGATTTTATGATAGATTTTTAACTATTTTTGTCTCTTTGTCATGTTTTTTCATTTATTTTTATAGTGAAAATAATATCAAGCATGTATGTTGGATTTTAAGTTTGTAATCTCTAATTCTGTCATTCAGTGTGACAGCCCAAATATTATCAACCAGCAGGAATGCTTTAGTTAACCGACCAATTTGCCTATCATTGTTTTATACCTGTCATCACGGTAGTTCTCAACTCATTTCACTTTCCACTTCATGAAATTTCCATTAAAACTGTGGTGTTCAATCTGTCTGGGGATTTGCAGATGAGAAATGCAATAATATTTTCAATAAAATTACGAAAACCTGCATCTTTTTGTTATTCTCAAACTTAATTCTATATGAAGACATCGAAAATGTAATACACAATAAATATTTGCATTGTTAAATTTTCTCAGATCCTATTAATTAAGCAAAAACTGTTAATCAAAGTAATCAAATCTTTCAGCAAATGAGAATATTTTTACTACCAATGCTTTTCTTCCTCCAGTATCTCTACTGTGTTCAACTATTCATTATGTTTGCAAGCAGTGCTTGCCTCAGACGCTAGCTAAACAGAGCAGAGTGTTGGTGCAGGAAATAGGTGATGCTGATGCTGAAGAAACAAGCGCTTTTGTCATTTCTCTCTCATGCAGATTTTCATTAAGTTCTATAAAAACACACAAATGAGCCAAGTCAATAAACTTATTTATTTATTCTAATTGTCCAAGGCTTCTTTTTAGATGTGTTTATCCAGTCATGTATTTTAAAAAACAAAAATAAATTATTGCCTAGACCAATATTAGTAGAGAAACAGTTTCCCTAAATTAAGCTGAATTAAGTACAGCTTTTTATAGCAAAATATAAGAAGTAATTGATGAGTGGGATTGTGCATTTTTAAAGCATTAGTCTATTGCTGTTATGAAATTACATATTTTCTCATCCATATATATATACAAATATGTATATATAAATATGTATATGCAGATATAAATATAATGTAATCAATATGTGAAAACAGGAAATTTTTAAAAATTATGTATTTAGTGGAATGATATCAATATCCTTGAGGATCATAAAAATTTATTTTCTTTTTAATCTGTTAAGTTTTGTATTGCAGTGTATCAGCACGTAGGGTAAAGCAATTGCCTTAAGACTTTCTTCAATGTTGCTGTGATTCCCTGAAATGTATTTTAATTCACCTTCAAAGGATTTATCCTGTGAGTTCTAAACAGAACATGAAATGGATTCTGTTGCTATCTGGCCTTTCTATATTTAGACTCCTCTCCTATTAATGATTAAAAATAATTTTAAATAACAAAGAAGCATCAAGAAATGCAACTTTTGAACAGTCAAGGCTCTTTAAAGCTAAACTGCGTTTAGTAATAGTCAGTTTCAATTACAAATTAACTGATTTGTTGCTTTTCTTTTCTCTGTCATTTGACTGCAATGAATAAATGTGGTCTATAAACTGGAGTCCCCAATCTACATCTGGCGGTTTATAAGGAACCATCTTTCAGAGATACAAGAAGGCATAAAAAGAAACAAGAATAATTCTTCCATGTCAAGCTTCCTTAATTAGAAAAGCTGAGTTCAAAAACAAATTATCTTTTTCATATTTTAATTTTAACTGAAAAGTGATTAAAATTAAAATGTATTCAATTTTTTCTACTGTGATGGATAAAATAGGGCTTCTTTTAAAATAATGTAGGAAAGTTAAAAAATTTTCAAGATGAGCAAGTGTTTCAGTGACTTATACTTTAAATGCTTTGGCTGTAAAACTTCCACCATTTGACCTTTTCAGCTTCCTATAGCGAAAGGTGAAATGATGTTTTGCAGTGCAAGTTGAAATAAAGGTATTTGGATGACAGGTGACACCTTTAACTTTCCAATGGGAACTTTCCTTGCCAAAGGGAAACTTGTTCAATGAAGTTCACAGGGTTATTCCTACTCCTTTTCACTTATACACAGCGTTGTCCTCAGAGATTTAGGAACTTGCTAAGATCAACAAGATAGGTTGTGAAGACAGTTCATGCAGATATACACAATAATTTAAACTCTATTGCATAAGTCAGACACTTCTGTACATTGATAACAAGAGTCAATATAAAGTCGTCCTCAACAGTCCCTACTTAATCATGTACATATATTTAAAAACAAAACTTCATCATTTTTTTCTCAATTAGGGGTCAGCAATTTTTAGGAAATTGAGTTATATACTCATAAATCATTCTCATGTTTAATTCTTAGATTTGCCTGTATTTGTATCTTAATTCTGTAAACATAGCATGTGCTATCTCACTTTTTGTCCCTACTATATCTCCTCTCCACCCTTTTACTGTCTGCCCCTTACCCTTATTTGTTAGCATTTAACCTAAGCTTTCTCCAATCCTCCCTAGTTTTGCTTTATTGATCTTAAATGGCATTAGTTATCTCTGTATAAGTCTTGGATTTCATGAGCTTTAATTAAACTAATAATATCAAAAAGGTCTCTTTTTACTCTACAAACTTTGTAGATTTCTAATTTATGACAGTAAAACTACACTTTCTACGTTCCTACATTTTGGATACTAAGCTACGATAGATAAGCAAAAATGCAGATTATTACCTCTTATTTTTTATGATTTCTGGGCTTACCCAATTGAGCTCTCATGCATCTTTTGAAGAACTTTCTGTTATTTCTCTCGTTCTTTGAAAAAAAGAAAACAACTCTGGATTCAAGCAGCTGAGGGATCATTACCATCCATTATCTTTTCTACACCTCCGATACACAGAAGTGCTTCTCCTGTGGTAGTGAAGGTACAAGGCTTCCAAACTGAGTGTTTCTCATCCAGCCTTTGGTTCCTTTCCAAGCACTGTCAATATCAGCAAAGAAAACTGAGACTTTTCCAGTATAATTCCTATCAATAAATGTATACTGTACTATTTTTTCTTATCATACACTGTTTTTGACAATACACAGTTTTATTCTGACAATATTTCTCATAAAATAAACGCTATTACTAGCATTTCCCACTTAAGGATGATAATGTTTCGCTTGTGTATATACCCATCCCAAGTTCTCAGTAATACAGTGTTATGTGAGAAACTGTGTCTAACCACGCATGCGTCTGACATCACAGTTTGACTCTTAATTTTTAAAATTTCTCTTCCTCTTAAACTTGTATCTACAAATTATGTAGGCAGATAAAATTTATATGGTTTTTTTTTGTTTTTTTTTTTTTTTTTGGCTTGGAAATTTCTTTTTTTGTTTGTTTTTTGTTTTTTGGTACCACGAATTGAACTCAGGACCTTGCACTTGCCAGGCAGGCACTGTGCCACTGAGCTATATCCCCAGCCTCAGAAATTTCAAGTTTGAGATTTATTGTAAAATTTCAATTTGAGATTTATTATAAAATTTCAATGTAATTAAAATATGATTTTTATATAGGAGTACTTCATGTTAATTGTATGTATTGCGAAGTAGAACATCCTCTTTTTAAATACTCATAACCAACTGTCTCAGCATTGTTTTTTGAAGAGTTCATTATTCCTCCATGATATGTAATATTAAATTTCACCACCTAGATTAACTCCTTCATGTATACACAAATGTGTACGGTCTTGTGTCTCTCTTACTAATGTGTATACTCTTACACTGATACCCTAATTATAATAATTAGGTCTTTGTAATATTTATTCATATGTGAAAAGTAGTTTCCATAATGCTACTATCTTTCCTCAAAATTTCACAGCAATTATATATTCAAAAGTAATTATTGCATTGAAACTTATTCAGGTCATGTGGGACTTCTTCTAGCACTTGAACTGAAGAAGTATATTATATTATCCTATATTTAGAAACTATAAAAATCTCATGGATTTCAAGATTCAAATTAAACTTGAATCATCAAAGATTCAAGTTTAATTTATTCTTATTAAATCAAAGAATTTTGGGTATGGAAAGACTTTCAAAGATCATCTGGTTGAACTTATTTCTTTTATCTGAGAAAAGTGAGACTCAGAGAAGTAAAGAAGTTTGAAAATATCATATATTGAGTAGCAGAGTAGTATTAACATTATACATATTAAGTGAATAAAATATAAAACACATATTTCTAATGCTTACATTATTTAAACTAGATTATTTTTTCCTGATTCCAGAATTCATTAGTCAATGATAACTCAGTGTCTAATCACAAGGTAATACTGCTAAAGTAATAAAGATAATTCAGAACACACCATTAAAATTATTTAAATATTTGAGTATTTTTATTTGAATAGTTTAATATGAACTGATTATCAGAGAATGATATTCTCTGAATATTAGAGAAGGGAATTCTAGTGCTACAAAGGAGGACTAACTAATTCTACAATGGCATTCTTGAGTGAAACAACAAACTATTTGATTAAACATCTTATCTAAAAAATGAAAGGATGAAAACATGTGAACTTGAGGATCTACTGCTATGGAGAAAAGGAAAGGAAAAAAGAGGTGAACCAACATTTAAACCACATTTCTCTTTGGCCTCCATGGAGGACAAATGAGCAGTTGGAAGGCTCAGAAGTAAGACAGAACATAGCTACCTGCTGGCTTCTGTTAAAATAGATTTTCTGCCATCTCCGTTGGACTAAGATAAAAACTTCTGTGTTTACAGTTCCATACACTAGAAAAATTCTGATAAACAGATCCAGATTTCACATGTGACTCCTGACACATGCCCCATTTTATGAGAAAGGATGAAATACAATTGGACAACTCTTTCCAAAAAGAACCCAGTTTCGCATCAGCCAAACATCTGTTCTGTAGCCATTCTACACTTGGCTTTCCTTAGAGAAGACAAGAAATAAGCCCTTCCTAGGAGAAGGTAACACTTACCTAGATTTTAAATCCTCTCTTCAAATTTTTATGCATGCTCTAGAAATTCAACTAGAGAACAAAATGTTCAAAGATAAATAATGACTGATATTACAAATAATAGAGATAAAAGAAAAGATTTGCAGTGGTTAAAGCAAAGTTAACAGATGTAGGGTTGATTCATGCTTCCAGAAATTAAAGGCAAATGGAGAGTTTTATTAAATACAAGAAAACCACAAAAATCCTCAAACAGAATTTATAATAACTGATGATAAGCAATCAAGGTATCATGCAAGTGGAAAAGTAGACATATATTTTAAAGTAGACTGGAATAAATAAATAAAATATTAGTGTATTTATTGGAGAAAAATGAGAAAAAAGAACTTTAAAGTACCAGGATAAAATGTAAGAATACATGAAAAATACACAATTTATCTTTAGTCAGAATCCTAGACGTTAAACAAAAATATTGATACAAAATTCATATTTGAAGACAAAGAGAGTTATAGTTTTCCAAAATTGATAAAAATAACTGAAATAGAAATTTGAGAAGCATACAATTCCAAGCAGGAAGAATTTAAAGAAAACATGACAACCATGATTGGTTAGTTTGATGAGGGCTTAAATTGGTAAAATATTTTTTAAAATAGTAAAATATTATAATTAATAAATTGGAAATATAGGTAATTTTCAAGAGAAACACATTTAATGAAATTTTTTAGGCAGGAGGCAAGTGTCTCAATTGGAAATAAGAAAGCATCAGAAAAGAGTAAATAAGTCTAATTCTAAACAAATATTGACTAAATAAAATGAAAATAACATCTCATGAAGCTTATAAATTCACAATAAATTTAGCAAAAAATGGAGCAAAATAGTGCAAATGTATTTTTATGCTTTCTATTATTATGAGTTAATATTCATGAGAAAATATAAGAAATATCAGTGTTCTGCTTCTAATATCATAGGAATATATATGCACACCTTTGAGAAGCAGAAAAATCAACCATTATAATGTGTGGTCTCAATCTAAATAGCTTCAAAAATCTTTCTTTTTTTTTTTTTTTTTTTTTGTTTTGGTTTTTCTCCGGCAACGGGAACCGAACTCACGACCTTGCGCTTGCCAGGCAGGCGCTTTGCCGCTGAGCTAAATCCCCAGCCCCCCAAAAATCTTTCAAGAAAACTGAATACTTGTTTAATGAAATTAACCAAAAGGAAAAATACACATGTAATATTTTTACCTTTAATTAATTCTTGGAATCGAGCTTGTACATTTAGAAAGGAAACTGGTCATTCACACATGAAACAGTGCTAGTTCTCTGAATCAATCTCTCCCCGTGCTAGCTCCTGAAGCAGTAACATGTGAGCCCATGAGATTTGCCTGTTACCAAGTGTCATTAAACAAGTTAAACTCCTCAAGAAGGGAAAGAATTTAATGACCCACTATGGAAATGACTGCATTTGTCATGTATATGTTCTTCTAAACCCTATAATAGCACAAATGCTTTTATATAATCAAAAAAATGTCTCATGCATTTTATGTGCATGTATATATGCTATATATGAAGTAAAAATTCATTCTCATGATCGAATTTACTTTCTCCTTGATAATTCTTAATTCCAGATCACTTCAAGATCTTTAGTATAAGAGCCGTTGCTACTCAGTGAAGATATTAGAAATAATTTTATACTCTATGTCTTAGTTTCTTTTCTCTCATTGCTCGGACAAACTACCTGACACCCAAAATTAAGGAACAAAAGGTTTATTTAGCTCACAATTTGTGGTTTCATTGTGTATTCAGCTGGCTCCAAGGCAGGGTGGCATGGCACAGGGGCAACAGCTTGTTGCAGCAGAGGACAGCAAGTACAACAAGAGCAAAAGTGGGAGGAGCCAGCCTCTTCTCCTCCCTTATACTGTAAGCAGATTACCCCCACGCAGGTCGGGTGTAGCACTCACACCATCTCTATTCCCTCCTCTTGCACAGGATGAGGATGTTTACAAAGTGAGGACCCTGGCCCTCTGCTGAGTCTCTTCATTAAACTTGTAACCTTCTCAAGTTGACGCAATGTATCAATAACACTAATTTCTGTGACTACTATATGTGTTTCTAGGTAAATGTGAAATAAATGAATTTACATAGCACCTTTGTATATGGAGGATGGAAGATAAGAAAAAAAGTATAAAAATTATAAGAGGTGAGCTCCACTTTAAGTGCAAGAAATGAAAGTAAAAACTGTTCTGCAGTGGATATGGTAAAGGACTAACTTATCATCCTGCATATAACAATAAATATTGTACCTAGTAATAAACAAACTAATAAAAAACAAACTCTCCCAAATACTCTTCCAAGGTTCCAGAGAGCAAAGAAAACCAGGTACATTTTGAAAAAGGTTAAAATTTGAAAGGAGAGAACAGAAAGTTTGGTAGTCTTAGCTTAAATACAGACAGCAATTTCAACACAGTGCAAGGGATTTGATACTTCAATTGAAGTGAGGTTATCTTCCCAGACTAAAGAAATAAGAGAAGAAAACTAATAATATTACAGCTGCTGGAAAGTGAGAAGTCATCATTAAAGAAGGAATGAAAGAAATGAAAATCTCAAATTCTCTGTAAAATTTTGCTTAATTTCTGCTGACCCCTCAAACATGTACCTTGTGGATGGGGTGTAAAGAGCCAGGGAGTGATTCAGGCAAGAACTGAACTGAGATTTAGTTTGCTTCTCAGTGCTGATACTGCCATTGATAGAAACTGAGGCTTTCAGAAAGCTGTTATACCTTCAGTGAGTGAAGTGAAAAAATGTGCTCAGAATGAATGAAAGGGTAGAAGACATCAGTGCAGAGACTAGAAATACATTTTCAAATTGGGAAATACTGAAAGTGAGAAATACAACATGCAAATGAATAATTAGATGGTGGAAGAATCACAGTATCATAGTAAAGTAATAGAAGATTCATGAATTTGAATAAAGAACAATAAAAGTCATTTAGCTGGAGAGAAAATAGGAAAAAATGAAAAAAATTAGAAGAATTTTAAGGGTATGTGAAAAAACATTAAAATTTCAATGTATAGTCACATAGGATAAAAACATTGAGAACAAATATGAAACAAATAAGAGACAAAAACTCAGGAAATTTGATGAAAGGCATATTTTTGTACACACTGGAAACTCTGAAACTAACTGAGATAAATATAATGCAATTCATATGTAGGCATGAAATAGTTAATCTTCTGAAAAAGCAAGGGTAAAAGAAATCGGGAAATACATCACAGAGAAATAACAGCACATAAATTACAGGTTGGATATCTCTATAGAAATATATAAATATCCACTTTTGTTTCAATCCTAAAACAGTCCTTAATGAGTCTCTACAGCATTTGATACCTCACCACAGAATATCATGGAAGTGTGTGTTTACACTTCATTCTCTACATGTCTCAAATTCTTGTTGATAATAACTGTAATATCATTAGCTTTCACTCTGTTATAGAATAAAAGCAATAGATAAACATTAAATGGTCATATCATTTAGGGTGAATAGGCCATAAATCATACTGTTCATTTATACATACATATATATATATATATATATATATATATACATATATATATATATATATAGAGTGTGTGTGTATATATGTGAATGTGTGTGTGCAATTTATAATGTAGGCAGTCCTTGTTTCTGGAGAATGGGTTCCATTTACATGCACCTGAAACTGTGGGTAGTACTTGATCCTATACAGATTGGAACATCTCCAATCCAAAATCCAAACTGCTGAAATATCTGCACCTGTTGAATGCCAGGATAATAGCACAAGTGCTGAATTCTATACATCACCTTGTGGAACTAGTCATAGTGAACACACATGTTCACAAAAGGTTATGCCTAAAATTAAACATGTGTATGTTATATATGAAACAAATTAATTTTATGTTTAGACTTTAGGATTATCACAAAGATATCTTATCATATATATGCAAATGTCCAAAATCTGAAAGTATTTCAAATCCAAAACAGTTTTTGTCCAAAGAATTTTGCATAAGCCAGGTGTAGTGGTGCATGCCTGTAATCCCAGCACTTGGGAGACTGATGCAGGAGAATCGTTGTGAGTTTGAGGCCAGCCTGGGCTACAAAGGGAGCTCAAGTTCAGCCTGAACTGCATAGTGACACCCTGTCTCAAAAAAATCAAAGCAAAAAATAATAATAATTTTGTGTAAACAATACATAGTTTATGACTATTGTCTTTTTTTTCCTACAATGCATACATATGACTAAATTTAATTTATATATTAGGTGCAAAAAAGATTGACAAATATAACTGATAATAAAAATTATATAAACACACTTTAATAAATGTTATGTGAATATAATTTCTATGTTTATTTCTCAGATTTTCAACTTCACATTTTTATGTAACTGCAGATAACTGAAGAGAAGAAAAGATAGATGGATAGATAGACACACAGATAGATAGATAGGCAGATTTTCCATGACTTACAATAGGGCTATTTCTCATTTAATTCATTCTAAGTAGTAAAGATATGTTTAAAATGCATATAATACATCTAAATTATTAAAAATGATAACTTAAAGTAGTTTATGTGAAGAATCCTAAGAACATTTGCATTTACTTGAAAATGGGCAAAGCATAATACACTGAACATGCTTTACATAAAAATATTGAGTATATGATGTAATTTATTGAATATTGAAAATGAAAACCAAAATTTTCTTATGAATATGCTTTTATATCATTACAAAGTCAAAGTCTCCAGCTGACACAAGGTATCAACAACTGCACTCTAAATAACACTAATTTCTGTGGTTACTATATGTGTTTCTAGGTAAATGTGAAATAAATGAATTTAAATAGCACATTTGTATATGGAAGATGAAAACAAGCAAAAAGTATAAAAATTATAAGAGGTGGGTTTGAATTTAAATGCCAGAAATGAAAGTAGAAACTGTTCTGCCATGAATATGGTAGAGGACTAGCTTACCATCCTACATATCACAATATTATTATATGCTGGGTACCTTCTGTATTATTTGCTCATAAAAATTCTTGAAAAATATATGAGGAGAATAAAGTACAGAAATTTACACTTTCCCAGTCCTCAAGACTGGCTTCCTGATATCTGAGTCTCTTAGCACAGTTAGGTTCTGGTGAGGGTGCTCTACCTTGTCCAATGATATCCTGTCCCCAGCTTCACACACTGGGAAGGATAGAGAGAGCTGTGCTGGTCAGCTTTCCCATCAAAATATGGGACATTCGTGATTTCAAGGAGGACAGATTTATTTTGGCTCACGGTTTCAGTGAGTTCATTACTTGAATGACTGACCCCAAAACAAAAATGGTGCTATGGAAGGCCATAGTGAAGGAAAACTGTTCACTCATTGACAGGTGGGCAGCAGAAAGAGAAAGGCGGAGCCGGGGACTAGAATACCACCTTCCAGGCCACACCCTCAGTGACCTGACCCCATGACCAAGCTTGAACTCCTAACAGTACATTCAGCCATGAACTCAGTAACAGATTAATCCACTGATAATTATTGTGTCCTCGTGATACCTGAAATTTTGGAGACATTTTAGACTTAAAACATAATAGAAGAATGAGAGAGACAATAATGTTATATATAGTAGAACAACACTGAAGTCAGATCTCATTTTAAATCCTTACATTATCATTAATTTGTGAAAATTTTTTTATCTCTTTTTTCAAATTAAAAGTGGCCAGAACAGACAGTCACAAAATGTCTCTGAAAATTTACTGAGGTGGCAAATTAAAAACAACTGCTAAAATATCTGGTGCATTGCAAAAGCACAATAAATTTTAGTTTTATTCACCTTCTTTTCAGTAATTTCAAGATATATGAGACAGGTGTCAAGATATGAACCTTAAAAAGAGATTTCTCTTCTTGCAGAGAAATTTATTTTCATATTTTCAAAGAGTAACAACTACGTTTCCAGTTGTTGCATACTGAGTTACTTTCCTAATTTACCTAAAGATTTGAAAGGAGACTTCAAAGGACATACATTCCCTAAGATCAAATATTTAAGTAAGGGTTATATGAAATACCTAAACCTTTGAAAATATCTCAGAGGGAAATCTGATTTGTAACAGTATGACAGAAAGATATCCTGAAGGGACTTCTCACTAGACTACAACTTGATCCTAGATAATTTACAACAAATACACTTTTAAAGCACTGCTGTAAGCAAAGAAAATGTCCAAGGACAAATAACAATAAAAATAAGCTAGAGAAGTAAAGCGGCCACTTGGAAACTGGTCATACAGAAATCAGGTTGCACTAAAAAATTGCAATGTCAGATTGGAAATGGACAAACTAACTCTGATATGTGCCAGAAAACATCCAACAGAGCTGATTCTGAAATGCCCTTTGTATCTATGATCCCTGAGGAGGTTTCCACTGACTGCAGGCTGTAACTTCCTCTGGTTTCTGGACTAAGATCCCCAAATCCTCTTAGATACCTCCATCAAAATTTGGTTTTTTACAAATGGACTAAAAACTTAATAAAGTCAAATTTTTTTGCACTGTTGAAAAGACTTATAAAACAGTAAAACTTTTAGGAACAGCAATTGAAAAGAGGCTGAGAAATAACACAAAACAATATTGAAAATTGAAATGAAAGCATCCTAAAGATATATAATGATTTAAAATGTCAGCGAATGTTAGAAAAATTTAATGATAAAAACATTAAATGTGATATAAAGTTGAGTAAAATATCTTGAAATAGATAATATAATAAAAGTACTTGAAGGATTAAGATGAAATATGTTATTCTATAAAGCTGATATAAAGTGAACCTAGAAATAAAAACTTTTACAAATATGTAAACCCAGGCTCACATGGTTTTACAGGACATTTCAAGGACATTTTGAGTAACATATAATTAGAGCCTTAAATTTATAAACATAACAGAATAAAGAGGAAATTAAAATCCTTTACATAGTATTATCTTAATACTAAAATCAACAAGGACATTGATAGCACACAAAAATCTAAAGCAAAATGTTAGTACAATTTATAAAATTTCAGAATAAATACTTCCATGTGAAAAACTTAAAACATTTTCCAAAGTGCAAAACATTTTCAAATTTTATGTTTGATAAGGATTTATTTGATTGTAAAACAAGAAAATATGAACTAAATGAACCTAAGATTTAAGTTTATATATAAACACCTCACCAAAGGTAAATAAGCTACAAATTTATGGGAGGTATTTTTCAATTATGGTAGCTTATAATTTTGCCCTCAGAATACTGGTTAGAGTGTGGGAGAAGAAAGGTACCATTTGTTATAATTTTAATATTGGACCTCATGTTTAGTGCATCAGATCACTAGCTTTCTTGTCAGTATTCAGCATGTATGTTTCTGTGTTTTTTTTTACTGATGACACTTTAATTGCTTTATATATTTAATATTAAGTTTTTATTTATCCTACAAGAATCCTCTCTTACATTATTTTCAGAATTTAGTTATTTCCCAAAGTGCCATGGTTACAGTTATTATTTCCCATTTATTTTCAGTTTTTTTCATACTGATTTTGCATCTTGATGAACTGCTGAGCTTTTGTTCATTTTCCAGTATGCACTGCTCACTTGATGTCCGATCCTGCTGGTGTCTCTAGGCTAATAAATACAATGCTTGGCAAGTCTACCTCCATACACACAAAGCGTACTGCCAGCACCAGTAGCATCCACAGTCCAGGCTTGGAAATTTACACTGATCATGATTACTGCCCCACCTGTATTAAATAAACCTCTCTTATCCTTAGGAACAAAATGTTTTCCCTAATTATCAGTATTGCACAGGGAGTGCTTGTGAAGAGTTGTGGAACAATGCTATACATTTTCAGAGCATAACCATGTAGTGACATCTGCCCAGTAATTTCATTTTTTATACTGTGAGTCTTTAGAAGGAAATGTTTGTAGAACTTTTAAAGAATATTTAGTATTGAGCAATTTTTTCTTTCCCATAGTCAAATTACTTTGTACCATTGATATGAAATCTGAGAGTTGGTCTCAGAGAGTATGTTCCTTCATCAAAGAAAAAAAATGTTTGTTTTTTTAATTTTAAAGAAAATAGTACAAAAATAAAGAAAGAACAATAGCAAAATACAAACAAAACAATGCAAGGACATTAAAGAGGATACTGGGTTTCAAACCAAATGATAGGAATTAACAGTGGTTGTTCTATGAACATTAGCAACAGTACAGAGTTTCACTAGACAGGATTGTAGGCATTCACCAATGGCTCTTATACTGAAAATTGTTGTCATCGCATAAATTGCTCAGACTACCAGATATAAGTATGCAGAATTGGTCAAAGTAAAAAAAAAATTTTAATCATTAACTGTTCCCCTCAACAAACCATCAGACACCAGCAGTACCGTTATGCTACTAATTCATAAATTTTATTTCGTTACTAATTTCTTCTGAGAAGAGATTTAGAAATAATACCACAAAGAGTAAGAATTATTCAAGTCGTAACAAATTTTCTGTTAATCTAATTTCAGTGTCACTTAAAAAGGACTATTTCAAAGTATGAGACTTTGCTTGCATGGGGATAAGTGTGGGTCTTCTCACAATGAACATATTCACAAGAATATTTTAACACATCAAGCTTTGGATTCAGGATTATGTAGTATTTTCTTTGTCTAGCCTGCATGTCCTGTCTTCATAGTTGGTCAGAAAACAGCTAGATAAGATGGGGAATGTAGGAATAGAAAAGTTTTTTTAAAAGGATAAAATATAATAGAAACTACAAAAAGTAAAAAGTTAATTTAGCAAATGACAGCAGAAGATAATAAGGTAGTTTGAAGACTCCTGCAATCTGCTGTCTCCTGTGCTCTCTAGACTGTGAGTACCCAAACCACTGATTTTGTTCTTTCTCTTCCATGAACCCATTTTCTCACAGGACTCCCCTATTCTATGCTTCTTCAGACCTATCTGCGATGAACTCACACTCCAGTCTCTCTAAATGGATCTCCTGTGATTACTTCACTGACTCTTACTTCTACCAATAATTTATAATGGATTTTGTGTCCTTCTTTTGATACTCATGGCACTTTCATATTTATCACTATTTGCACTACCACTGTATTACTAAATTACATGGTAAGCTACATGAGAAGCTTTCTTTTTGTGGGGGGTACTGGGAATTGAACTCAGGACCTTGTGTTTGCCAGGCAGGTGCTTGTGCTGCTGAGCTACATCCCTGGCCCAGGGAAGCTTTCTTAAAAGAGCGAACAGTTGGTTCATTGTTTGTTCTTTACAGATGATAGACAATATATTCTTTAACACACAATAGACAGTCATTCACAATTAAATATATTTTTCAAAACTGTAAAGAAAACTATGACTCCTTATTTTATTTGGAATAGGGTGTATTATTCAAGGGTAACTGGCACATTTTGTGAATAGTTGCAACTTTTTAATGCTATGGAATTAGAGGATAGCTTTTGCATATCTATCTCTATCTCCTAGTGCAAACATTGTAAATCAAAACAAATTAATATTTAGAGTAATATTATCAGAATGGTGTTTCTAACAGTGACCTAATCCCCACTTTTTATGACAATGAGTGTATGCTTCTAATATTTGCATAATTAATTAGTAGTCAAACAAAATTTTATTTTTGTTTTACCAAAATAGTAGGGATGAGAAGATTTTTTATTTAAATAAATTAATTTCAAAAACCTATAGGACTACTGTTTCAGAAGTAGACAGCAAAACATAATACTGGATGTGTTAACCTATTTTTTTATTTCTTCAAAATCAGTGGCTTACATTTCAATTTCTCTTCTTCATTAGATAGACAACTATCATGCTTTGCATGAAACTATACTTAAAATAATAGCACCATCTTTCATGTAAATATGCTCTTAAAAGTTTATCTAAATTCACTAGAAGAAATCATATAATGAAATGATATGCATTATCATCCAAATGGGATTCTAAAAGTTGCCTTGTTGAGGCTTCCACAAATAGTTCAAAAAAGGAATTAGGATGTACAGATATCTGATTTTACATTGATCAACTTCTTGTACACATTTTCTCCTTTGTTATTTCTTCATAATTAGTAGTATGATACGTTATTTCATCTCTAGCTGGCTATTGAGTGATATGGAATAATATGATTGATGAAGTCAGACAATCAATGTAAATTAAGGTCTTGGTATATTTGGTTTTCATAACAAAAAATAATATACTTAGAAACTAAAGTGTTTTATAGGCAAAACCATAAATATTATATTTGTAGGCATTCTACATAGCCACAATAATAAAAATAATATATGCCACTGAAAGCTAGGTCCTAATATATCATTAATTTTCTCCAGTCAATGAGGTACAAAATTTACACTTTCATTTATTGCCTTTAAGTTTCAACCCCTACTGATGAAAAGCAATCAGGTAAACAAAGCAGGTAGCATCTGTATTATGTATGTTATTAGTTTTTTCTTGGCAATGGCACTTCTAAAAACAAGATATAAAGCTAAAGCTACTTAGTTCAAGAGCACAAGTTTTGTGTGTATGTTACATTTTATAAATATCTTATATTTTCTACAGTCTCTTTTTGTTTGTTCTTCTGTTCAGGTAAAACCACTTGAAATATCATTACTATTAATAGTATATTAACAACTGACACTCCTCAGATAAAATAGAAACATTGTTTAATACTGCCACGTTAGCATTCTTATCTTCAAGTTAAGCAATGTCTTTCATTTTGAAAATGATTAAAATATGCCATACAGTTTCTAAGATATAAAAGTATTACTATATAGGATATATTGTATATAGTATATGTGTTAAATGATAGCTTGGTGTATAGTTTAGTTTACTCTAATCAGACGTACAAGACTTGAAGAGAGAAAATAATATTGCTTCAAAGGAACTGTAAAGAATCTACTGAGGAAAATGATAATGATGCTGAACTCAAGCCAATACCTTAAGTTATTCAGAAGAAAAATGTTTTGAACTCTTCAATGGGTTTCCTTAATTTACCTCATTATGTGCAACAGATATACACATCCCAAGCCACCTTTTCCAGTGTTCCACCCAAATTACACGTGTAAACTTCCTAGTTGGCCACTAACTTCTGATTTATGCAGAAACAACTTCGCAGCTATTTGTTACACAAGCCTCTTGAGAGCATCCGAGGCTGTTGGCTTGTGCGAATGTTTGCTGAACAGCTGCTCTGGCTTTAAAATTTGGACTTTCCAAGAGCCATTTGAAATGCCAACAGAACGTGTTGGAGGCATGGAAAAGAATGTTTGTTTAAAGACCACCCTGACTAACTGGAAATTACTTATTCAATTATAAATTAATAAAATGTACATAAGACTCAGAAAGCAAAAAATAGTAATACTTGGCCTCATAACCTTTAAAACTATATGAAATACATGCATTTGTTGGGTGTATGTTTGTGTGTGTTTGTATAAGTGTATCAGTAAAATGACAACAGAAATAAGTATAAGTGACAGTTATAAATTATTGAATTTATAAATGTAACAATAAAATAGTTATAGCTAATAGAGATCTTTTGAAGTATACAAGTATGAAAGTAATACACTAGCAAAAAGGTATTGTTCAATATTGTTTGAATCAAGAGTTATACAACCTAAAAGTCACTTTGATCCTTTAAATAGGAGTTGCTGGGACTGAATAGGTAGCTCAATGTGGACAGGAGAACCTGTATCAATCTCCAGCAACAAATTATAAATCTGATTTGTTTACAATAGTGTAATATAGCCTACAAATCTGATTTGTTGGAAGTATGCATCCATTAAATGTAACAATTAAAAGAGTACTGCTGGTCTGTTTTTATTGACAGGAACAATTCCTACATTGAATTGTTGAAAATAAAAAATATTATAAATAAAAATATGAAAACTATCATTAAAATGATAGCATTTACATTAAAATCACTTGTGGGAAAATATAATATAAATTTGATATAACAAAATAATCCTCAGGTGTCAGTGGTTGATGACAATTTTCTTTTCTCATCTGTGCAGGTGTCAGTGCTTGTAGGATGGTTGCTATAACTTTGATCACTTGTCTGTTACCATGTGACAAATGCCACTACTATGATGGCTTAAGACCATTCTTATTTACCATCTCATATTTCTGTCAGAAGTCCAATGGACTCAAGAGGGTTCTTTGTCTAGGACTTCATAAAACCCAAAACAAAGTTTTGGCCATTTTCAATTCTTTTCTCAAAGCACAATAAAATAATCTTCTTCCATTCTCATGCAAGTTTTTGCTAGAATTTGGTGTATGAAGTTGTAGGGCTGAAGCCCTTTTTTGTTTGCTGGCTTGTTGTCTATAAGTCAGGGATTCCTCTCATCTCCTGAAGAATAACCTCAGATGCTTGCTCTGTGGCCTCCTACACTTTCAAAAAAAGAGAAACATCTTTGAGTTGAATTACTCTCATCAGTTGTCTCAAACTAATTTAGGATTGAAACTAGAGTGATATTAGTTGAGGAGTAAAAACCTTCTCCTTTTAGATTATTCATATGATTATGTTAGTCCCATTTGCATAACCTCTGTATGTAAAATTGAATTGATGAGAAACTTTCATTATGTCTTCAAAATCTCTTCATAATCATGGAAAGAACTCAATAAGGTAAGCATCACATCTCCATAGCACAAATTCTATTTCTTTTTCGTTTTTTTTTTTTTTTTTTTCATTCCAATATCTGGCAGCTAGGCTGAAAGAGCAGGTCCTATATGAGATATTCATTTGTAGTACAAAAGGCAAAAGATCAAGAAAGCAGGAAAAAATACACAGTTTTAACAAGTTTTGCTAAAAAGGCCACACTTCTGGCCAAAGACTTCACAAGGGCAAAAGCAATGTTAATAAGACAAACATCTCCGCTTTGCCCAGGAGGAAATATAAGGCCATGGTAACTGGACTTAAGTAAGAAGTCTTAGCAAGAAACACAGAAAAATGTGCTCTACGGTATTAACAGAGATGCATGCATACTGATGATTTCCTCTAAAGTGGATGCTGCATCCCCTACCCTTTCAACTTTTTAAAATTTACACTGAGCCACGCAGCGGACACATTGGCAAGAAGTTCAAATCAGCTTAAATTTAAGGATGCTGTCCTCCTCCCTTCTGTTTTTCTGAAAATCTCTGGTCCTCATCTTGTTGAATTATAATCTGGTTTTAGACAGTCCACTAATTTTTTTTACCAAGCTTCACACATAAGTTTCTGTGTTGTTCATGACATTAAGGATGATAACAATTAGGAGGATGAGTGATTTGGTTTCAGGGCACTGACAGAGTAAAGTGAGTGGGTTGACAGAGGGGTGTGGTAGTCAGAAGCCCACATCTCATGAAAAGCTTCAGGAAATGGTGCCAATGAGCTCTCCAGAGGTGATAAAAAGCCAGTTTGACATAGCACCTGGGTCCTACAGGGTGCTCCACTTGGGTTCAATCTTGCCCTCACTTCTACACCCATGGCTGACTAGAAAATATCAAGATCTCTGTTAATGCTTCCTATTCCCCACAGGGGTGGGTGGCATCTCACTGGCAGGGTACTTTTCTAGCATAAGTGAGGTCCTGTGTCTGATCTCTACACAAAAGGCAATAAAAAACCGGAAAAGTCAATTCTAACATTTCGTTCTATGGTGGACAGAGTAGTTCCTCTGTGTTTATTGATGGTCTCAAGATTTAATCATTCAGAAAATAAATATTTATGAAGGTTTACTGAGTACATTGTGCAGTTTCCTTCAACTCTGATAATATTTTGCCTCCTCTCACCCATCCTTAGAATTGGTTCACGTTGTGGACCCACATGTATTGGGATCCTATGCATTTCCTTTACTCATTTATTTACTCTCATGGATGACTGGACTACTAAAACATTTATGTTTTAGTATATATAAGTTTAATATTTGAAAATTTTGATACTTATGATCATTTAAAATGGAATACAAAGAATCAAACACAATATTTAAAATACATAGCAAAAATAACATCATTCTCGTCTTTATATGTTTTGGGTATTGGAGAGCTATTATTGTATGATGCAAAGCTGCAAGAGCATCTGGCTCCTTGGCAGGTCCCGGGCACAACTGCCAAGTCAAGATCTTGCACGGCTGTCAGATGGTTCTGAGCCGCAGCGAGCCCTTTGTCTCCACACCTCCACGGTCCCTGACATTCTTTACATTGAACACATTCAACTTTTTGTATCAAATGAGTTTATCACTTAAATATATACACAGACATATATTTTTTTGCAATAATGTAGTTGATATCTTCCACTTTTAATCTATCTTATTTCCCTCTTTTAAAATATTTTGGATGCATAGGGTCTTTTTGAGTGCCCAGATTTTATTATGCACCTATAAAGGTAATAAAACTAGTTAAGCTTTTATTCTTCAGCCATGTTCTTCATTAGGATTAATATCTTAGTCTTTATTTATTGTTTTGCTTTAGTTTGGTTTGGTTTGTTGTTTGCCTCAGTAACAGTTTGAGTATTTTGGTACAACATCTTCCAAATAATGCTATGTTCCATGTTCCCCTAAGGGTTATAGATTTTCCCTTTCTAATACATAATTTAGATTCCAAATCCCTGGCCCAAGATGCTCTTGACCTTCCTGTATGTACGCCATGTGGAAATCACCCCAGGAGCAGACTGTTGAACCAAAGGCAAACAAACAGAGCTGGACTGGTGCCCCTCATAAATCCAAACTTGCGGGTAGTGGGTAATTGCCAAGTCCTAGTGAGCATTCTGACCACATGCCCGGAAGGCAGATGAGATGGTTACATAGTATATTCTAAATATTATTTAAAGTTTTGATTCATCTTCAACAATAATACTCAAATATAATCTAATAAATAGTAGCTTACATGGTAACTACAACCTTAACATACCTTATTATAGTATTTTTGAAAATTAACATGTTTTCTACTTTGTCAAGAAGATTAAAAAACTGACACTTATAATTTTTTATATTAAATTTATTATGGTTTATATAATTACTTGTCAATTTATTTTAGCAATCATTTTTGTGATTTTTAGGAACCTGTTTTTATTATGTACTAACTCCCTTATAAAACATAATTCACTGAGACTAAACTTTTGCCTTGTAATCTGAAATTGCATATATAGTGTTGGGATTTACCCATTAGTCACCATTCAGTGACTACACTGAAGTCCTAGTATTATTGAACTTCAGTTTTAAAACAAAAATGGAGTGAAGGATTCTTGCTTTACTAACCATATCAATCAACTGAATTCCTATAACAGTTTGTATTTGAGACAGTAAAAGTGGCAATTGTCAATATAATCTAATATTTGAAAGTTATCATACTAAGCTATCTATGTAGACAATTGAATGTGTTTTCCTAGATAGACACATCAAAAATTAGATAGTCATCAGTTTAGTTAGCGCAGAGATTTTCAATTTTAGTGGAATATTTATGCATGATAATTGGCTTAAATTTGAAGCATCTTGTTTACTTATTCCTGTAAAATTATTGAGGTAGTATATTTTTTATTTATTTTTCACTATTTTATTTCCATGAATACAAAAGCATCAGGCACACATTTACTCAGTAAGAAAAGTGCTCAAAATGAAGATTTATTTTATAGATGCTAGTTGATAATTTTTACACATATTTTAAAATTTTAACTAATCAAATTTATTAGTGCACTTTAGATATACATAATGTTCAAACTCATCATAGGAAATTTGTACCTGTACATGATATAACTTGATTCTTTCCCATTCCTCTAACCCCCTCCCTTCAAACTCTTTTCCCCTCCTTATTTGCAAGAGCTTCGTATATACATACATTTTACAAAAATTGAAAAATTCATTGTAAGAAGCCACTGTTTATCATCCTTGAGATGGTAAATTAGTATTGAAGTTATCCGGAGACCCAAGTGTAAGCTTGGGTTTCAAAGTGGAAACAAAGGAATGATGTTGGCCTTACTATCTCCAGAAAACTAGGAGGATTAAATTACTGTACTATTAACAGTTTATGGGGCTGGGGATTTAGCTCAGGGGCACAGCGCCTGCCTGGCAAATGCAACGTCATGAGTTTGATTCCAGGTACCAGAGAAAAGCCAAAAAAAAAAAAAAAAAACCAAAGAAACAACAACAACAAAAAAAACAGTTTAGGGTTATCCTCTTTCTTTGTTATGAAATGATCTGATACTACAGTAGCGAAAGCTCTAGTAGCCATAGTGTTCACATTATAATTCAGTGATGACCAAAGAAAAATGTAACATATTTAAAATGTGACATCATATTAAGGGTGACACATAATATGGGTGAGAGCATAATATGTGGTGCCCTTTTACTTAACTTTATCTTGTGTCTTTTCAACCTATAAGGAGAAGGTCTCTTGTGGAAGTAGACATATCTCAGTCCCAAAAAGGACAGGCAAGATTCTATATGAACTCATGTTTACCTCCATTATATCATCTATGCACAGTTTATTGTAATGGCAGTGGCTCTGTTTCTTCAAATCAAGAACAGAGATGTTTTGAAGGTTATGACATTCAACATCATTAAAAAAATAAAAATTATGCCTGAAATTTAAACAGCAAATGCAATTTAGATAACTGACTGAAGAACTCCAAGTCCACACAAAAGCAAATAGGAAAATATAGTACCTGTTACATAACAATCCAAAGCCCCCCAAACAACTAAAGCAATGGTATAAAAGAAAGGAAAGGTTTGGGCCAATTAGAATTTAAAACCACGAAGGAAGACATCTTTGGAGCTTGTATCTAGGTCTGTAGTCACATCTGGCAACTGGGAAACATAAAAGAGAATAATTCCATAGTCTGGAAGTGTTAGATCTATATGAAGGGAATGCAGTTGAGCTGGCCTTGAGAGTCGATAAACAACTCTTTATTTTGCTGGGGAGTTGGTCCTGCTGCTGCGAGTGATACCAACTAGACTCAAGGAAGCACCAAGAAGGAAGTAAGTCTCTTCTTTCTACTCTTGACTGTGTGTTAGTATTTACTGGAATACTGAACAGGAAGGCACTTGTTTCAGTGAAAAGTAGATTGCAGAGTCACAGCAGCATAGCATTTCAAGCAGTGTAGAATGAATTTGGAATTTAAGGGCTCTACCTTAATCACTGACTCAAAGTTAACACAGAGTCCTACTCATCTTGTGAATGACTCCAGAAAAATAAAGAGGATGTATAGTTAACCAACTACATCTGCCAAGAAATATCAAGTTATCAAATAAGTAAATAGAAATTTCCTCACAAGTATTGGTTTCAGGAGAAAAAGAGAAAACTTGTTTTGGGCTGCACTTCTTAGACAAATCTGTCAAAATAAAACTCAGCGAGTTGTGGGACACTCAGAACTCATGCTTAGACCACTGATAATTTAGTTAACACTATGACAATACGGAAAGAATATATATGGAGAAGCTGAATGACAGAATTGCTCAGATCATGGACTCATTGATCAAAGTATCCATGTATTTAAACTAGTGAAAAGGATAGGAAAAAATTACATCATCAGGACTACATTATATCTGTTGGACAGGAAAGTAAATGCTCAAAAGAGCAACAGCATAAAACCATATACTGTATATAAAGTAAACATATGTTTCTTCATATAGACACAAAACAAGTGGTCTCTACCAAAAATCTTACCTTATTCAGAGAAATAACCATCAGCAAACAAGCACAAACTACTAACCCAATTTGGAGGAACATAACTGGAAAAGAAATACATGGAAAATTAATTCTCAACACACATCTGATGAATGTAGAAGAGTTGGATTCCAAAACCATTATACTGTACAAGGAAGCTTGTTCCAAAAGGCTACAGACTATGTAGTTCTATTTATATTAAGATCTAGAAGCCACACAAATTTAAGGTAATAGAAATCGGAGCAAAAGTTGTTTCAAGGCGGTTGAGGCAGAGAGAGGTATATTATGAAAAACATCTCTGAGTGCTAGGAAAGATCCATGTCTTAACTAAAATATAGATTGATTTGTTTTGATTAGGGCACACATTTTCCAAAAATCTTTGACTTCTATAAGCAAGAACTGTGCATCCACTATACAGTGTTAGCAGAATTTTTGCCCTATTAGAGTTTATATTTTTGAATTATACTCCATGACTTCAAAAGTGTAGCCTTTCAAATTCACTTCCTAAACAATGAGGATAACATTAATAATTTAATAATAAACTTTACCTGTGCAAAACAAAAAGAAATTACTTTCGTTAATGTCATATCTCTAATCCTAAATCTTCTGGTTAGGTTTTCCTAGTGATCTGACTTCCCTGGAAGTATACCGTGCCTTTTATTCATGTTAAAAAGAAAGAAAAAAGAAAAATTTGAAGTAAATCCTTCCATTCTTTCTGATGTTCTTACCTGTGTCTTTCTTGATGTTCTTTCTTGGGCCTGGATTTCCTACCTCAGATTATTATTATTAATTGTTATTTTTATTATTTTTGTTGTTTGTATTTACCATTATATTTCCTGTTCTAGTTCTGAGATTTAGCTCAGAATTCAACCTTTTTAGAAAGTTTTCTCTCCATCTCTGAATGAATTTCAGGGTTATGTCTTTCCAGATAGAGGTGTCTGTATCATGATACAATGTAAATAATGGAGAGAAAGAACACATGTTATTTTTATTTACAGAATTCCCATCATATATAGTCTTTTCTTATTATAAAAAAATGAAGAATCTTTGTCTAGATTCTTCCTGGCTAATCATGGCTAACAAACTGTCAAAGTGAGCACCACATAAGTTACTTTTGTCATTCTCCTCATTTATGTCACATATGTCATGATTTTTCTTTAGATCCCTGATGTAATTCATTGACAAAAGAGGAAGGAGGGAAAGAGGGAAGGAGACAAAGGCAGAGGAAGAGAGAGAGATTCCATATAAGATATAATTATATAGATTCTAGAAAAAAAATTGAAACTTGAACTAATCACTCCTTAGGCAATTTTAGGTCATTGAAAAGAAAGGTTCAAGCTTCAAAATCAGAATCAGATAATTTATTACTAAGTTCACTTTTTTCTCTGTTTAAACTACCATCTTCAGTAACAGAGAATATATGTCCTGCCTAACTGGTTCCTGTGCTCCTATGCACTTACCAACATTCTGAAAAACCATGTACAATCTCCTCTCCACAGAGTAAGTAGACTATCTTAGGTTTCTTGTCACTGATCATAATACCTAACACCCACAATTTGAAACAGGAGAGATTTATTTTGGTTCACGTTTTTCAGAGGGTTCACTCCATGGTTCTCTGTGTCCATGGAAGAAATTGCAAGGAAATATGTCATGGCAGAAGAAAGTTGTTCAATCCATGACATCCACAAGCAAAGAGCAAAGAAAGAAGCTGAGAATTAGAAATACCCTAACAAGTAGCCAACCTAGTGGCATGCCCCTTCTGGTCCTAACTCCACCTGTGAGTGTGAGATTTTTAGGGGGAACAGTTAGATAGAGTTTAGACATATAGATCTACATTATAACATTCCACCCCAGGGTCCCAAAATGCTCATGTCCATTTTTTATTATACAAAATGTATTCAATCTATTTCTAAGTGTCACCAAGTTCCTAACACTGTTAAAAAGTTCAAGTCCACAGTTTCCCTGAAGCTCAGGTAAATTCTACATTGTGAGCCCCTAAATAGATAAAAAAAAAAAAAAATGTTAAACATTCCCATTGCAAACTGGAGGACTAGAGGAACAGGCAGAAATCAAAACCAAACTCAGCAGAGCTCTCCTTGCAGTCCTTTGATTATTTCTTGCAGTTTTCCTCAGTAGACAGTCCATTTTCTTGGCATCTCCAACTTCCTGTTGTCTCCATTGCACCTGTAGCTTCATTTTTACAACTTCACACATTGTCTTCTCACAGGCACCTAGCAGGGGTTCAGAACCTGTCACACATTTTTGCCTCGTGGGCCATCTGAAATCTAGGTAGAAGCATCTGTGACACCATAACTCTTGTATTCTGTGTGATGCGTCAGCAAGGACCATGTGACCAACTAGACCAACATTCTTGCCCCTTCTGAGCATGGCTGTAGTGGCCTCAGAACTCTTGCAGTTCTAACCTCAGGGAGTCACTTCCCCAGGCAGCCCTGAATGAGTGGGCATCCCAGAGACTCTTCTGAAGTGAAAGAATTAAAGTTTTGCACCCTTGACCCTGCAATGGGTGGTGTCTTGCTAATTTTAGCAGCGCTCTCATGACAAATTTCTTCTTGGCTCAATACAAAGTAGTTTGCCACATTTTAATTCTAATCTTTTCAGTACACATGCCCTTCTTTTCCAAAATATAGAGTCACTTTCTTTCTTGGAAAAGTGCAAAATTTTGCTTATTCTTACTATATTCCTGGTAAAAAAGCTTGTATCAGTACCCATACCAAAGCCTAAATGTTGGACTACCTTGACATTTCCAGCACCATATTAATTGGCTCACAACCCTTAGTCTCCTGAAAAAATCTTATGATGTGGGATAAATGTAGACAGATTCTCTGACAAAGCACAACATACATTACCTATAGTTCAACTTCCAATGGAGTCTGGGTTCCCATGTCAAATGTCCTGATCAAAGTGTTTACTGTCACATTTCTCTCAGTCTTAGGGTCTTCTGAGCTCTGACCAGCACCATAGATAAAGCACTGTTAACAATGTTGTAGGCTTTAGTTGATATCTCCAAACACTAATTATTTTGTATAGTGAAATGTTTCTATTTCCATGAAACAAAATCTTGATACATAGCCACCTATCTAATCACTTCCAAAGTTGAAAAATATTAACGTAGATATTTATTTCTTTTGTTACCAGGCACTGCTTTTGAAGGTGTACAGGGTACAGACATGAAGAAGTTATACCCAAGAATTTGGTAAAATAAATTTAATCTAGCCTCTTTTTAATAAATTGTATGGAACAAATCAAAATATTTGTTCAAAGAGTCAATGATATGTGCTCACTTGGCAGCACATATACTAAAAGTCAGTAATTCATAGCAGAGTAAAACCTATTGGAAGTAGAAGATTAACACATTATCTACCCAACAATCTTTGATCTTGTTGTAAATCTTGAAATCTTTGGGCTGTGATGAGATAGGGTGAGAACTGAGCTGGAATGTTTTTATCATTTTAAAAATTATTCAAAGGACAAAATTCCTGAAGGTGTGAATAAAAGACCTAAAATGAGATCTTTCCCACTCACTATATGGTGTATATAAAGACAGGAATTTATATGCAAATAAATAGAGTGAACACTAAGCTGTTATAGTATCACTACTCATATATATTTAATAAAACAAAATTATAAAGGATGAAATTTGAAACCAGAAGACATTAATCCAGAGTCCAGAAAAGGATCGTTTCATATTAATAATGTTTATATGCTAACAGTGATCTTAAATATTTCTCTAAGTAAAATGCCATAAAGTTGTCTTGAGATTTTAGATACCAATGACATAAAAGGTCAAACACAAAAAACACAAGCTTTCTTGATTTAATTATTGTAGACTTTTAATGTATGCAACATATAACCTTTTGTAGAGAAAGAAAAAGTGTCTAATATGTTATTTTTAAGTGACCAACAGAGATTATGTGTATTTCATTTTTGTATACCAATTTCTACCTAACACAGTTTTATAAGCACAGAAGGCCATAAACAATTTTCATTTGTTGAAAAAGAAATGCATCAAAAAATTCAAAAGGCTATACAATTAAGAGTTTTACCTTCTTACTTTAGATTATTGGTAACATTTTTCTAAAAGTATAATTACTTTCTGAAAGTTATTTCCCTTAAATATTCTTGCAGAAATATTATTTGAAAGTGAAAATGAATGTGCATTTATTTATATGCTTACATATTTTAGTTTCTATCCTAAAAAGTAGCATGGGAACAAGTGTGCTGTGTTGAAAAGCCGTTAGGAATATCAGCCAAAATCGGGCACACCCAGGGTGGTATGGCTGTGGATGGCAGGTAGGAATAACAAAGAAAAAACTCAGACCCAATGCATTGAAAGAGTAATACAGAGATTTTAACCAAGACAAATACAACAGGGCAAAGAGATTACAACTAAGCATAACTTCAAGCCAATTGAAAGAAAGACTTTAAAGAGGTGTTTTGTTTTTGTTTTGTGTTTTTTTGTTTGTTTTTTTGAGGGGGCATAGACACTGCTTAAATATGAACCTACTTGGATGGAGGTTACAATGTTGATAAGCTCTGAAAGTATTGCTACATTTTTTCAAATGAAGCTTTAAGTATAAAGACAATCAACATTTATGGTGAACATTGAAATTGAAGCAAGTCGTGATTCTTGGGGGGTAGAACTAGAAGAAGGTACAAAGCAAAAAACAATTGTGGAAGTTCTCAGAAAAGTGAGGAATAACACGGAAGGAAATAATACGATTGTACACTACATATACATGTTCCTACACATATATCTGTATGAACTTCCTAAATTCCTAACATTAACCAATATCCTGAATACTAATTTTGCCTCTGTTGTTCATAATAAATAAAACTGAATACAGAATCACCAAAATGAGTTGATCACTGGGCTTACGGTCCTAACTTGCAGAGTAACGAACAATGAGTAAGGAAGTTTCCATCTTGTGAAACTGTATGAATCTGCATTTTATCAGGAAATCATGGGAGTAGAACAATAGTACAATAAAATTATAAAATAATAACAAGGTGGACAGGAATAATGGTGTGTACATTATATGCCTAGAGTTCGGGGGCTATATGGGGTTGTTCAGAATGTTAAGTTTCTTTCCTTTCAACTTTCTCTATTAGTTTTCCTTGGAATAAATTTACCTTAATTACTAAAAGAGGGGCTTGGGATTTAGCTCAGTGGCATAGCGCCTGCCTGGCAAGTGCAAGGTCGTGAGTTTGATTCCTGGTACCGGAAGAAAAATAACAAAACAAAACAAAACAAAAACCTGGTGGTGTAATTACTAAAAGAATTGTTCATTAAGAAGATATTTAAATGACAAATTAGATGTTTTGTATTAAAATATAAAAATATCTGCAAAAATCAGCTTTTTGGAAATGAAGACAGCAGATTATGCTCAAGCGTTATTTGAATGACATCTCAAATTACTTACATAAATTTTAATCTGAATAGAATTATCACACCAAAGAGTCCTCAAAATCCATTAAGAAAAGAGGTACTCTTAAAATCCGAGCATAGGGATAGCACATTTTCTAAAGGAGAAAGTTTGCATGAGAAAGGTAAAATTCAAAGGAAAAACTCAAGTAAGTAGAATTTACCTATTCCAGACATACATTAGCTAGAGTAGTCTCAAGAAAAGTAATAATGATGAAGGAACTATTGCAGTCACAAAAACTAATGTAGTTAGAAAGTTAAAGATAGCATGGTTTAAAATTTTAAGCTTGATGTTCTTTCAGTACTAAATCTCAGCAGCGAGAATTACACATATACTCTTATACCATGGATGCTAAAGGTTTTTTTTTTTTTTTTTTTGGTTTTTCTCCGGTACCGGGAACCGAACTCATGACCTTGCACTTGCCAGGCAGGTGCTTTTGCCACTGAGCTAAATCCCTAGCCCCTGGATGCTAAAGGTTTTAAACAAGAAAATGTATTAAAAGTTTGCCAGTGTTAAGCAGAAATATTTCATTATAGTAAAAAGATAGCTGAAGTATAGACCAAGGGTTCAAATATAACTAAGATGAAGAAGAGAAATTAAACTCCAATAGAGAAATTAGGATTTCTAGAGAAATTAAAATGTCAAGACAAATGCAGAAAACTGAGCTGATCATCCCAGATCAGAAGCTTCTGTTTAGGGCCCTAACACTGAAGGTCTGGCTTCTTTACCAGCTTTCTAAATAGCTATGAGATCCTTCATTTTGAATCTGTTTTCTGTCTCTGAATCTAACTAATCTTGCACATGATCTCATTGTTAACCTCCTTTAGGTCTTTTCATTTTGTAAGTTCTATTAAAAATCTATAATTTTCTATTAAAAATCTATAATAGTTCCTACTACCTTTGTATAAACTTTGTGTGAAGGTATGATTTTTTTTATTAAAAGCTTAATTACATTTGTTTTTCAAATCTATCCTGTTTGGTCAAAATAATCACGGGCTGGATGTGAGTAATGACATTGAGAATAAGGTAGTTTCAATGTATCTATGTTTTGATGCTGTAATTTAATAAAAAATAAATTATTAAATAAGGGTCATAAGTTAGGCTGATTTATGACATACATAAGATTATAAATATCTTAAGTAGATTTTTAAATTTTTTTGATATTTTAACCTTAGAATCCTTGTAGACACAACCTAAGACTGTTTTGTGTTATTCTTAGAAGATATATTCAGTGTGAATTTTAGAAACGTCCTCTCTAATCAGCTCACATAACCAACTTTTTACTTCACTTTCTACTGAGATGTATCGTCAGATAGAACATTGAATATGTCCCTACATTAACAATTTCACCCACAGAAATTCATCTTTCTCACAGTAATACGGACTTATCTTTTCATTCTCAATATTTCCCTTAGTACCTTGCTCCCCATACCCAAATCAGCATGGAAACAAGAAACTACGATTTCACTGTTTTTCACCCAGCATTCCTCCCCTCTTCGTTTAAATTCCATTTATCTGCACTCTGTTTTGGGAAATACTCTCACAGTAAAGCCAGATGCAAACCTGACGGCTCCGTTTTTGTACTTCCCTTCTGTCGGGAACTCTCAGCCTGCATTATTAATTTTCCAGTGTCTCCCTGAGGTGCTTACACAGGTTTTCCTGTAACTTTTCAAAGTTACTGCCTGACTGATATACTGTGTAACATGTGCTCTACCAGGGACAGAGCTGGGACCTATTTACTTTTTAATTCTTAAAGTGTATAAGACAGAAGCCTTCCTTGACGATATTATCTAAATGTAACAGAGGACAATTTGTAGGAGGAGGAAAGTGAAATTTAGCAACCAGAAGGTGGGAATATTGTTGAGCTATTTCTTGCTTATCAAACACCATCATATTTTCCAGTCTTTTGCCCTGGGATTTGGGCCAACTCTGGCAAAGGAATTTCAGCAGAAATGACATGAAGAAAGTCTCTGTAAAAATATCATAAGTACTCTTTCCCTGCTTCAAAGATGCCAATATAACAAAATGATTCTTGAGTCAGTAGTTAGAGGAAAGTAGTCAAATAGTCCCGTAGCATTAGATGCAATGTGGGTAAGAACCACAGCTGTACTTTTATTGTGTTTTATCAGTGGGACTTCAAGATTTATTTTGTAAACAAAGCATGTATGTAAAACTACTCTGATTAACCAGAAAGTGGGTGAAATTTGTATATATTTTTTCAATTATTACATATATTTTTTTTTCTAGATTCAGGAAGTTTGCCCAAAAGGATGACCAATATTTTTAAGAAAATAATGACCCCCTCATAAAAAAAAAAGACTTTAAAAAATATGCTCATTGGTGAGACAGCCATACTTTTAAATTTTCCCAAGTCTCCAAAGAAAATACACATAGGAACTAATATATTAGGAAACAAATAAGTAAACAAATACATAAAATAACATACTTGTAGTGTTTTAAACAAAAACAGGGGAAGAGCTTCACTTACAAATTCCACTGAGCTGTGCTAAACTACTGACAGAAACACCTGCATATAAAATGAACTCTGTGAAAGTAGAAAGAAGACAAAATAATTCCTGAGAGCTGTGATGCTGATGAACCCAGAAATTGCTTAAAATCGTTCAATCAGAAAGCAAGAGAAGACACACTGAATTAGAAGTCAGGTGTGACAATCTGAGAAAAGAGCTTAGAACAGCAGAGGAGGCTCTGCCGTCTCCATTTCATGGGTGAGTTCAAGGGGACCTCAGGAATGTTAGTGCTGGAGTTGTCTGGGCATCAGAAAAGCTTGAAAGCACAGACTAGGAGAAAGTGTTGAGAATATAATTAAGCAGCACAAAACTGAGAGGGGCAGAGAAAGACAGATGGAAAATACTGGTAACAGGAAAGAAGGAAAACAAATAAAATGCTTCAGTACTGCGTACATGAATGTTTTGGTGCTTCAGGATAAAAGTTCTGAAGCCAACATAGCTACAAAAGCTATGTTGCCACATGCACCATCCTAAGCAGAAAGAAATTGTAAAGTATCAGAATATCACCTCCTATAAATATTCATAACACAATAGGGTATAGTTGAATTCCACACAAAATTGTCTTAGATGAAAAGAAAATCCTGCAGGGAATAATCAACATTCAGACAGCAAAAGCATATGAAAAGATCATAATCTCCCCACCAAAAATTCAAAGAACTTACTGCTTATTGTGACTAAACAAACAAACAAAATTTGAGATACGAGAAATGGCAAAAATAAGTTAGAAAATATCTAAAAATTATGATCATAAAAGACTTTGAAGATAGACATTTCAGGGCATGGAAGTGACTTAGAAGCAAATTTCAAATAATTTTAGAAATTAAGATAAAATAAATAAATAGTATCATAAATTATACAATAACATGAATAGGCAATTAAAAATAAGAGCATTCAAATAAGCAGAAATGTAGAAGTACATAAATGAGATGGGAAATTATAGAAAAAAGAAGGTAGGAGGCTAGGGATTTAGGTCAGTGGCACAGTGCCAGCCTGGCAAGCGCAAGGTCGTGAGTTTGATTCGTGGTACTGGAGAAAAACCAAAAAAAAAAAGGAAGGTATCATATAAATGTATTGGAATACAAAATGCTGTGCAAAAAGGACAAACAGTACATTTTAAAAATTGCAATTTAACAAAGCTATCCTTAAATAGAGTTATATTTCATATAAAAACTGAATAGTGTTCCTCAAGCAGCAAAAGTCAAGATATGTTACAGTAAAGTTATCTGACTTCAGCAACAAGTGATTTCAAAAGTGAGTGATCCTAAAGAATTTTAAATTTCATTTTAATTTGATTTCAATTATTGATGCTATTTGAAAAGGAAAACTTTCAAAATTTTGTTACAAAATTTAATACATTCATTTAAAGAGTTATTTTCCCAAATCAATCCATGCAAATTAAAAATTATTATTAGCCAATAGACATATGGTGAGTGAAATTTCTCATCAATAAAATAAAGATGAACTGAACTCTTCATTACAGAATATTATATAGTTGAATGACTTTGTGATAGAGACAAGCTAAGTATTCAGAAACATTCGAAAAATAAAAAGAAATGCAAGGTATAAGTTTGACAGCACATAGGCAAATATTAGAATGATACAAAGTTCATCATGGCCCTTGCCCAAAGATAATATGGAAATTTGTGAAGTATTCAATACTTTTGTTATAACTAAAAAGTTTAAACAGTTAAATTTTATGTTATACATGTTTTAACATAATTGAATACATATAGAAAATAAGCGAATTATTATACAGAGTTTTTGAATGCCAAAAAGATATCACAAATAATCATACCTCTCTTACTAATGATGATGAAAACAATTCATGATGTTTTCCTAATATTTTACAGCAGGAAACTCACAGATCCCATGAAGTAGTATCTTTACCAAAAATTTAAATATAAATTAATTGGCTTTCTACATGTAACTACTTGTCCAGAGATATAAAAGAGTTTCCATACCATTTTAAGTGAGACAAAAGAAGAAATAAACAAAATCTTGAATATACAGATTAAGTATGATGAGTTATCTGACACTATTAAATGAAATATAAAGGGAAAAAAGGATGATAAACTTTCAAGTTAAAAGAAATGAAGCCTATACCAATAAAATACGCTGTGTATACTTGGTTTTCTAATACATACAAATTTACTGTAAGAAGGAAATAATAAAAATATATTTAATAGTAAAAATTATACCTAATTAATTAAAGAGTAATAAAGTGTTGGAATTATGATTTTTGAAACACATTTGATAAATATGTACTGAAATATTTATGTATATAATAACTTGGTATCTAGAACTTGATTGAATAATTAGGGACAAGAGAAGAAGAACACTGAAGGAAAAATATACTTTTGAAAATGGAGGTTGTATACATGTGTTAACTATACTGTTTCTCCTACCACACACTGTGTTTTTACTTTCCCATATAGCTTTTCAAGTAGTATCAGCACTCCTATTACATCAAATAGTGCTGCATAAGGGGAAAGACTGTAGCTACTTATTTGCAAAGCTGAAGTTAAGAACGGACAATGAAAGAGAATTTTAACTTTATTCATACTTCAGTTATTTTCTTCTAAAACCTTTTTACCTGAGAATGTTTAAACCTACCACTAAACATGTTTATACTTTCTAATTTTAAATGCATATGACCGAATATCTAGAAATTCGTGTGTGATTAAGTAGGCATTTGTTGGCTTTTGTTCTTGCTTAATAAACTAGCCTTCAGCATTAGACACTAAATGTTAGGTACTTCCTTAAAGTACATTTTCTGCTTACTCTCCACCAGGGAAAAATGTGACCTCATTCCATGTTCTGAATAACACAAGAGTGCCCTAGTGATTCGTGCATCAGGTCCAGGGAGAGAAAAACACATGGTTCTGTACTTTTAATAACCTGCTCAGCCTTAAACTACAGTTTCTAAGATATCTAAAGGCAAAGCTTATGAAATGTTAATTGATTAAGTAGAGTGGGTGATAAATTTTAAAAAATTAAACAAAACTCTACATTTATAATAATGATATTGAGGTAACAGACTCCTGGCAAAGCTTACCTTTAAGATTTATTAAGGTTTAATAAACAGCAGAAGTTTTAATTAATTTTAAATATCTAATCTCATGAACTGTATGGAGCAGTCATTTGCCACATCAGGCAGGGTTTAGGGTGCTCCTGTCACCGCCGTGTCCCTTGCAGTCAGTCAATACCCTATCTTTACTGCTGGCAGACAGTTTGCTGAAATCAAGGTAATGGTGGTTTTTGTCTTGTTTAAAATTTTATATGAATTGTGAGTGATAGTTCTAAGGTATTGTTATGGTTTGTCTGGGTGTCCCCTCAAAGCCTCATGCGGCCATGGGGCAGGCTTTTAGAGTTGATTGAGGTGTGAGAGCTACAACCACCCTGGGGTGGATAGTTTGCATATGTAAGGGAGAGGAAAAGGGTGCCTGAGCCCATTCCTCCCCTTTGTGCTTGTGGCTTTGGCTGTGTTCGGACGCCCTGAGCTGCAGCCCACTGCCATGTGCCACTCTGCCTTATAATCTGCCAAGTATGGACTGAAACCTCCACGAACTGTAAGAGAAATAAACCTTTCCTTCCTTAATTTTGGGCTTGAAGTATTTTGTCCCAGCAACAAGAGAAAAGTAACCAAGACAGGTATGTAGCCTTTAGCAAGTGACTTCTCTGACAGAACTCCCACAGTGGAATATTGGAGAACCCTGTACAATGATTCTTCAATGACCAAATGCAATAGTGGAGCAAAACAATGGAAAACAGAACAGAAAACTTGTATTCTGTCTCTGCATGTCAGTCTGTGGGAAGTAAGGTCAACTTCTCTGATCTTTTGAGAGTAGGAAAAGAATGACAGTCATATCCTGTACTGAAGGCTGCTGTGTGGATTGACTTATAGAAGATACTTTTTAAGTGTGACATGTTACACACGGAAATACAAAAATAGGCTATCAGACATAAGGGAAATGTCAGTGTTTGGAAAATATTACTACCATGAATCAACATGTATTAAAACATAAAGCCTCAATATTCTGACTCTTTTGCTATGTAGAAGAGAATAAAATGTTACTGTGAATGGATTGTATGAAATCTAAAAATGCTGAGTGGAACTAAAATTATAAGAGGAAAAATATTAAAAATACCCAAATTAAGAAGCAAACTGCCATCTTTATTTATTTATTTATTTATTTTGCAGTACCAGGGATTGAACTCACAACCTTGTGCTTGCCAAGCAAGCATTTATGCCAGTGAGCTATATCCCCAGCCCTGTAAACTGCCATCTTTAAATGTAAACATTCTTTTAATTCTCCTTCACCATTAATACTTATCAAAAATTTGCACAGGAAATTGTACACAACAAAATTGAATATAAATAAACACAAGCATGATTTTTATAATAAAAATTTACTATCTTATGAAAAATATAATTGAAATTGTAAAATTTAGGATAAATATATCATATTCACTGACTGAAAGCCTAAAAATTGTCAAAATAGAAATTAATCTCAAATTTATAACGATGGAGCACAATTTAAAATAAAGTCTAAAATCTGTATGGGAAAGGAAAAGTTCTCCAATTTTAAAGTCAATTTCTTTCAGTTTTAAAATGTAAAGCAAAGTTGGGAGACTCACATTTCTTATTGTAAGATTATCTATACATTCACACCTGTTTTTGGCCTGGGACAAAGAGGAAGACATTTTGTCTACTGAATCTTAGGTCTCCTTGCACAGCATAGGCTGAAAGCTATTCAAACGTCTATACTTCTGAGTGACTCGTGAATGACTCACATCAATTTTCTTTAGAAGCAGTGAATTATATAAAAATGCCACAACTTTTTTATCCATTCCTCAGTTGATGGGCATTTGGGCTGCTTCCATGATTTAGCTATTACAAATTGTGCTGTTATAAAGTATAAGCATGATATTGTCTCACTAGTGTAGGAACCTGAAAGAGTGAATAAAATCTGCGAGGTTCAATAGATATTGTGTGAGTGAAGGAATCTGCCCAAAAATAAAGAATAACTGGGATGAGGGAAAAGAGAAAAGAAAGGAAGGGGAAAAATATGTAAATATGTATCACTGGATAGCTAAGGTAGTAGTGTTACTGATTTCTATTGCTTTATTGAAAGGAACAATTATTGTTTAATTGTTTGATCAATCTTACATGCCTATATTTCTTTAGCTGAGCAATCAATTTGAAGATATCATCGTGTAATACTACAACATTGTTAATTTCCTATCACCATGTCTGAAATTCTGTATTGCTTGTATTGTTTGTGTCTTATTTTGTAAATGTATGTGTGATTGTGTTTGTTCTTTTATCTTTAACATAAAAAAATAT
The DNA here is from genome assembly GCF_000276665.1 of Chinchilla lanigera. NCBI lineage: Eukaryota > Metazoa > Chordata > Mammalia > Rodentia > Chinchillidae > Chinchilla > Chinchilla lanigera. Next base: position 9,368,675 of record NW_004955418.1, read on the forward strand.
AGAGAACTAGATGCAGTGAATTGCAGAGGTACATAAAATAGGCCCCAGAAAAGGTGAGGTATGGAAGAAATTAGGAAAAATAAAAGACTGTCTCCATCTAATCCACTTTTCCAGATAATAGGTCCTACAAATGAGGCATAGGCAGAAATAAAGGTGCAAGTTCCCTATAATATAGTCATGAGATTCATTGGAAATAAAAGCAATGATATAAAGTATACATTGAACATATCAAATGTATTTATTATTAAGTCTACGTGGAGGTACAATTATTTCCTTACAGAATTTTCTTCACATATTAGTCAAAATACAAGTGGAGTTCAAAATTAATTGTGATGTATATTGTTTAAAGACAGTAGGCTGCATATAATCAAAAATAAATGAGGATAAGCCATGTATTTCCTTCAGGTTAAGTGGTTTCTTCGATTCTAGAAACATAGCAAGCATAGTTTACTTTTACTTAGAGATAATAGGTATTTTAACACCCAACGAATGGTTGTTGTTAGTTTCTAAAATGCAAGTTGATGAAGGTTATCATTAAATGAAAAGAAATTAACTACTTCCATCTCTTCTACATAGAAGAAGATCGTATTGTATAGAAAGTGTAAGATTGATTATGTCTACAAATTGTTTTCCTCCCCAGTATCAAGATAGGTACGGCATGTTGTAGAAATATGCCCTATGTAAGGAAGGAAGGCCATGCTTCACTTCCTTTTCAAACTGCACTACTTTTGAATGGACAAACCTGACCAGACCTTAACCATAAAGGAGGTATAAAACATTTCCCATAACTCCAGCTGGTTTCATAATGTATTAGAAGTGACTTTAACCACAGGCAAGAAAGAATTCCCGTGGGTAGCACAGGTTGTTTTAAAGAACTTAACATTCTTTGAGCTGTAGTTTCATTTACCCTAAAATTAAACTAGTGGATGTTGAGAAAATGAGAATAAAATATCATGCTTTTTTTTCAGATAAAAATGTACATACAGATAGATATTACTGGTATCTAGTATTTGGAAAATGTTCTTTTTGTTTGGCTAATATTTCCTGTAAGATAATTGCTTGAAGAAGAGGGAGGGAAAAAAAAGCAAAAAGATAATAAAGCATTCAGGAAACCACTTTTGTTTTTAAAAGGACAAATAATAATGCATGAGAATGGGTTCATTAAAGATATCAATCAACAAGCTAAAAGCCCCAGCTGTGGTCCAGGAAATGCACTCCAAAAGGCATTCAGAAGTAGCAAAGGAGGTCACTTTCAATATCAGCATAATTTGGATTTAGTCCTAACTACATTCATTAAAGAAAACATTCTCATGCATCTTTACACACCTTTTTTTCTTCATGTATAATTACCTTTTATAATTTTTAAGGAAATATAGTCCTAGTGAAAATTAGGCTCCAAGAATAAAATACTTTGTTTCTGAAATTTCACATTAAGAAACTCACTAAAAAGAAAAAAGAGAAAAAGAGATTTTCAAATTAAGCTTCAGTCAGAGCCTTTGCTGTATTTATATTTATTAACAATAAATGGATTTAAAAGTGAGACCTTGTTCTGTCATCACGCTCCTGTGTAAGGTTTATTAGCTTTGTTGGAAGGCGTTAGCAACAAATTGTAAATTTAAATTTTGAATCCAAAGGCAAATCTTTAACTGTTTTAAATAAATTAAGATCAATAAGCATGGTGACTCATCCCTACAATCCCAGAACTTTGGGAGGCTGGGTCAGCAAGGTCGCAAATTGGATCCCAGACAGGTTTAGCAAGACCGTGTCTCAAAAAAGATTAAAATTAAATAATGCCTGGAGATGAACCTCAGAGTGAAACTCTTGGACTCAATCCTCTGTACCACAAACAAAACTTTTGAATCAATCAAGGAACAGATCCCTTCTTGCTTAAGATATTAAAATGACTATCTCAAGACACAAAATTTCTGTTTCCATTATTTTATAGTAGACATTTATAATTCCTTAGAAAGTACTAAGAATTATAAAACAGACTCTTATGTGGATATCACCAAAACTTCAAAATAACCAGTTTCCAGTAAATCATTTAAATAGGCTTTATCAATTTATATTATTGTATTATTTCTAACAAAATGTATACATCATATCATATTCTCAGTAATGCTATTATGTATTATATTGTTTTATATGTCAATTCCTTCCTAGTTATTAAGAATCCTACAGAATTCATTTAATATTCTAGAAAAGTCCATTTATGAAATATAAAGAATATAATTATCTAAGATTTTTTGACACAGATGAAAATATTTTTAAATAAAACAGAAGCATCAATGCATTTTTGATAGTGTAAAAATCAAATTACTAACCTTATTTAAAAATTATTATATTCAGTAGATTATCAAAAAGTGTTAATATAATTTGCTTTGACAAGGAGATGAGAAGAAAAAAATTCATATCACAACTTATGTTAAATGCACCAAATTAAATCCATATTGTTCAACTTCTGTTCTCATTCTTACACACAAAAATGCCCCATTACATATGGTAGACATGGACTTACAATGTTGCCAATGAATCAAGGGTAATTTTGAAGCACTGTAATTGATTTTCTCCTGTATACACTAGAAAATCTGGCTGAAAACAATTTAGAAGAAGAACAAAACTTGGCAGAAGCTGTACCATCTATAAAAAGCAAACTGACATTATCCCCTATGAGTATAAGAACCCACAGGGCAAAGTCAAAAGTAAATTATCAATTGCAAGTCATGATTGGGCAAAAATATTCTTGAGAAATACACTACAAAACAAGGAAGTATATGTACAAAAGTATCAGACCCTAAGTCAAAATATATAAAAAAAATGTAAACTTAAAAGAACTCCACCTGACTCTGTCTGAATTACTCACATGTATTCTTTCCAGGTTACAGACAATTGCTTAATCCAGAATATAAGAAGTAAATTGCCCACATTTATGTAAAATGCAGTATACTGTAGGATACAAAAACAGCATAAAACAATTAATTTCATTTGTATAAATCAGTACATATTAATTTGAGACAAAATCAGGAACAAAACCCTGTGTACAACCGCACAAGAGGTAGAAAATATTTAGAAAAAAACTAAATAAATAATTGAAAAGAAATTTTACACTACAAGCTATACATCATTGATCAAGCCAGTGAAAAAACACATAAATAAATGGAAAAGCTCAATACTGTTAGTATATCTATATTATATGAACATTTTCTGATTCACTACAATCCCTATTAAAACTCCCAAAAGCTTTTTGGATATATAATAGACAATACTGTAGACCTTATAAGAAATGAAGAAAGAACCTGAACAAACACTCTTCAAAAGGAAGAATGAAGCTAAAAATATCTTATTTATTTATTTCAATATTTCCCCCAAGTAACAGTATTTGAATGAGTATTCTTAAAAGTAACTTGAAAGGAAATCAACCCCATTTATAATCAAAAGTAACTTGAAAGGAAAACAACCCCATTTATAATGGTCCAAAGAGGATAAAATATTTAGAAAAAAACCTAAATAAATAATTGAAATATTTTTACACATAAAATACCATAGTTAAATAGACATAGAACAAAGGAACAGAATAATGGGCACAGTAATAAGTCCACACATGACCAAATTCTCTTTGGACAAAGTACAAAAAATAGACAACACAGAAAGGAAAAAACACTTCAACACATGGTAGTTGGGAATATTGCATATCCATATGCAAAAGAAAAATATTGGACCCATATTGAAATACCATTATTATAAATTATCTTAAAGTAGACAAAACAGTTAAGCATAAGATGTACAACTATGAAAACCCCATGGGAAAATACAGATGAAAATCATTATGACATTATTCTTGGTTTTGATTTCATGGGTAGAATGCCAAAAACAGGCAGTGAAAGCAAAAATAGAGAAGTGGAAAGAGCAAAATGACGTAGTTCTTCATAGAAAAGGGAATAACAGAGTGAAGAGAAAATCCATGGAAGGGAAGAAATATGAGAAGAACTTAAATTTCCAGTATATTTAAGGAACTTCTAAAATTCAATAGCAAAAATGTGGGATTAAAAGGGGCACAATGATTTGAACAGATATTTCTTCAAGAAGATTCAATAGGAATGATTATTATAACAAATTGATTAGTCAAAATGTCTATGGTTCATTGGCAATGCTGTGTTCTATATTTCATCATTAGTGCAGTTTGGGTGAATGTGTATACTTCGGTGGTTTCCATGTTCCCATTTTAAAACTAGCTAAATGTCCTCATCTTTACAGCTTGAATTCATTTATAACTTTAACCAGATTTTATACAATTTCTTGACAGTTTCCTGTTCGTTGCATTCAAAAATTATGCACAATAGAAATCTATGAATTCTGTAAGTTATTTTTATAATTATTACATTTCTCCTACCCTTAAAAGATTTAAAATAAAGCCCTTATTCACAAGAAAGATGTAAAAATGGCATTTGGACGTCTGAAAAGGAGCTCAACATCACTCACCATGAGAACAATGCAAATCAAAAACAGAATGAGGGCTGGGGATTTAGCTCAGCGGCAAAAGTGCCTGTCTGGCAAGCGCAAGGTCGTGAGTTTGGTTCCTGGTACCGGAGAAAAACAAAACAAAACAAAAAAAACCAATGAGACATCAAGTCACCCTTTTAGAATGGATTTGAATTTTATATTGAACTTTATTTTTGTTTGTTTGTTACATATACAAGCACGTCCTCTTAATTTTTGTGTGATCTTTCCCTCTGCAGTCTTTCCATCTCTTGATCCCCTCCTGCTTTGAGAAAACTCTATTTAAAAAAAAAAGTTTTAAGGGGCTAGGGATTTAGCTCAGTGGCACAGCGCCTGCCTGGCAAGCATGAGGTCATGAGTTCAATTTCCAGGACAGGAAAGAGACCAAAAAAAAAAAAAAAAAAAAAAAAAGGTTTTAGTAAAGGTATAATAAACTGGATTCTTTGCAAACTGCTTATAGGAATTTGTAATAGTGCAAACACTACAAAAAATAGTATGGAGGTTCATCACAAAGTTAAAAATAGACTTTAATGTAATAGACAATACCATTTCTGGATATTTATCTGAAATAATTTGAGTCATGAGTTGTAAAGATTTTAGCCCTCACTTGTTCATTCTAACACCATTCTTTTTTAAAATTTTTTTTTTTTTTTTTTTTTTTGGCTTTTGGTTTTTCTCTGGTACCAGGGACCAAACTCACGACCTTGCGCTTGCCAGGCAGGCGCTTTTGACGCTGAGCTAAATCCCCAGCCCCTCTAACACCATTCTTAATAGTCAAAATGTAGAAAAAGTGATATGTGCCCATTGATGGATAAATTGATTATTTTAAAAAGTGACCTATATGAAAAATGGGGATTTAGTCTTATATAAGAATAAATTCCTAAAATTTATAACACTGTTAATGTACTTGTATGACACAAATAAATAGGTCAAAATAGAAAACTACTTCTAAATTCCAATTTATACTGAAAACAGTCAAATATATGGAATCAACAAATAAAAAATGTAATTTTCAAAGCCTGCACTGAGCAAATAAAAAATGTAATTTTCAAAGCCTGCACTGTTTAGAGGGAAATGTGGAGTTTCTAATCAACAGGTATAAAGTTGTAGTTGTACAAAATGAGTAAGTTATAGATACATGTTGAACAACATTGATCTCATAGATGGCAATAATGCATTGCATATTTACCAATCTGGAAGATTTCTATTAATTGTTATGAGAATTTTAAAAAGTGTTCTCTAAATTTTCACTATAGTGTTTGAGTCTTTGTAAATACAAAGTATAGCATGGAGGGGCTGGGGATTTAGCTCAGCGGCAAAGTGCCTGCCTGGCAAGTGCAAGGTCGTGAGTTCGGTTCCCGGTACCGGAAAAAAAAAAGTATAGCATGGATATTATGGAACGTCTGGATCTGAGCAAAGGAAATAATAGTGGGGAAAAGTTCAAGGGGGATGATACTGGTTAATTTATATATGGTTAAACATAGGAATAAGGGATTTCCAAATGTTGATGATGCAGAGTACAGAAACATTAAACTTGGACATTTAAAAGCTACCACAGATGTTTCACAAATTGATTTCCAAATAAATAAACTTATATAAATTGAGCATTAAAAGTCTTGAAAAGAAAAAAAGAAAACTGGGGGCAATAAAAATAAAAATGACAGTATCATATAGCACTTCAAATATTATGCAATACACACAGTATTGCAAAAATAATTCAGAATGAGGAGAATAAAAGTCCACAGAAACAAATACAGAATTGAGAGAGATGATAAAAATAAAATAAAAAAGTACACAGTCAGAGGTGTAACAAAACTGAGAAATAAAAGATACAAGACAAAACTACTGCAAAAGTAAACCATGTATCTGAAATAAAAATATAACTGAGAAATTATGTTATATATTCTGTGAAAACAAATGATTAAAACAAAGCGGCCAAAAATGGTCTCAACCATTTTATTATACTTCAGTCTCTACATCAGGCATTGGATTAGGCTTTCAGCTTGAGTCTCTTCATGATATTATAATATCATGATGACTGGAGATGAAGGAACGGGCATGGGTTAGAGGTGAAGCCACTGGTTAATGGCAGTCATATCTTCCTCTTCATATACTCTTAGGGCTTTTCTGTGTGAGCTCTGAACTAGTTTGTGCTTTCTAAAACTATAAAACCTTAGTGCACTCCAGTGGCTTACAGAGTAATGTATTTCTTAGAATCTTTGTGGAAAACCAATTGCTACAGATGAGAAGCCATACTTCTAGTCTGTCTATTCCCCTTTCATTGCTTAATATGTCTGTATTTATATATATATATGTGTCTGTATTATATAGATTTGTATGTATGTCTGTATTATATATATGTCTGTATTGTATATATTTGTATATTTATACAAATAGCATGTCACCTTAATTCCTACAAGTTTAGAGTACCATTTGAAGTCTGGTAGCTTAATGGCTCCTGTTTTGTTCTTTTTGCACAGGACAATTTAGGTAAGCTTTCTTGGGTGTGCTTACTTCCACAAAATTTTAGTATTCTTTTTTGTTGTTCTACAAAGAAATTAACTGACATTTGAGAGTTATTATATTGATTCTGTAGATCACATCAATAATGTGAATAATTTAGCAATATTGATTCTCAAAATATTGAATCTTTTTTTTTTTTTTTTTTCCTCCGGTACCGGGAACCGAACTCACCACCTTGCGCTTGCCAGGCAGGTGCTTTTTGCCGCTGAGCTAAATCCCCAGCCCCTAAAATATTGAATCATTTTAACAATATTGATTCTCACAACCCATGAACACATGTGTCATTCTATATTTTTGTGTTCACTTCAATGTCTTTCATCAGTGTTTTATAATTTACACTTCTGAGATCTTTCAAATCTTCATTAAATTTATTTCTAGGTACGTTTTTGTAGTTATTGTCAATGTAATTGCTTTCTTTACTTCTATTTCAGACAATTTATTATTAGTATACAGCAAAAGTACTGGTTGTGTATATTGATCTTCTACCCTGAAATATCACTGAATTTTCTTATTGGTCTTCATAGATGTTTGATGGAGCTTTGGAGTTTTATATATACAAAATATGACCTTTGAATAAAGGCTACTGGAGAAATCATGCAGAAGATTTTGGTTAAAGGAAAACTAAAATTGTACCCTATTTTTTACCAGTTATAAAAATCAACTCAATGGACCAAAACCAAAAACTATAAAACTTATAGAAGAAATATAGAATCAATATTTTAGCACATTAGAATGGACAAAAATATTTTGTACAAGATAGCAAAGACACAGAAAATAGAAGCAAAAAATGACAAATTAAATTTAATCAATCTGCTGAGGTTTCTGAAGGCATCCAGGGTTCAGCTTGGTACCGTGAGGGTGTGGGGAGGTGTAGCATGGTCATTGATGTTCCCCAAGCTGTCAAGACCCAGCCTGGTTCCCATGCTGCTGGGCGAGTTGTGAGTCTGTGGTCATCGAGGCTGCCAAAACTGTGTGAGTATTAGCCTATCTCCAATGCCAGTGGTGGTGGTGGGGGATCACTAAAGTTTCCAAAGCTGTCCAGGGTTCAGCTCTTACATGAGAGCCAGGCTGGGCCCTGGACAGCTTTGCGAGCCTTGGTGACCTTACTCCACCCTCTGCACATTGCAGGAGCTAGGCTGAGCCCTGGACAAGTCTGGAAACCTCGGAGCTGCCAACACTCCTGGAGTGGGAGACAAGCTAAGCTCCGGACAGTTTTGGAAGCCTGGGTGACTGCACCCACCCCTCCCCCATTGACAGGGGAGCCAGTCGAGCCCCAGAAAGCCTCGGGAACATCAGTGACCATATTCCTCCCACACATACACTCAAGGAAGCCATGTTGAGCAATGAGGATCTTTGGATCTTTGCCCCACCACACCCTCACCATCACAGGAGTGAGGCTGAGCGCTAAGGAACCTCCAAATCTTCAAAGACAACAAAATACAGGAGCAAAATGCAATCTCAGAACTCCACCTCACCCAGAACAAGTCCAGGAGATATTGACACAGCAAAACTTGGAAGTCATACACCAAGAATTTCTCAAATGATAGCAATTGAAGTAAAGAAATAACTCTGTCAGGCCATAGATGGCATCAGATCAGAAATAGTTGCTCAGGTAGGAAAAAGAAATGATAACAATAATGAAAGAATTGCTCAGCACATCAAAAGAATGTGTAGATTAAAAAATTGAGGAGCATAGAAAAATGGTGGAAATTTGGAATGAACAATATAGCAAAGAATTATAATTCATGCCACACATTCAGAGAGATTTCCAGGAAATTAAAAATTCCACCAAAAGCTGGCAAATCTTGAATGAAGCTGAAGATAGACTATCAGACCTTGAAAATAGCATAGCAGTTAACAATCGTCAAAGGAAGGATCGCTTAAAAATAACAAGAAACCAGGAAATAACAATTCAACAGCTGCAAGATGATGCAAAAAAAATCAATGTGAGATTAATAGGTGTTAACAAAATAGCAGGAGTCAACATTAATGACATACAATGACTATTTGCAGATGTTAAAGCAGAGAATTTCCCAAGCCCCGAGAAAGAATCTGACATACACTTCAGTGAGGCATGTAGAACTCCAGTGAGCCATAACCAAAATCAATGTACACTCTGATACATAATAATCAAGATCCAGAAATTCAGCAAAAGAACAGAATACTAAAAGCTATTAGAAAAAAGAAACATATCATTTATAAAGGAAAACCCATCAGAATCAAGGCATATTTCTCAACACAAACCATCAAGTCAAGAAGATATTGCAGTGAAGTATTTCAGGTCCTGAAAGAAAATAACTTCCAACCCAAACTGATGTACCCTGCAAAACTCTCCTTCAAATTAATTGAAAAATAAAACATTTCCATGATAAAGAGCAACTGAAGAAATTCATGAGTGCCAAACCAATGCTACAAGACTACTAAAAGATATTCTAGAAAGACATAAAAATGACCACAATTTCAAGAACAATAATAGAAAGGATCCACCAAATAGGGCAAGCAATTAAACAGAGGGGAAAATAACATGACAAAAATAAGCCAGTGAACATCACTTATAACCATCAATGTAAATGTTGTCAATTCCCCAATCAAAAGAAGCAGACTGGCAGAGTGGATGAAGAAACAAAATTCAACAACATGCTGTATACAAGAAACACATTTAACTCAACAGGAAAATTATAGACTGAAACTCAAAGGACAGAAAACAATATACCATGTAACAGAAACCCAGAAAAAAGCAGGGGTAGCTATTCTGTTTGCAGACAATTCTCTTTGAACTTCAAAACAAGAATGATCAAAAGAGATAAAGAAAGTGAATACACACTTGTTAGGGAAAATTGAAAGAGGAAGAGAAAAGAATCATTCATATTTATGCACCAAATGTAGGCACACCCAACTATAGAAGACAAATTTCAATATATGTGAAATATCAAATAAGCAGTAACACAGTCATAATGGAGAATTTTAGAACCCCATTGTCACAAACAGATAGATCAATTAGACAAAAAAGTCAGGAAAGAAATAACAGAACTAAACCAAACTTGTGAACAAATGGACTTATTAGACCATCACAGAGTGTTCTACCCCAAAACATCAAAGTACAAATTCTTCTCAGTTGCACACAGGACATTCTGTAAAATAGACCATATAGTAGCACATAAAACATGGTTAAGTGAATGCAAAGGAGTTGAAATTATCCCATGCATAGTATCACACCATAGTACAATAAAATTGGAAACTAATGACAAAAGGAATCACAAAAACTCCACAAACACATTAAATAACACCCTCCTAAACAACCAATGTGTCACAGATGAAACTAAAGAGGAAATTATGAAATATTTAAAATCAAATGAAAATGCATATACAACCTGTCAGAATCTGTGGGGCACAATGAGAGAAGTCCTCAGAGGGAAATTTATAGTGATGAATTCCCACAGCAGGAAAACAGAATGAATAAAAATAAATGATCTTATACTGCACCCGAAGCTTCTAGAAAACAAAGAACAAGTTAAGCTCGAAGCCCAAAAAAGGCAGGAAATTATAAAGATCAGAGCAAAAATTAATGCAATAGAGAC
>NW_004955418.1:9379372-9394631 GCF_000276665.1 Chinchilla lanigera
AGATTTGCCTCTTCAAAAGAATAAATAAATTTTATAAACCCTACCTAATCTTATCAAAAAATGAAAGAAAAAAATTGAAATCCATGCAATAAGGAATGAAAGGGATGAAATCACTACTTTTCTTGTAGAAATTAATAAGATCATCATTATGTGCTTTGAAACTCTTTATTCTCATAGAATGTAAAACAAAGAGGAAATGGATAGATTCTTAGAGGCAAGTAAATTACCAAAGTTGAATCCAGAAGGGATAAAAATACTGAATAACTCAATATCAGGCAATGAAATTGAAAATGTAATAAAAAAACTTACTGACAAAGAAAGGCCAAGGTCCTGATGGATTCACAGTTGAATTCTGCAAGAAATTTGAAAAGATTTAAGGCTAATTCATGATACTCTGCATAGAAGACACCAAAAACTCCACCAAAAGGCTTATAATTTAATCAACAAATTCAGTAGTGTAGCTGAACACAAAGTCAATACTCATAAATCAATAGCATTTCCATACACAAACAACAAACACACTGAAAAATTTTACCTTTCATAATAAGATCTAAAAAATGAAATGCTTAGGAATCAAGCTAACAAAGTAAAAGATCTATACAGTGAAAATTACAGTACTCTGAAAAAAAGAGATTGAAGAAGATTCCAGAAAATGGAAAGATATTCCTTACTCATGGATAGGAAGTACTAACACTGTGAAAATGGCCAATACTCCCAAAATTTTGTACAGATTCAAGGCAATCCCAATTAAAATACCATTGGTGTACCTCACTGATCTAGAGAAAACATACCTAAAATTCGTCTGGACCCATAAAGGGCCTTGAATAGCATAAGCAATCCTGTGGAAGAAAGTCAAGGCAGGAGGCATCACAATTCCTAACTTTAAATTATACTACAAAGCTACTGTGAAAAAATCAGCACGACACTGGCAAAAAAACAGACCTGAAGACCAATGAAACAGTTTAGAAGATTCAGACACAAGGACAAATACACTCATCCACCTTATCTTTGACACAGTAGCCAAACATGTTCACTGGAAGAAAGATAGCCTCGTTAATAAACGATGCTGGAAAAACTGGCTTTCCACATGCTGAAGACTTAAACTACAACCATGTCTATTACCATACAATAAATTAAAGTCAAAATGGATCAAAGATCAAAATATGAAAACAGAAACAGTAAATCTACTGGAAGTGAAATCCGGTAGAATCTTGAAGATATAGAGACTAGGCAGAGAGTTCATGAACATAATCCAAACTACACAGGAAATACTTCAAAGAATCAACAACTTGGATCTCATCTTATTGAAACATTTTTGTACATCAAAATGAATCACCAGCAGAGTTAAAAGAAAATGCATGAATTGGGAAAAAATTTATGTAACTGTCCACACAAAGGACTTCTATCTAGAGCATATAAAGAGTTCAAATCAGGCCCCCCAAATTCAAAGACCCAATCCAAAAATGGGTATCAGAAATGGGTACACACTTCTCAGGTGAAGAAATACAAATGTTAAATAAATATATGAAAAAAATGTTCAAAATCATTCATCATTCAAGAAATGCCAATTAAAACAACACTGAAATTCCACCTCACCCTAGAAAAAATAGCTATCATCATGAAATCAACCAATAATAAATGCTGTAGGGGCTGTGGGGAACAAGGAACCTTGTCCACTGCTGGGGCATGTAGGTTGGTGAAACCACCGTGAAAATCAATGTGGAGTTTCTTCAGAAAACTAGGATTAGAGGTCCCACTTAACCCCGCTATTCCACTTCTGGGCATTTTTCCAGAAGAATTAAAAGCATTACACGACAGCAATATATGTGCACCCACGTTTACAGCAGCACAATTTGTCATAGCTAGATCTTGGAAACAACTCAAATGCCCATCAACTGAGGAATGGATAAAATGATGTGGTATTTTTATACAATGGAGTATTACTCACATATAAAAAAAGATAAATTTGAGGCTTTTATAAGTAAATGGATGCAATCAGACACCTATTCATAAGTGAAATAAATCTGAACTACATGTGTAAATATCTTATTGTCTCCCGAGTGTTGTTCATTTTCAAATGTATAAAGTAATGGCTCTTTTTACTTTAAGTTTATTCTTTAGCTCATTTCTCTCCTGCTGCCCTTCTCAGAGTAAGGAAGAATAAAATCTAATCTTTACTGTTGTACTTTCACATATCTTTAACAAGCCAACAATTTCCATTGCACTTCCGTATTTTTCTTTCCATTGTCAGTAAGAAAATGTGTCAAATTTCCATCTCACATGTTCCCACCAATGCCTGTAATTTTCCTACATTCCTTTTAGCCTACACTGAAAATTTTCTGAATTGAGGCTTATTAAGCATTTACTAACACTTTAAATTCTTTTATCATTTCATTTTGAGTCTCCCAAAAGTTACTTTGTTTTTGTTTTCTGCTTTCCGATCTCATAAATTCTCAAAATTTTTTATATTTTTAAGGCTGAATTCTACCTCTTTAGTTAATTTTTTGTTCTCTTTACATATATATTACCATGTTAAAATTATCTTTCAACTTGGGAATATAAAACAGTAACAGGGAATATAAGACAGGGAATATAAACTCAGGAATATAAGACAGTTTCAGGGAAAATAAAAGTCATTTAATTGAGGAATATTAATTGAGGAATATTTCAATTAATTATTTCCTCAATTAATTGAGGAATATTTCAGCTGGAGAGCTCCACCTTGAAAATAGTTACTTGATTGTTCAAGATGGTGGACAAAACTCTCACTGTACTGAGACAGGAAGATGAGAGACCTAACATAGACTGAAAGTGAATAGTGAAATGAGATTTCCTTGAAGACAAACATGATTGAATACATGAAAATTAAATGAATCTATAAAAAGAAGCCAGCAATTCATTTTTTAAAAAATCATACATTGGTATGACGTTTCTTCTCAATCTTATCTACAGATTTACTGGTATTAATAAAAATTATAGAAGATATGAATAAAGACTGACAATCTAATGCTAAAAATTACAGAGTAATCAAAAGGTTATTTACTAAGTTAAAGAAATTTTAAAAAGAAAACAAAGTTGTATATCTTATATTACCTGAAGTAGAAGGCTTGTAAAAGTTATTAAATAATAAATACAATGATAGAGAATAGACACATGCACGTATAATTCACTTTCAACAAGCAATTCAAATATAATTCTTTGGTAAAATATACTCTTGCCAAATAGTGCTGTAGGGCTGGATGCCAATATTTTTAAAGGGGCAGAGGAAAAGACACAGAAAAAGAGAAATTATGCACACACAAAATTGACACTATATACAAGGCAAAATCATATATGCCACTGTGAAGGTAAAGGCATAAAATTTCTTGAAAGCACAGGATGAATTTTTTATTCAGGGAGATTTTCTCATACATGGTACAAATAAATTACTGTTTTAAAGTCAAAATGAATATGATCAAATTTCAAAAAATTATTTTTAAGGACATTGAAATGTTAGGTAAAATTTCACAAAAATTATTTTAAGGATATTGAGATGCAAGCCAAATATTTGAATATAAACAAGTGATTTTCTTGTAAATGTATCTGCTGAAAATCCCATATTAACTATATGTACAGAACTATTTCCAGTCAGCAAACATGCTGTAAAACTTCAAAAATGGCAAAATACTTGAACAAAATTTTAAAACATACACAAACTATAACTAAATAAAATAATATTCAACACTGATCACAATAAATGAATTATTCTGAAATATGATGCACTAAGCACTTTCTATTTTAGCCAAATCAGAAGTTTATTAATATCATTATTAATATCATTTTAGCCAATAAGTTGAGAAATTAGAACCCTTAGGTATTATTGATGAATTTTTAATATTATAAAATCATTTTGAGCACTGTCTGAAAATTTCTTATAAGATTAAAAATGTAATCTTATTATATAGTATTTTTTCTCCTGTTTACTCAAGAGAATCAAAAAGTTTGGAGCTAAAAAAGATTTATAGGAAAAATTAGACATAAAAATATTGTTAAATCAGATTTATTCATAACAAATTCAAAGTAGAAACTGACCAAATGCTCAAGAAAATAGGAATACAAATTGTAAATACTATGGAATATTATTTGGCTCATTAAAATATAAATTTACATGAAGTATTATTCTCAAGGAATTATTCTAAGTGAAATAAGTTAGAGTTTAAAGAATATATATAGGTATGATGAATGTATGATTTCAATAGAAGCAGTTGCTCAAAATTGCCTAGATCTTTCGTTCTAAATGCTTGTAACCCATGAAGCAAGTCGGTGGTGCTCCACTTTCCCTGTCATTTCACTCAATTAGTTTTAGATTTCAGTTCTTGCTTCGCTTGAGTCATTTTTTCAAACTTATGTCAATTTTGATATTTTTTATGTTTTCTATTTCTCCATCCTTACTCTTGACTAATAGTCCTAACATGATTGTAAAGTATGTATCTCCTTTCTTTATATTCACTTGAGAAGTTTGTCCAACGCAGGTGAGGTCACTTGGATATATACTCATTTTTTAAAATTGTTTTTTCCTCTTAGCTGGTGTCAGTATTTATTTTTGACAAACTATTCTTATTTACTCCTGAATTGTTAATTGTGTTCTTATTCTTCTACTTATTTACTTAGTACTTGGGAAAATGAAGACATTTTTGTATTCCCAAGAAAATATTGTTTTAAAATCATTCACTTCAGTGGAAGCTCTAAGATACTAACAAAGCTAATATGTTAAAATATGATGGGATGAAGAACAAATGTCAAAAGAAAATGTCTGTCACTACTCTTCATTTACCTTATCTTTTATGGCTGACCACTAATAGTGGGCTTTTCTGAAATGCATGATAGACACTTCAGAACACTTTAGGAAGCTAACAAAATATCAATCAAGAGTATTTAGGCAATCTGCTGTTCTTAAGAAAGTAAGCATCATATTGTGCATATGAAAACATAATAGATATTTTTAAATCTCACCACCAAAGTAATGAAAATATAGTATGTGTCTAAGAGGTTGCAAAATAAAACATTTGACAATTTCTTTTTTATATATGGTAACACAGAAAAACACACAATGCCAGTACTTCATGCTCAGTTATTTTGTCTTCCAAATGTAGACATGATATCAATTTTGAGTCATACAAAAAAGGTCTGACTGAATATCAAGAAAAAGTACAGTCTCACGCAGAACATAGACTACCTCTTCAACTAAATATCAAAGTTCTTTGGAGAATTCAGCCCAGATTTCTGAGTAATCAGTTTGCCTACTCTGCACATCAAAGAGCAATTCTGATAATATCTATAGCAAACGATTATGCAGAAACATCATCTGAATATGATTTCTTTCACTAATAGGTCACTGGGCAGAAAAGAGCCAACATTTTTAGAAAGATCATGTTTGACATGCATTATTATTTCATTAATGGTAGTTTGCCTGTTCTGGTGAAACTTCCATGTTGGGAAGTTTATAAACTACATCATCTACTCAACACTAATTTGACTAGATAGCTATATTGGAGAATAACACAGGATTAATGATAGCTATAAAAAGGACTGGTTTCCAATAGTGTGGAATTTATGGGTTTGCTCTCTATGTAGTGTGAAAGAAAGGGCATGAACCCTACTAGCATACATAACTAGAATACGGGCATCTGGCCAAACTACACTATTTTTTAAGAAGATACCATTTTTACGTGCAGTCATGGGGAAAGTTTATCTTAAACTAAGCAAAACTTTGTCGCAGTACTAGGCAATGGAATTAAGGATCATAACACAATTTATTTTAATATATAATATTTAAGTTCAAATAAAACCGGCAAGGTACTACACTAATATAAGAAGTGGAGAAAGAAAAGTTTCACAGAGACATTAGTAATAATTACCTTAATATGTTATTCATTATAGAGGTTAGATTAGAGTATTCTTTATTGTATAATTAAGTCAAACTGGTCAGTAGCTCAGCTGAATCGTTATTGTAAAGGTAAATCCTTGTCACTCAAGAAAGTATACAGAGTAACATTATAAAATTCACTCTAGTGGCAATCAACAGCATAGGAAGACAGAGTGAAAACAAATATCCCACAAATATTTTAGTAGTAGTATATTTGAAAATGCTCAAATTGAAACTTCATTCTGGTTCTGCTACTGATAATGTGCGAGAATGAATTATATGGGCAGTAAGTGAAACTCAGATAATGCCTTAGTATCCATGTCTGCACAGACACATGGAATCAGGTGATTTCCATATGTTCTCTCTGTTCTAAACAAAAGTTGACATATTGGTAACATATTTAGACATAAGAGGGGAAGTAAACAAACCACCTTTTGCAAAAGGCAGATCCCTTTTAGGACTGTTGTACAAAAAGGCAAAATCCAAGATTAGTGAAAAGACAACTTTCCATGTCGCATTCACGAAATTCAAATTTCTCCAAAATCGAGACTTCATTTTTATGTAATTTTCATCAGCCATGAAAAGTTATTTTCCATTTTTCTCAGCAATTTTAAAAGATGAGGAGCACTCCTGCCATATTGGCTACATATAAATAAATGACAGGCCAATTTTAGCTTAAAATTCTTAATGACTAAATTCTTATACAATATTTTTCTCTCTTTTAAGGACTCTCTCTGTCTTTCTCTCTGTCTCCATCTCTCTCTGTTTCTGTCCCTTCATGTCTTTTTCTGTGTCTGTCTCTCTTTATCTACACACACACACACACACAAAATTGTGACAAAATGTTACTTATTTCTGTTAATCATCTTACATACTCTCAAACTTTTACTTACAAGCATAACCCATAAAATTTCATGCTGCAAGATATAGCTCAAATAAATCCCACATATAAACATAAAATACATCCCTTCTGATTTTTCTTTTCAAAAGATATTTAGTAATACCATCTATCATTATTCAATAAATTCCCCACTATAAATAACAATATTAAAAATTTATGATATTCTCTGTCTTTGGCAGGTAGCAAGCCAATTTTTCAACCACAGTTTATTAAAGAGGTTATCATTCTTCAAGTGAGTCTATCACCATGCACCAAACTCAAGTTAAAGGGATCACAGATCACAGTATTAAAACAGAAACACTAAATCTATTGGAAGAGAAAGGAGGTAAAAATCTTGAAGACATAGGGGTAGGCAGAGAGTTCATGAACAAAAACCAAACTGCATGTGAAACATTTCAAAGAATCAACAACGAGGATCTCATCCTACTGAAAAATTTCTGCACATCTAAAGAAATCGTCAGCAGAGTAAAAAGAAAACCCACAAACACTGGAAAAAATTTTAGTTGACTGTCCCTTGGACAAAGAACTTCTATCTAGATCATATAAAGAATTAAAAAATATCCGTTCTTCCAAATTCAAAGACCCAAACCAAAAATGGGCAGCTGAGATGAATACATACTTCTCAGATAGACATACAAATGGCAAATAAATACATGAGAAAATGTTCAACATCATTAGTCTTTCGAGAAATGCAAATTAAAACAGCATTGAGATTCCATCTTACCTCAGTAAGAATGGCTAGCATTAAGAAATCAACCAATAACAAAAACTGGCGAGACTGGAGAAATAGGAACCCTTCTCCACGGCTGGTGGGAATGCAGACTGGTGAAACCACTGTTTGGAAATCAGTTTGGAGATTCCTCATCAAACTAGGTCTAGAGGTCCCATTCAACCAAGCTATTCCCCTTCTGGGTATTTTCCCAGAAGATCTAAAAACATCATATCACAGTGACATATGTACACCTTTGTTCATAGCAGCATAATTTGTAATTGCTTAATTGTGGAAGCAACCCAAATGTCCATCCACCGAGAACTGGATAAAAAAATTGTGGTATTTTTATATAATGGAATATTACTCAGGTATAAAGAAAGATACAGTTGAGGTTTTCATAGGTAAATGGTCACAACTAGAGACCATACTCATAAGTGAAATAAATCAGTCCTGCATGTGCAAGCACCGCATTGTCTCACTAGTGTAAAACCTGAAAGAATTCATTTAAACTCGGAGGTATGATAGACATTGTGAAATGAATGGAAAATGCTCAAGGGTAAAGGGCAACTGGGATGTGGGAAAAAAGAAGGGAAAGAAGAAATTTTGTATGTATGTACATACAGGATAGTGAACATAGTTGAACAACTGTCTTCTACTTGTTGAAAGAAACAGTTAATGATTCCTTGATTGATCAATATTGCATGTCTCTATTTGTCTTCCTGAGAAACCTCTTGAAAGATATCTATATGTAATACAACAAGCATTGTTAATTTCCTACCACTTTGTTTGTAATTCTGTATTGTCTGTATTGTTCCTTTGCTATTTTGTAAATGGTTGTCTGTTAATGTTTTCCTTTTTTTATTTTTAAAATAAAAAGAAATAAATAAAATTATGATATTTTTATTTAGTTCTTTTTTATTTATTATATATATATTTTATATTTAGTTCTTTTTATGGTTATAACATGAAGATTTTCAATGAGAAAAACTGTATTTTGTTGAATTTGTTGAATAGTTTTAATTCTCTGTGGGCACAGAGACAGAAGTTAGATGGTCAGGGTTTATACCTGGAGCATTAGGGCTTGGTACAGAGGATAGGTCCTACCAGAGTCCTTGCTCATCTTATATAAGGAAAACTTTAAATCATGGTTGTGCTCTTAAAAATTTTTCACAAAATGATTTATTCACAAATTGCTGCCTTATGAAAAAAACATTTTGAAGTTCAGATTCAAGAACGGTTTTAAGAGATGAAATTATAGTCTGCTCACTTTGAAGCCATGTGGGTGGTTCAATACCTTCACTGGAACGTAAACACCAATATTTAATGGAAGCTTCTGACATTAAAAAGAGACAAAACTCAGACTTTTTAAATGTTTTTCCAACATAGTGTTTATGCTTGCTTTTCTGACAAATTGTACTTCATAAATACTTCCAAATAGTATTTTATGGGTTTCCAGCAAGGTTCTTGAAATTGTTTGAACTTTTTAGCTCAAGAAAGGTTTCTAACCCCAAAACACCTTACCATCTAATTTCATTTATGAGAGTGGAGGTCAACAAAGTGGATGGATTTTTATTTTAACTTTCAGCTAAGTGAAATTAGGTGAATCTTAAGATTTAAGAAGCTATATAATTAACCAAAAGTTAGGTATTATCAACTCAGTCTTGGGGAAATGCTAAAAGACTGCCAAGAGACTGAATTCCAAAAATGTGATAAATGAACATCTTTGAACTGGACATATACATAAAAATTACTCTGTTGACTTAGGTGCTGCAAGGAGATCGAGGAGAGATTGCAGGTGACAATTCTATATTGTAGGAAAAAATAAGATAACTAATTATGATTCCTGGAGAAAACTACTATTGTGTGTACGACAGAAAAATCTCTGGGTTAAACAAACAAACAAAAAAACTAACTAACTAACTAATAGATACTATATTTTTAAATGTTCTATACAACAACCTGTATTTCGTGACTCTAATACAAAAAGGAATGAGAGATTGGATTGTAAATAAAGCAATAAGTTCCTCATTAACATAATTCTAGTAGAGACAAAGATGGTTGTTTTCACTAAAGTGATACAATTAAGCAGGAAATATAACTTTCAAAGGCGTAACTGGCTCCACAAATACTATGTAAAGTTTTAGGCTACAAAATGAGGATCTTATTTTCTGGTGAATATCAAGTTAGGAATTATAAAAGTTGTATGGCAAGGAATAATTTTCAGGAGACAAGTTGTTAATATCTATTGAAAATACTGAATAATACTAAACCTCTGTCTGGGTAGATCCCCTCATAACAATGTGTTTTTTAATAAGATAAAGTGATGACTTCATGAAACAGTAATTTCTTTTCAAAATATCATGAATACTTAAAATATTTTTTTGAAAATAATGTGATAAAATGATATGGAAAAATCCCTACTGGAATTTGTTGTAAATTAATAATTTAACATTATTGTATGTGAAAAAATTTGAGCATTTAATTAAGTAGTTTAATAATATTTTGTAGATGTCTAGAAGCCAAAATTGAAGTGCAACAGTATTAAAAGGATCTGGTAAAGGGGCTGGGGATTTAGCTCAGTGGCAAAAGCGCCTGCTTGGCAAGCGCAAGGTCGTGAGTTCAGTTCCCGGTACTGGAGAAAAACAAAAACAAAAACAAAACAAAACAAAAAAAGGATCTGGTAAAATGTTCACTAAGACACAATGAAGTTTTAATTTGTTGTCTAATTTTAGCTTCAAAATTCAGGGAACTGTTTACCTATTCTTTGTAAGCATTCTGCATTTATTTAAATGGCATAAATACTCATTCTCCCAATTGTGAAACAACAGTAAAATACTTAATTTATTAGCAAGTGTGAACAGTAGCTTATATTAATATTTCTAATTATGCATATTTATGACATCATCTGGTATTCTAGAGAGATGTTTTAAATTTTAGAAACACACACATTACAATAAGAGGGCCAAATCTAGTTGTTCTTGGTTACTTTAAAAAAGTTTATGTCTGTTATTTCACCATTTCACCATTGTCTCTGGAAGATTTTCTCATCTGTAGTTCAACAGTTATTAGAGAGACTATCTCATCCTAAAGGTCTTAAAAGTCATATATTCTAGCCAGATGTAGAAACAGTTTACTGACCTTTGGTTGTTTTAATAATCAACATTTTAAATAAGTCATCATGCCTAAGATTTCACAAGTTAATAATTGGAAAACATATGCAAAAGCAGATTTTAAATAAATTTCATTTTATCGTGGGACAATCAAAGATTGCCTAACCAAAGAGAATATTTTGCAGCACCTTCATAACATTAACAAACTGCTGTCTTAGGTACAATAAGCAGTAGATTTATTGAAAGTGACTTGTGAAGTCAATATCTGAAATGAAACAGCTAGTTTCATCTTGTCCAATTTTTACATTACTCTTCATTTTCCCCGAAAACTACATAGCCGAAACACTTTTAGTAAAGCACTTGCTTGTAAAATGATCAGTTGTATCTGCCACCAGGAAGAAATGCATTTTCCTGCTTTATTACAGCCATCTGCATCCTTCATTTTCTTTTAATTCAGTCACTGGAGCCCTAATGATCACAGCCATTCCAAGAGAGGCCATCAATTACCGCCAGGAGCTCATTCAGAAATGAAAGATGAGTTGCATTCTCTGTTACTTAGAGGTCAGTGATCATCCCCCAACCTCTTCCCAGTAAACAAATAGTATAGTAACTTCCACAAGCTCCTTTCATTTTTCTCAAGTCTGCTTCCTTCTGACTTTTTGTAGACCTTGGTATAATAACTTCATGTGTTTGAAACTGGCAGCTCTAAAAGAAGCCTGACCCAACCATTTTCCTCTGTCTACCATGATAAATTCAATCATATGTAATTCTGACTTTTACAACAAATGCTCAAAAATTAGATATTGTTAAGGCAGGTTTTTTTTATTATACGATAATGATGAAATAAGAATCAGAAAACATTAACAATGGTTTTTTTATTGCATGATGTTATCTTCAAAGTAGTTGTTCAGATTACCAGATATAGGAATGCAAGATTGATCAATTAAGCATTAACTGTTCCTCTCCATAAACCAGTAGAAATTAGTAGTAGACAGTGTTTTCAAATTCTTTTTTAAAAGCACAGTACAATTTATATTCAAATGAGTCTAAAGTGCTAATTATTTTACACTGACTATTATTATATAAATATTTTTGAAAGATTCAGTATATATTATACATTTCTATAAAGATGTTCACACAATGTTCAAAATATATTTTTATGCTTTCTATTAGAACTTTTCATAATTAGCAATAAAATTCAATAATCATTCTTCTGAAAGGTTTCACATGACTGATGTATCTTCACAAAGAACTGCAAAACATATCCATTGCAACTTTACACATAATTACTAAAAATTGGAAGCAACTTAGATGGTTTTCAATGGGCAAACAGATAAGTTATGATATTGTTATGGTTTGTGTCAGCATGTATCCCCAAATCCTCATGCAGTCATGGGGTGGGCTTCCAGATTTTTGATTGATCCAAAGTCCAGTATTGGAATTATGGATGTCAGTGATATACCCGCCCTGGGGAGGATAGGTTGCATACAATGTAAGGGAGGGAAAAAGGCTGCTCCGACTGCTCCTCCCTTTTGCTCTTGTTGCCTTTGCTGTGTTCTGCCACCACGAACTGTTGCCCTCTGCCATGAGCCACTCTGCTTTGGAGTCAGCTGAGTTTGCACTGAAACTTTCACAAGCTGTAAGCTAAATAAACTTTTCCTTCCTTAATTTTGGGTATCAGGAATTTTGTCTCAGCAACAAGAGAAAAGTAACTAAGACAGATATGTCCATACATGGAAATGTTATTCACAGTTTTTAAAAATGAGCTAGTAAGCCATGAATAGGCATAAAGTTTTTTTCATCTTTATATTAATGAGTGAAACAGCAATGTCTGCTACATAATAAATATTTCCATAATAGTTTCTAGAAAAAGAAAAACTAACAAAATCCTGGGAAATAAAATTCAGTAGTTGGTGAAGGATTAAGGACAGAGAAAGGTACATGAAATAGAAGAGAATTTTAGGGTAGTGAAATTAGTCTGATATTGTATTCAAGAGTACATGAGACGTTTCATTACAAAACCCATAGAATTCTACAGCATAGAAATTAAAATAACAAATTCAACTTAGAACAATACCACTTAACAAGTTAGAGAATCCCAAGGTGGAATGAAAATATGACCAAATACAAATATATTGTAATAAATGATATAACCATACTAAAGAGATTGAAGAAAAAGGGTCCTGATACACATAATTTCAGACATTAGAATCTATAAAAATAAGGTCAAAGAAATGGTGTTAATAGCACTACAATCCAGTTGACAATGTTGTTTCCTTCGTGGATAAAGAGTAATGGTATCTATCTTTGATCAATAGAAATGAAAAGTGGTAAGTAATGGAACCCAGGATTCTCAGTTTTGGAATAAGGTTTACAGAGCAACAAAGAGAAATAATACATGTGGCCCTCATTTAAGTGCACACATCATTATGAACACAATTTAACTTAATATACAGATTAATGATTACATAAAGAAATATTAATAGGTTTGAATAAATGCATGTGTTAATGTATTCATACATTATATATTGTATAATTGTTCTAGACTGTAAAGAGCCTTGAAATTATGACAGCTAAATAAACTGAAGTGATTCACGAATATATAAGGGAAAAAAACAACATGGAGAGTAAACTAAGTTGTCCCAGATAATAGATATCTTTAAAGAGATATTACAATGGTATAAATGAAGTGTAGAGTCAGCATGGTGAACACTTTATATTACTGTTCTGGCTTGCACGGTTTCTGAGGAGAAATTCACCGCAGTACTTATTCATGATATTATATAAGTAAGGTTTTCATTCTCTGTCATTTTTCAAGATTATCTCCTTAAATCTTTGCTCTTTTGCAGTTCTCATATTTTGATTTTATTCTTTGTAGTGTTCTCTGAGCTTCTTGGCTCTGCAGTTTGGTTCTACTGATTTTGGAAAATTCTAAGCTATTATCACTTCAAATACATATTGTTTTGGCTTCTTTTTTTCTCCCAACGATTCTGTCATGCACATATTGCAACCTGTGTAATTATTTCACAATTCTTGAATATTCTGTTCTAGTTTTATTTTTTTTTTTTCTGTTTGCCTTAAAATTAGGCTTCTAAATTAACTTTCTTTAGTAAGAAAGTTTCTCTTGGCCAGGGATATAGCTCAGCAACACAGCATCTGCCTGGCAAGCTCAAGGTCGTGAGTTCGATTCCTGGTACAAGAGAAAAGAAAAGAAAGTTTCTCTTAACCTGTGTGGAAGTAATTGCTACTCCTTGGCCATTTTCAGTGTACTGGCATGCCCATTAAAGCATTCTGCATTTCAGCTGCAGTATGTTTTTATTTCTAGCATGTACTTTGACAGTATTCTTAGAATTTCCAAAGGCTATAGTTTGGATGTGTTTTCCAGTCATGTGTTGGGCCCTTGAGCCCCAGTGTGCCGGTAATGAGGGCTGGATCTAAAGTGAACTGATTGGGTCATGAGGGCACAACACTTTTGAATGCACTGATACTATTGCTGTGGGCACTGGTTGGCTAGCGGGAGAGTGAGTTTCTGTAAAATTGCTTCTGTCCTTCATACTGTTTTTTGCATGTGCTTGTTGGTTCATTTGCTTCATTTGCTTCCTCCAGTGTTCAGATGCAAGATGGAGGTCATCACCAGACTTCACAATGATGATGCCCTTGTACTTCCCATCTTCTGCAACTTCCACAGGTGTGAGTAGAACTACTTTTATAAGCTACCCAATCTGTGGCATTCAGTTATAATAAAAGACAAGGAGCTAAGATAGCGATGCTTACTTATATTACCTGCCTGTTGCTGATGCTGTTCTTTTTTACCTTTGGCACCTGTGGTAAGTTAATTAAAATTAGTTAAAGCAAATTTCTGGTCTTTTAATATCCAAATATCATCAAATTTGAGTCTGGGTCTTAACATTTGCTATGACTCTTCAAACTGTGTTGTGTGTGTGCGTGTGTGTGTGTGTGTGTGTATGTGTTTGTGTTTTCATGCCTTGTAATTTCTTTTTCATGGTTGAATCAGGACATATAGTACTAGGGAGAAAGAACAGAGGTACAGATGCTTATAGTGTGTTGCATTGCTTTCTTTTGGCTAGGAGTTAGTTTATATTTACTATTTGTTACAGGTACGGATATCAGTGCCAAATGTTTCCAGAAGTGTCCTTACTTTGTCTCCCTTTTGTCACTAAGTTTTCATATAAATTCCTTTTTAAATAACTTTGAAATTGTTCAGTTTTAATCTCCTCTGCTGACATAAAAGACATAATGTGTGGGTTGATGACAAGTGGTCTTTCTTCTTGCTATGTCTCAGTCTTTCAATGAATCTGCACCTTCATGAATGATTCATGGTATTTATTGGTACTTAGCGTTTTGTTGTAGCTGTTGTTTCTCATTATTTGAAACAAGTGTAGAGGCAGATGGACTAGTAGTTTGGTTCCCCACATGGATGTCTACAGTGGCTAGGACTAGGAATTTCTTTTGCCTGAGCAAACTTCATTTAGCCTCTAGTAAAAATTAGTTCCCTTAATTTCAAGCTCTTTTAAGGATAAGAGAAACATGGCAGATGTTATGGTTTGTGTCTGGGTGTACCTCCAAAGCCTCATGTGGCCATGGGGCAGGCTTTTAGAGTTTGACTGATT
>NW_004955418.1:9396526-9400555 GCF_000276665.1 Chinchilla lanigera
CCCTGGGGTGGATAGTTTGCATATGTAAGGGACAGAAAGAGGGTGCTTCTGGCCATTTCCTCCCTTGTGTGTGTGCTTGTTGCTTTGCTGTGTTCTGCTGCCATGAACTGTAGCTCTCTGCCATGTGCCACTCTGCCTTGTAATCTGCCAATATGGACTAAAACCTCCACAAACTGTAAGCGAAATAAACCTTTCCTTCCTTAATTTTGGGCATCAGGTATTTTGTCCCAGGAATGAGAGAAAAGTAACCAAGACAGCAGATAATATTTGTCTCTGATTTTCATTGTGTTAACCTGGCACAACACACAAAAGGTGTGGAGACTTCTTAAAGAACAGACTGTCCTGAAATTTTTTTTTTTCTAGGACAGGGCATTGAGCTCAGAGGTTCCACACTGTGCTAGCTAGACCCACACCTCTCCTTTAGTATTTACTGTATTACTGAGACAGGTTTCCTGGGTTAAGTTGTGCAGAATGAGCTTAGGTTTTCTGGTCTCTTGTTCAACCTCTCAGAATGCTGGGATTAGAGATGTGCACCACCATGCCTGGCTCTTCCTGAAATTTTTAGTCTCATTGTGTTTTTACTGAGACCATAGCAATCCTCATCTGGCTTCAGATGTGGTTTCTCTGCATAGGCTTCTGTTCTGATAAACAGTGAATCTCTTTACCTGTGTATGTCTCCAGTTTTGAACATACTAGCCTCCTTTTGACCAAATTCTCTTGTTGCTCTAAGGAAAGCTGTTGAGTTCCACATTGCTCTACTTTTCTTTTGCTTCTTATGACTTTCAAGTGTCTTACATCCCAGATGCTAAATATATTTCAGCTAATCTTAAAAGAATTTAGTAGTTACAGACAGATATATAAGAAAATGTTATTAATTGCAGTATCAAATTAAAAGACAATGTGGAATTTAAATATGTATTATATATATAAATATGTTTGTATACATGTATATATATGCTAATGTAAGGAAGAAATGAAGTCCACAGAGCTACCCATTACTGCATATCTAGATGACTTTGAAAAGCTATGCATAACTGAACACCAAAATTTTAACAGAAGTCATTACTTGCTAGGGAAGCTGTTTATTAGGTTTTAATTTTCTTATTTCTATGCTATGCCTAAATTACCTGAAGAAAACTATAGTATTCAAGTATATAGAAGATTTATTCAAAAATAAATGAATGTTTTGAATCTCAATTACCAAATGACTTACATATGTGAAACCTTGATTAAATCAGTATCAAAAGGAAAAAATACATGTGATCATGCACCTGCTTATCATTGGAAAATTGGAGTAAGTTAAAAATTAATAAAATGATTAAAGACAATATTGCTTACTTTATGCATATTCAAAAAATATCAACTACACTAATACATTTTACCAATTTTAGGAATTTAACTCAAAGAAATAATATCTAATGATTTTGATCCTTTTTCTTCTAAATATTCTATATTTAGAGAAAAAAGCACATAAATGTATACCCATATAGTCATTTTGTTTGTTGTTATGCCATTATTTGCTTACTGTTTATTTTATTTTGAAATCTAAACTAAAAAATTCAGACATGAAACTATCAAATCACAGAATGCTAGCCACAGTCTGATGTGTGGTCAGTTAAGTTCCTGATTGAGTAATATTTAAAATGCCTATCATATTTAGAAAGGAAAGGAAACCACAGATTAATAGATGTATATTCCATTTTAGTTGGGTGAAATTTTTAAATGAAAGAATTACTTTATTTATTTTTTGTTTGTTTGCTATTAACTTATTTTCTTCCTTCTTTTCTGCCCTTCTTTTATTTTAGCCTTAAATAAGTAATTGAGATCCTGAAGTTTATACAGAATTACCTAATTTATACTACAGTTTACATAAATTTACCTAGAATCTCTCTGATAAGTCAATATAATCCTTCTGGAAATGTAACAATTGTGTGCTAACAATAAAAGAGAATATCTTTAATTGGATCAAACCCCCAAATTTATAGAGGCTATTTAACTTATAATAAAGAAACCTATTCATAATGTTAACATACTAAGTCACAAATGTCATCCATTTTAAGGGTTAGCTGCAGATATCTTAAAAAAATGTTTTATACTTTACAAGAAGAAAAAAAATCCATTTGATTATGTCATTTTGCCCCTCCATGAATTTTCCACTATTTAGTACTGTAGATAATTATTCAAAATGATTTAGATTAATAATTTACTTGATATTATTAATTAATAATTTATTGTACCATTTTCTGTGTGCTATAGAAATACATAAGGAAGATAAGAACTATGAAATTACTGACTATGTTTCCAGACTGGGTTTTAAAATAACAAAACAAAGTTTATTTTTGGTTCACACAATGAGTCCCCAGATACTGTGCTACTTCCAGAGTGATTACTGGTAAGGAAATAAATTGGGTTAGAGCTCCAGCTGACTAAGTACTATATTCAGCACTTCCAGATTATGCACCACATACATAATAAATGACTTTAATTTAAATATGATTTCTAACAAAAATAATTTTACTGTTCTGACCTTACCTATGGGAATTTTGTAGGATAACAATTATTTCTAATAATTTAAAACTTTTGTAAAGGAAAAATTTTATGGGAGCCATCTGTCCTCCAGCTATAGACAAGCAGTGTGAGACTGCTCAAGAGGTGCTAAGAGTTTCAGGAAATAAACTCCCATCCTGTCCTCGGAAAAGCCACTCAGAGTAACTCCCCTGCCCTTAATCTAAACTTCCCCATTCTTGTATCTCCCCGCCAATCCCCCACCAATGATTGTAAAGGTCAGTTTGAACTAACCAATGCTATCTGCTTCTGTAAGTTCGCTTGCAAAATACCCGCCTTTTGTGGTTTTTTGGTTTAAAAGTCCAGCTGAACTCCGGCTCCGGGCTCTCTGTTCCTGCACGTTCAGTGAGCCCCACGCATGCCTGGTAAATAAACTCCCCTTGCTTATTGCATTAGAGAGCGTCTCTTGGAGTCTTCCTTCACGCGGCAAGATTCTCGACCCTTACACTTGGAGGTGCCACCGAGATGATATCTCCACCGAGATATCTCCACAGAGACATCTCTCTCCGTGAGGGAGACCCCAACAGTCTTCTCTAGGGGTAAGTACGGCCTCTGGCCTTTGTTTTTGGCCTTTGTTTCTTTGGAGTGTGATCACCTAGGGTATTTGAAACTGGCTGTGGCTGCCGACGAGACGCGTGAGCTCTCTTCGGCTGCAACCGACAGACGTGTCCAGGGGTTGCAAGCCACGACTCTGGGGGACCCCTCAGAGTGTCAGGACCTCCGGGGACACCTGGCTGAGTCCTATCTGGTTGATTCTGAACAGGTAATTCTTTTGCCTGAGGTTCGGAAACTTGATATTAAGCCAGTAGAATCCGTGTATTTCTTGTTCTGTGTGTCACTCTGAGAGCGTGGATCTCCTGAGGTCAGAGTCAGTTTGGTTTTGTGGGACAGATTCTGTCCATTTGTGACTCTGCCCCGGGTATTGAACCACTCCGTTGGTTAACTTGTTAAAACCCTCCAAAGATCCTAAACTGGTTACTTTTTACCTTTTGAGCAAAGGCCATTTTTGGTGCAGCGTGTCTTGTCTTGTATGTCCATCTTTGTGTCCATGTGGCCTATTTGTCACCCTTTCGGTCGTCCGATTCTAACAAGCCATTTCCTCCTAGGGCCCCCTTCCACAAGTCCGTGGTGAGGAAAGCCGATCTGCGTCATTTTTTGGTCTCCCTAACCTTTGCACTAGTTTGTTTAAACCTTGTTTAAACCTAGTTTTTTTTAAACCTTGTTCTTTTTAGATTGCTACCCTCAAAGAAACAATGGGACAGATATCGTCCTCAGGGGCTCCAACTCCTCTGAGTCTGGTTCTGGACCATTTTAAGGACTTCAAAAGGCGAGCGCGAGGATATGGGGAACGGGTTTCTACAGACAAACTAACTCTTTTTTGTTTCAAAGGAGTGGCCTATAGGGATGGGGGGACTCTGGCCCCCATCCGGCTCATTCGCACCGGACGTGGCTCAGGCTGTGCGC
>NW_004955418.1:9400961-9402588 GCF_000276665.1 Chinchilla lanigera
CATGTTAGTCTTTCTGGCGAATGCTGAGAAAGAATTCGGCTTTTTGTTTGTTGTGTTTCAAGCCAGTCTCTACTCTGCATTGGCAAAAATAAGTCGGAGAAATATTAACTAAATTATCTTTCCCGGGATTTTGTAGATTGTCTCGTCTTTGTTTGTTTGAACTGTTTATTTTCTTGTTAGCTCTGATGCACCCGCCTTTTCCCCTGCGCTTGTGTTCTGAGATTGCGGTGGTATCAGTGGCGGAGTTTTAGCTGTCTTCTGCCGTTGGGAGTGGCTTATTGGGAAGCTCAGAGAAATTCTGATCCTGAGCAGCTGCTCCGGGCTGTCGTAATTACTGCAATAGCATCGCATTATGTTAACTTTGTAATCCTGCTTGGTGTGTGGGCCGAACGAAATCACTTTTGCGATTTCTGCTATGGGAAATTCCGACAGTAAGCCTACCGTATGTACACCCCAGATGATCCAGAAGCACCTGAGCATGCCTGTACTCTCAATTTAGCCTTTGCAGCTCAGTCGGCCCCTGATATATGCCAAAAGTTACAAAGATTAGAAGTATTTGCAGGAAAGAATTTGACAGAAATAATGGAAATTGCCCAGAAAGTGTTTCACAATAGAGAGGATGCAGAATGGAAGTACCGACAGGAAAAAAGAAAGGTAATGTCAGCTATATGTAAGAAGGAGGTGCAGATTGGACACAATGACAAGGGAGGTAAAGCTGGATCCAAAAGGGGAAGCCACTGCCCACACTTGGATCCAGATCAGTGTGCCTATTGTAAAAAAAAAAAAAAAAGGGGGGGTCATTTTAAGAAAGAGTGTCCAGTACTGCTTGGTAAAGAAAAAAAGAGAGAAAAAGAATGTGTTTGTGGTGGATGTGGTAGATGAGTCAGATTGATGGGAGCAGGGGTCCCTGTTTCTTGGCCCCAGGGAAACCATGCTAACAGCAAAAATTGAGGGAAAGCCTGTAAATTTTCTGGTTGACACAGGAGCTGACCTGTCTGTGGTGACTTGACCAGTTGCCCCCCCCCCCGCCCCTTGGACCAAACTATACAAGTTCAGGGAGCAACTGATCAGTCTTCCTCATACTCTTTCTGCGAACCATGACAGGTACAATTAGAAAAAAATGTAGTGAGTCACTCGTTTCTATTGATGCCAGACTGTCCTTTCCCTCTGCTGGGCCGAGACCTTCTTCAAAAGCTAAAAGGCTGTTAAAACTACTACAGGACAAGGGATATCGAGTCTCTAAAAAAAAAAAGCTCACGTATGTGTTCAAACTTTAATGATTTTTTTGTTGTTTATATGCCTGTCAAATTACAAAATACTGTATTAGATCTGCCTATGGCTTACAGAGTCACTCTTGTGGGGTGGGAGATAAAAAATCTACCCCAGTTCCCACAGAGGAAACCTTTTGTCTTGTACTAGAAAATGCTGACATAAATTAAAAAAATAAATAAATAAATAAAGTTTTGACTACTTATTAATATGAACTTATAATTCAGTATGGCCAAACTATATTTGAGTGCACTCTTAAGTTTCTAAGTAAATTGTCTTGTGTACGTGTTTTGTTTGTTTCTCCATCTGTCAGATCTGTAAACAGCTGTTTTACTTGAGCTCAACAAATTTCTCTTTT
>NW_004955418.1:9404811-9431378 GCF_000276665.1 Chinchilla lanigera
ACGCGGCGAGATTCTCGACCCTTACACTTTAACCTGCTGGCATGAATTCTGTTTCCAGAACAACAATATGTGAGACATTTAAATTGAACAAAGTTAGAGGTACAGTCTCTCTCTCAGTCTCTCTCTGTCTCTCTCTGTCTCTCTCTGTCTCTGTCTCTGTCTCTGTCTCTCTGTCTCTCTCTATCTCTGTCTCTCTCTCTGGAATGATTAGGTTGACTGGAAACCAGTTAGATATAGGACATAAAGTTATATTCCCATTAACTCTTTCAAAAGTGATAATTGTTAATCAATTCTTAGACATATAAAAAAAGTGATCAGTGTATACCTCCTCCAGGGAGTACTACACTTTAGAACTAAAATGTCCCCCAAAAGTTTAATATGTTCATAAGGGGGGAGCTTTTAAAATTGATTAGGTCATCAGGGTACTTTATTCAGTATTGATAAAACCTTAGCTGAATATGCTACTGGGGGAGTGGGTGTGGTTAGAGGAGGTAGTTTATTGGAGGCAAGCTTTGGTGGTGTGGGGGTTCTTTAGCTTGCTTTCTGGCTCTTTCTCCTTTTGCTTCCTGCGTGCCATGTGTTCAACAGTTTTTCTATGCCATGCCTTTCTCCCTTGGAGCCAGTCAAGCATGGACTTAACTCTCTGAATCTGTGAACCAAAATAAATTTTTTCTTTATGTTTTGCATTTCAAATAAGCTGACTAAAGCAGTCAGATTGTGGTCCAGATTACAAAATAATGTTCCTGATAAATAAGTCTTATATAGACAATTATCAAAACAGATATGCATCTTAAAGAATACTTTAAGAACAAGAAAATTCATACAGCTAATAAAATTTTAGAAGGCCATGTCAAGCATATTGTGTTTAAATTAGTTTTCCAAAATTAGGTAGGATTTAAATGAATACTGAAGAAGGAATTTCTTGACAGTTCAGCCTAAACATGAAAACATGTCATGATTCTCAGGCCAAATTCAGGAAATGGCAATTCCTTTGGGCATAAGTACCCATAGAATAATAAGTAAATAAAATTAGAAAAATAGCTGTTATTCTTACTCACTAAGGTTATTTTTCCTGGAAAGATGAATAACTCTTCCTAATTTCTTCTTTCTGACGTTGCTGGAATATAAGTTTAAGTCTTGGTTTTTGAACAGTCAACCAGAATCATTCCACAGAGAGAGAGAGACAGAGACAGAGACAGAGACAGACAGACAGAGAGACATATTACCTCTCTGAATGTTCCTATAAATACCATCAATTCCTGCATGTACAAGATTATGATAGAGACTAAATTTTACACCATTTTATTTTTTTTTATTTTAAAGAGACAAAAAAAGAGACCAAAAAACCCCAATAGAAACAATGCAGAATTTCAAAACAAGATGATAGGAAATATTCTTTGTAGCTTTGGAGTATATCGTTTCAGTGGCTTGAAATCATAAGTGGATACAGTTAAAATATTTGTTTACTATCTTAATATGTAAGTAGGCCAATTTGTTGAAGTTATGATCTATATAAATAAAGATAATAAAACATGATAGATGTAAAATAAACCTATTACGAGTTAGTTAGCTCATCTCAATATACCTATATAGTGAAGTAATAACACTATAGCCATGCATTTATGTGGCATTATAACCTGTGTAAACCTCTTTTATACTATTATCCAATAATTTTCATAAAGACATAGAGATGGCAGACAAAATAAATAATTAATATTTAAATTAAATGGCTTTCTTATTGTTTCTTTTTTCAATTTTTTTTCTTTGCAAGTGTCTTATGGCTAAAGAATAATTATCATGTTCTTTGACTGCCTGATCAGCATAATATACCCACTGACCAATAATGAGAACACTATTTATTACTTAAATCGCTGTTATGAAATTATAAAGTTAATGGTTAGATAACATTTAGTGAAACACTTATTGTAGTGAGTTGGCTGAACTGGCTGCTATTTGACATTTGTTTTTTTAACAAGGTAACAGATTATGCTGGATGTACAAGAGAGGTAGCCTGAACCAGGAATCAATAGCTTCATTTAAGTTCTCACACTAAAACAAAGGAACACACATGCTTCAGATTTGGAGAGAGGAGCGAATCCTCCCTGAAAAATGTAGGACTACTTAGAGAGGCTGGAGGACCAGGGATTCTTAGAAGCAGGAGGTAGGTGTTGTAATTCAAATTACATGCTAATTCTCATTGATCGGCCTATTTAAATGGTAATGAGGCATAGAAAGTGTTCTGGCCTGAGTTTTTGAAACTCTAGCCTAGGGTATCTGTCTGCAAGAAAAAATACTGCTGCTTGCTTGAAAAGATGTTGTTGCTTCTGGGACATGATTATAAAAGGAATTAAGTCTCAGCCCTCTGACCTGTGGGTAAGGACATGCTATCAAGAGTTTTTAGGACTAACAGCTACCATCCTTCTACTGTCACCTTTAGCTTTTCAAGACTGTGTTCTCCTGTAACCCAGAATGAACACAGGCAGCTCTAACTGCCACTTTTGCCGTGTAGATGGATCACCAGTACTACACATCATCCTTATTGGTTCTGAGTGCCTTGTGTCTTCTGCAAAACCTTGATTATATCACATGGTTGTAAAGTACTTATTTAGACAACAAAGCAAAACTAAAATTGTTTGCAGAATGAAATGCTTTTTATATAGCATGAAGTTGTACAGTAGGAAAGGAAAGGTGTAAATACACTTAATAAACAGCAGTAAGTGACATTTGGCTTTAAAGCATATGTAAAGTTTCCAGGAAACACATGGAGGAAGAAATTGTCTCAGGCTACAGGATCGGGAAGCAGTTGGCAGAGACTGTGATACATAAAAAGATATTGAAAACTCTACAGAATTTGGAAATTGGGAATCAGAAAACTGAAAAATGTGAAGAAGAGCATATCTGATACCCAGGACAGAAGGTATCAAGTTAGGACAGCTTTTCAGAATTTATTGTTGGGCTAAATAAATATTTTCTGCTGTTTGGGTGATTTTCAAAATTCTTGGGAGAGGTTTTAAGAATTATTTCTTATCTAATAGCTGTTCACTCATTTTAATGCTGTAAAATAGATTGCTTGTGTTTGTATGTGTGCCCTAATTTTTGCTGCTATCACTGCTGTTTACATCTGTAGAATATTGTTGTTGTTGTTAATATTCATATGTGGTATCTTAGCGAAGATCTAAGGTGTGTCTTTGTTTGTTTAATGATGAGTCTTAAGCAGACTATTAAGAACTGTGCCCAAATTTAATACATATAAAAGTGCAGTAAGCAGCACTATCACAGTATAGTTTGCTAAATGACAGAAAGTCAATAATATGCTTGTGATGATTTTTTTTTAAATATGAGGGAATTTATAAAAGTAATAAAGGGCCAACTTTAATGTTTGTGGTGAGGAGAGAAATATTCAAGATTTAAACATACTTCTATTATGTTCGTGCCAGTCTAACAACACTAAACCATATCATTAAAGTCTTAAAGTCCTTTATTCTAGTTTTTCTAAAATAATCTTGACAAAGTTCTGCCCTTCTTGTATCTATGTTAACAACTTAACGTATGAGCATTTTCTCCCTAAAAAATGATCTATCCAGTATAAGGATATGAAATTATTTGCTTTGAGCTGTATTTCCAGTTGCAAAGTTATAATAGAACTTAGGATGTGTCAAAAACATTGTGTCTGACAGCTTACTTGTAAATATTAAAAGAAGAAAGAGAAAATAAAAGCCATATATATGGTTGTTATATGATAAGGTTATACAAAATACAAAAAAAAAGTATATTCTTACAACACAGTTTCTCAAATCTCTTTTAACATCAAACTTTGTATTCCTAACATCACCACTATTCCAAACTATCCTCAATAATTGCTGCAGAAATAAAATCCTTCTCGCTAGAATGAAGCTTATGAGACTTCAGTTTATCTGAGCTGTCAACACAGGTTTAGATAATTTTAATGTGCATCTATTCAGCCTTGTTGGATCTTCTTTGACTTTTCACAATGATGAAGAAACCAGGAGATAAATAATAAACCATCTGTTTTTGTCTTTTGCATTAAATAGAAGTTATAATTTCTTTTTCTAGCAATTGCTTCGTTAGGTTTTCCTTTCCTGATTTCAGAGTTATAATGAAAGGATAGTTTTAAAAACAGTAATATTGTACCTCTCTTACACATACAAAATCATGTTTTGGTGTCATTCAATTAATTAAGTAATCAGACTAGGAATCAGATTTACTAAATATGCACATATAGAAAAACCTAAGAAGCTGACTATTTAAGGCATAATTTAATGAAAGAATGATAAGAAAAATTGTTAGATTAGATACAACGTATTATGGTTGAGGTTATCATCTCCATCTAAAGATGTTACTTATATCTCTCTAGTTAAAATATCTAAACGAAATCTACTCCATTCCTACAGACCTGGGAAAGAACCCAATCAAAACAAACTAAATCAAAGATTCAACTGCAAAACCACAGTGAAGGAACATAGCATAAAATCTGCTCATTTCTAAATTTCAGATGACTTTTCAAACTCAAGTCCTTCTTTCTATTTTTTCGTCCTCATGTTTCATTATTGTAGGGTAACATGAATACATGACAAAGTCTCTCAGTTGTGGTCTGAGATTACAGGCCAAGCAGTGGAACCGATTGAAGAAAGTTGCGCTTTAACTTTTTCTCATTACAGACATTATACATTTTCAACTCAGGTGAAATACTGCTTTTATTAGCAGTAGATAATATACTAAATAGAGGAATATATTCCAGAATCTTTCTATGTGAGTGTCAAGTCATGGCTATGGATTCTTTCATGGTACCTCCAGAGAGTGCACCCTCACTTTGAATGTTGGTGAGCTTGTGTCTGAATCATCTGGTAGATCACAAAAGATGTACGTCATAAGAATTTCAAGGTTTTGTTCCAGAAAGCCATATAGTTTCTGCTTGTTTACTAGAATACTTGCTAGTAGATGTCTGATCCTTCATCACTTCTGAAAGCCGTAATGAAGCACTACACTATAGGCATCCAAGTAAACAGCACTAGCTAAGACCAGCCTTCCAGCCATCCTTGCCAAAGCACCAGACACACAAGTGAAATTGTATTGTCCCCTCCAGACAAGTCTATCAGCCAGCTGAATACCACCCAGTGACACCACATGCAACAGAATAATCACTCACTCAAGCCTTTCCAGAATTCCTGCCTCACAGATATATTAAGATTGTGGATTTAAGTCATTATCTTTTGAAATAATATTTATAGACTAATAACATATGGCACACATGTTAAACATAATTCAGAGGTCCTGATCTTCAGAGTGTGCTGAGAAAACATTACTATCCTGACAAATCATTATCTGTAATACAATATTCCAGAAGAGTTATTGTATCAGTCACTGCTTCCTAGAGAACCAGATTTAATGTAAGATATAAAAATATATAAGAATTTACAAGAATGGCTTACATTGGCCACCCACAGAGTCAGATGTGAAGGAGTGCAGAAGAGCTGTCTGGGCACTGGAGATCCACAGGATGCCGTCAAAGTCCTGCAGCTCACCGTGGTTTCCCGTGTAGGTCCGTATCGGGAGGCCAAAGGGTCTGCGATGAATAGCTGAAGGGTCTGCCCTGAAAGCCAGAAAACACCATCCAAGCGTGAAGGTGAAGCCAAGCTCCTCTGAAGAAAAGGAAGCAAGGCTTTCCCCTTCGTTTCCTCTTTGGTCAACAACCTTTGCTATGATGGGTCCTCTGTCCTCATTAAATCTCCTCAGTCACACTGAGAACTTTGCTGATTCACTTTAGTTGGGTATTTCTTACTCACACTGACTCATTCACTTAACTATCACAGTTATTAATTGCCGATATATCACGGAGGCCCAAACACTGTTTCCTCTTGTTTACTGAGTCATTTTTGTCAAGTAGGAGGCTATAAATTATATTTGAAAAACTGACATGAATATCCCATTGTTTAAATTATATATACTACACATGATTGAAAAATTCTAGTATCCTAGTAAATACAGAAAAGCAAAACCAAGGAGCTTAGAAAACGTAGTGTTTCTAAGACTTCTTGAGAGTAAAAATTAGAAATTTTGATTTATTTCAGGATTTCAGCAGTGATTAAAGGTGGTATGCAATCTATATGATGCTAGCATGTCATCAACTGGGAGGCCATTCTGAAATATTCTTTAAGAATATTTCTTTAAGATTAAATACCACCACAACTGATACTGTTAAAAGCTCTGTTTGAACTATGAAATATGATTATTCTTTAGGGAAGCATAAAGAGGAATATAGAGAGAACTATAAAGGCATAAAGTGGTTTAAGAAACATATATTTCTAAAATGTATTTCCAGAGCTCTTTGGAGTTTATTGGAAAAACTCATATCATTTGAATAAAAATATTTCACCCAGTCACTTAAAGCAAAGATAGCACCTTTTGCAGTATGTATGTAAATAAAATTACTTACACTATCAACACTTATGATGCATTTAAATGCTTAAGTGTGGGTAAACTATATCACTTGTGCCAGTACTAAATCCTATGATTTGTTTATTTCAAGAGTTTAACTACTATTCTAGATGTAAGAAACTTAAAGATAAATGAAACCCTCAGGGATCTTACAGACTAGTTAAGAAGGGAGGTAGATACTTTTCTAAAGTTATAAAGTCTAATAAAATAGTAAGTACGTGAAAATCATACACAGGATATACAGAGAAGCAGATGATTAAATTTGTCTGAGGTAGGCAAAAAAGGTGTTAAAGCTAGTCTATATATTAGTTTTCTATTGCTGGAGGATATGATCACAAACAATACTATAAAATTATACAGTTTTATAGGTAGAAGAATTCTTGGTCAAGCTGTTTTTGCAGCCCCTGGTTTAACAAGGCAATCAACATGGTGGCTAGCTAGGCTGTTATTGAGAGCTTTGTGGAAGAATTTGCTTCCATGTCTAATCAGATTTTTGGTGAAATACAGTTCTTTAAGACAAAAGGACTGAAGTTCTCATTTCTACTAGAAGCATTACATAGAACCTGCTCTATTTTCAAAGATCTATACAATAGATTGGACCCACACAGAGAGTCCAGAATAATCACTCTTTTGAAAAATACCTAACCTCATCTACATTTGCAAAATTCCTTTTATTATGTAAGGCAAGATACTTAAAAGATTCAGAGATGCAGATACCACCCTGTTTGGGGAGAATATTCTGACAAGAACAGTTCATGGATTTAGTATACTATTTCAGAATGAAAGATCAGGGTAGATTTGCAAACAGAAAGTACGAAAACTAGTTTGAGAGTGAACAATCTAATAAGAAACCTAAAAGTTATATATGCTAATATCAGAAACTAATCTAAAATGAATGATGTTCAGGCAGGTAAATGTATAAAGTATATAATCTTATATTATGTGAACAGTTTTGACAGTAATATTAAAACACATAATTGATAGTATCTTGAGCCTCAGCAAACTTCACATATAGGTTCTTTCACAGACTACTTATTAACAGGTTGACCCACTTATTGCAAAGGGTTTGCACCATGCAGATTTGCAGTACTTGAAGAGCAGCAATCATGGGAAGAAGGACTCAGAGACAACAATTGTTCATAATGGCCACTAGATCCCAGAGCATGTGTTGTGTATGCATGTTCAGATCTCTACTCTAAACACATTCACTCCTCTCAACATGAAAATATTAAAGGAATTTTATGCTTATATGATAGGTATAAATGTATGAATGTATACGAGGAGGATGATAGATTATTATTATAGATATATAGATATACAGATATAATCTATGATTATAGATATAGTTGCTATGAAGATTAAGGATATGAGTATGGAAAGACTGACTTGCTAGAATAGTGAAGATAGATCATCAACTCAATTGGATTGAGTGCTCCCTAGGGGACACAGTTCTGTGTGTCTGGGGTACTAATGGAGATGCAACCTTTGCTTCTACAGTTGGTCCCTGGTACCTTCTCCTCTGGTGCTCTATTGCTTTGGGTCAGTTTCAGGGGAGGAGCATTCTTCCACCAGGCTCTTCTACCATGTTTCTTCTGCTTTGGCGCCAGCCAACCATGGACTGAACTCTCTGAAAATCTAGTAAATCTCTCCTTTAAATGGTAGGTGTCAGGTATTTTGCTGCAACACAGAATTCTAATGAACGTACTTGCCTTCTGAAAGGAATAATGAAAGTGGGTTTTTGAGAAGTAATCAGACTCCATCAATTTTATCTTGTGAATACTTAAAGCTAAAAGGTTACTTACAATAACTTTATATGTATTTATTAAGGCAAGAGAGGGGGTTTCAAGAATAAATCAAGGCCGGATGTGGTGGTGCATGCCTGTAATCCCAGCACTCAGAAGACTGAACAGGAGGCTCACAATGAGCTCTTGGTCAGCTTGGGCTACCAAGTGAGTTCAAAGCCATCCTGAACTGCACAGTGAAACCCTGTCTCAGAAAGAAAAAAAAAAGCACAGTTACATACTATTTGGAGAAAATATTGTTCACTGGAAAACATAACTTTGACATTCATATGGAGGCACAAGGATCTCCAGATATGCAATGCAACCTCAAACAAAAAGAACAAAATAAGATGGATCACAGTCCCTGATTTGAAGATATATTATAGAGCCACAGCACCTATCATCAAAGAACTGGCCTAGAAATGGACACACAGGCCAGTAGAATAGAACAAAGATTCTAGAAATAAACCCTATTAAATACACGATGCAGAAAATCTGGATAGCCACGTGCTGAAGACTGAAACTTTACCCCTATGACTCACCTGTATAATAATGAAATCAAAGTGGATCAAAGGTCAAAATGTAAGATCAATAACTATGAAAATGTGAGCAGAAGATGTAGAGGGATCTCCTCAACATATTAGATTAGGCAGCAGGTTTTTGAATATGACTCCAAAACCACAGGCAACAAAAGCATAAAACAGTTAAATGGGATGACATGAAGCTAAAATGATTCTGCACAGCAGAGAAGATAAGACAATGAAGACAAAATTTACAGAATGGGAGAAAAACTTTGCCTACTATTCAGTCTGGCAAACAATTAATATTTAGACCATAGAAGAAACTAAAAAAAAAAAAAAAACCCAACAACTTAGCAATAAAAACAAATAATCCAGTTTAAAACATCTAAGTGACCTGAATAAATTCTTATGAAAGAAGAAACAAAATGGCCAATAATATATGAAGAAAAAACTCTCTATATAAGTAGTGTGCAAGGAAATTTAAAAAAAAATGACATCATCCTACTGCAGGTGGAATGGCTATTATGTAGAAAAACAAACACTCAAAAATTGCAAGCAAGAATGTAAAGAAAAAGGAACTAAAATGTACTGATGGTGGCTATATAAATTATCCTGTATAGAGACCAACACAGAGGTCCTTTAAAAACTAAAAATACAAAGACTGTTAAAAAAACAGTGTGTGTATAATTTAAAATATATTGCAGCAGCAGAACTATTGCCACCAATTTCCCTCACAATACACTTCTTTGCTTTGAACACGTATCCCATCCTTCATGCCAATTTTTGACACAGCTCTGAAAGTCCTCTTTCCTGAGCATCTTCAAATGTCTGATAAAAAAATATAGTTGCACGTGCTGGGGCTTAGTACCATTCAATGGAGAGATAAATTCATAAAAACATATGATGTGTCCCCTTCTAGCTCACTCACTAGATCCAGCACTGTGCAACTTCCAGCTCTTCCTCAAAGTCAAAATGACAATGTTTTTTCTGTTTTGTTTTTGTTTTTGTTCCTGTACCAGCAATCAAACTCACAGCCTTGTACTTGCCAGGCAAGTGCTTTGCCACTGAGCTAAATCCCCAACCCCTTCAAAATGACAATGACAAGTGAATGCTTCCATTTACTTGTCAATTCAGGACACTGAGACATCTACAACAGTACAACTAAAGACATTCATGAAAGAGAACTTCCAGAACTGCTCAGAAAGTGGCAGGAATGATGAAATCAATGTGTTCAAAGGAAGGGGGAGTATTTTGAAGAGGATTAATGGCACTATGACTTTAACTTTAATAAATTCTAAAGTTTAAATATTTACTGTATTTCTCAATCACACCCGATCAAGTCCCCTTATGATCCAGTCATTCCACTTCTGGCTGCTTATCAACTTTTAAAAACTGTGCTGCTATAAACATGATTCTGTATATATCACTGTAATGTGATATCTTTTACTCTTAGGAAAATACCCTAAAGAGGTATATCTGGGTCAAATGGAATTTCTATTTTTAAGTTTCACAGTAATCTCCATATTGATATATAACACATCTATAGCAATATCTTTCCATCATGTAACATCTTACTGATAACATCTGACCAACATGATTTCATTGACATGGCCAATCTGTGAGATAGTCTGTGGTATCTCTCAGACAAATTGTATCAGAGGTTATGACAGAGGGTAAGATACTTAACATTTCCCTGAAGCAAAGCTTTAAGCAAGTATTCTTTATATGCTCATATAATGTGAAATTTTTCTTATCGTTTTTAACAAAAGGGAAAGGAAAGCAATGTTCAAGACAGTGCCTACTCACCGTATGCCTGTGACCTGACAAATCACTTTTAGTGATACCTGATGTAGCAAAGCCACCATAACTGAAGCACCCACTCCATTAATCCTGCAGTGGTTTCAAGTCATTTTACTGATTAATCCATGATTTTTCAAGCTTAGCCATGTGAATAAAATATGGATATGCTAAGGACTATCTCCGCTGCAAACTTCAGATTTTCAAAGGTAATGATAATGCCTGATATCTGGGCGTGTGCACTGGTTTTGATTTATTATTTTGGTTGGTGGTGCAAAGACATTTAAAGGGATTGTAAATTGACATTCTTCACTTTTACTCCATAGCTTTTACTCCACCAGGAAAGGACACAACATGAATGTTATTCCGTGCCAAGTAAAGTACAATTTTCTATTTAAAAACTGAGAAACAACTACTAGATGGATCCATGAACTCCGTGGACTCTGCTGAGTTACATTTTAGTCAACCCAGCATTATTTCCTGCAATGCATAAGTTTCTGCTCTTAGGTCAATGATGATAATTTAGCTCTTCAGTCACCAATACCAAGTCTTCAAATGTGTCGACATTGCTCTTTCTTTAGTGTCTGTGATATCACTGGAAGAAGGACCACAACATTTAATGTTTTGCTTTGTTTGATGATATTTCTTCCTATGGACCTGACCACATGTTTAATCAATGGCTTCCATATATAAATATTAATTCAAGTTTAATAACTTAGAAAGTAATCATAGCATTTAATTGAGGATGACTAGTCCCCTGTGTCCTGATTCTTATTATTTTAGGAGGTGGTAAATATCAATCGTCACCCTGGTTGCCTGCCCACCTTCTTTGTTCCTATGGATTTCCTGTTTTATTAATCATCTCCGCAGCTCCTCTTGGTAGTAATAAAACTTTCTTAACTATTTATTGGAATTTGTCATGTTAGGTAATTTCATCATGTTATTATAATTCCTGCCCCAAGTTTGAAATGTGAAAAATGCTGATACCTTCCCTGTATTTTTTTGTGATCTTATCATCTCGCAGATGTTATAAAACCTGCCTCTGAGACTATCTTTTCTATTTCACACCTTGATTATCGAAAAGGTCTATCATCAGACTTCTTAGGGGTCCTGTGCTAGTTCCATTGTCAAATATTGATGGTTTTATTGAACAACTGATCTCCAAGTATTCCAAAAGAACATAGCCATAGGATAGGCCTTCTGATCTCATATAATGAATCTATTCCAGCCAGTATATTCATCTCAATTTCTTTTTTCTTTCCTTTACTATCTTCCAAGACATTTTAATTTTGCTTACTGGAAGCCATTTGTCTGGGTTCCCGAGCAGAGAATTTGCCCTGCTTCCTGAGGTTCCTGTGAAGGTATTCAATCCCAACTTTGGTGAGAGGCTCCATGCTGATGCTTTCTTACTTTTTTGGATCTAACATTATATTATTTTGATCACCTACTCTCAAAATTCAACTATAGTTGTACATGTCTTCATCTGTCTTTATACACTGTGTAATTCTTGCATTCTCCAAGTGTTTTTTTCTCTCATTTCTATCAGACCTAGCTCTTCTTTATTTAAATTATGAGAGGATTTAACTGTAATTATCAACCTTGCAGCTCAGAGAATTTGGGGCTGACCTGACAACAGCATTTGTTGACTTCTGGGGAAGATTTGTATGTAGTACGATGCAGAAGAACAGAAAAATTAAGTTTTAGCAATCAAGAATGGAATGCCTCTCCCATCTCGGTCAGTGAAGGAACATCAGTAAGATTAATTATATA
Organism: Chinchilla lanigera; assembly: GCF_000276665.1. Lineage (NCBI taxonomy): Eukaryota > Metazoa > Chordata > Mammalia > Rodentia > Chinchillidae > Chinchilla > Chinchilla lanigera. The sequence continues at coordinate 9,417,137 of NW_004955418.1, forward strand.
GATGAACATCCTTAAAAATGTCCACAACTCATGTTTCAGGACCCGTGGTTTTCTGAATCAATGTCCAGGTTTCAGCAAAAAAGGTCTACCTCCAGGAATCTTCCAGATGTCTCTGGTGGTCTGCAGCAATTATTACCAAGTGTTCCCTTTACTGTAGAAGCTGTTCTACCCCAAGAGAAGCTTCTCCTGTAAAGATATCAATAGGATCCTCTTGGGCTCACATTTATATCTAACTGCTTATTTATTTGACTCAATTTTTCATTATCCTCCTGCAGACTGCCAGGTTAGAAGCTTATGTTTTGGTTGTTGTTTTGTTTCTGTTTATTTGTTTTGTTCTGTTTTGTGTTTAATACTTATACCTATACTCATATCTTTTAGGTTCCTGAATTATTGGAGTTGAAAGGTCATCTCATTCCATTGAAGCACATTTCCAGGTTGGAGTTGGTGAGATAATCAGAAAATGCCCCGACGTATTATGCTAGATACTCTCCCCTACTCATGTGGACGAACTTTTCAACTGTAGGGTGGTGATCGATCCAGTTTCCAGTGCATGTCCTGCCACCTGGTTTTTCAGCCTCTGTCAGTAACACCTGTGTTACTTTAGGTTATTTAACAAAAATAATAGAAGAGCTTATTTGATAGGAAAGAAATTTGTCAGAAAACGTGCTGGAGGAAATGAGGTGGGTCTGGAGGAGGTAAGATACAGGTCCAACTCCTAGGGAGTAGACTAGCAAGAAAGTAATATTAGGTAGGAACAGTTTCAGACTGCAGCACACCTTCCATAGAGATTTGGTCATACCAATGGATCCAAGAAACAGGTGTCAGAGAAGAGTAATATTTTTCAGGAACATACTTACACCTGTGTCCATTCCAAGATCTGCTCATGAGATTCGTCTTCGTGGTATAAACACTGTCATACATTCAGAATGCAACAGCAATACCACCCATCAGTTATTCTTCCTGCAGCAGAAAATCTCAGTGGTATTTCTTGACTATTATAGAAAGCGTAAACAATCTTTGCTGAATTTTCAGAAGTTGTTTGAGATGTAATGTGGGATGGGAAGCTGTCAAAATAAAAGACCAATATTTACAAATGCAACAATATAGGAAGTAAGTTATGGCTCATAAAATATATGCTCAGTAAGTGCTATTAGAATATAACTTGTGAGAAGGAAATGGAGGAGATCAAACCAAAGGCTCAGATAGATGCTGTAGTGGATTGATAACCAGTGGTCAACTGGTGTTCAACAACAATAACCCCCAAGTGAACTAAGTAAGTGTGCTGCTGGGTGTGGGAGGCCCACCTGAGGACTGTTGACAACAGCATAAAGGCAGACCTGGAGAAAAAGAAAGAGGCTGTTGGGAGCTGAGAGAGGCTGTGGGGAGCTGGCTTTCCTGATGAACTTGGCTGTTTTTATCCTCCAAGGAATTTGGGACCGCGCTGACATTGAGAATGGCTTTGGTTCACTTTGGGGAGCTCTGGTCCTCACTTTGAGCATAGCTTTCTGGTTCAGGAGGGGAAGATGGTGCATTGCCGGCCTCCTGGAAAAGCTTGCTGCATTGGCTTTCCTGATGGGAACTCAGCTATCCTGATCATCGGAGGACCTCGGGACCTCACTGTTGCCAATGATGGCTGTGGTGCATTTTGGGGGAGCTCTGGTTCTTCTGAGCATCACTTCCTGGCTCCAGTGCAGATCCCTCAGCCTGCTAGCGTAGTCCTTCTTCCTGGTGGCACAGACTTTGTAGATTCCACCACTGACCTTTGGGCCTTCCCAGCAGATCCGTGAAACAGGCCTGCATGAGATGTTGTCATGGGCTCTGGGCCTCCAGTTGGATTCATGGAAGGCATTGTTATGAGCTCTGGGTATTCATCTGGACTCATGTAGGACATTGTTGTGGGATCCAGGCCCTCAGCTGGATTCCTTGGTCTTAGTATGCAAACAGATTTCCTGCACTCTTTTGTATACTGTTCTTTGGGTGACTATTATAAATAATCATATGAAGTATGTGTCCGGTATTATATTGTTCCCCTTGCAAAATAAGCCCCAAACCAACACAGATGCTAAATTGTTGCACAGCATAGAAATACGTAAAATGATCATCAGAGTGCTGTCTATGATGGACATATTCTGCTGAAATGAAATCTTCAGGGAGCTTGGTTTTGCTAAGTTCATCAAAACTTGTGGTTAAACTCTCAGAGATACTCATTCATGAAGTCTCTCAAAATCTTTTTCATGGCACTTGTATTGCTCAAAGTTTTCTAGTTGAAAAGTTAGGGAAACTGAAATCTGACACAAAACTATTTCAGCTCTATGGGAGGGTTTATAAAATTGCCATCCACTTACCATATACTGTACTATGCTTGCTCAGAAAGTGTCATTTCTTTCTCATTTCAAGTACAATACAGTACAGTATTAGGCTAGAAATGTACTATTACAATCACATCAAGGTTTCTTCCATAGAAAATATTTTAGCTAGTAATTAATGGCTAAAATAATGGTAAATGGCTTAGTCATTTTATTTTCACTAGCACACAGTATACAAAAGTTCCAAAACAAAGGTGAGAAGGTTTATTTTGGCTCACAGTTTGGAGAAGTTTACCTCCACATTCTGCTGTCTCCAAGGCAGGGCAACATGGCAGAGAGAATCACAGCAAAGGAAAAGTGGCTCAGTTCATGGCATTTGGGAAGCAGAGTGAAAGGAAAAGCCTGGAAGCATAAGAATATCCTTGCAGGCTATGGCCCCAGTGACCCACCTGTGCTTACCAAGCCCTACCTCTTAAGAGCAGAGCAGTGGGTTAATCCACTAATGAGTGGTCCTGATGGTCCAACTCACCTTCCTCATTCAGTCTATGATTGTCTGAAACCTTGGTGGGACATCTCCATGTGAGCCACAGCAGTAATTCTTCGACATTTCTCCTCTTATTTTAGTTTTCTTTTATTCCTTCTCCTCAACTCCTTCTTCTCTTCCCCCTCCTCATTTTTGTGCTCCTCCTCCTTCTCCTCTTTTCAGGTCTAGTGATAATTTGATAGAGCATGATTAGGTAACATTAGAGATGATCACTGATCAGAATAAGTTCAGATAAACATGCTATATGAGTTTCTGAGGGAAAGAAATACTGTGAAAGTGTATTATCTTGTCACCAGTTTAACTGTCACATCAATACTTTTGGAATTTAACTCACTGAATATAAAGTACATAACCTACAATTTAGTATTTTAATAAGAGTATTTTCAGATGTTTCTCTTGGTAACACATTATTAGAGGGTATGTTTTCTGCCATTAAAAGATAAGTATTACTATACTGTTTCATGTACTACATAGCCTTTTAAAAGTACTCAGTGGATTTGGCAAGTTGATGGATAACAATAACCATAAACATCATTATAATCCAGCTTTTCTCTTTCTGGTCTTTTGTACTAGTATCTACCAGTATCACTATTTAAAATAAATAGAAACTTCTTTTTCCCTAGTGATGTTCACTCACAACTGGTAGATAAAATACTGGCTGTGAAATGTCTGGTTACATCATTATATTTAACTTTGTTTTCACTTTTGAATTTTTGAGACAGGGTTTTGCTATGCAGTTCAGGCTGGCCTTGAATTCACTATGTAGCTCAGGCTACGTGGCAGTTCAGGCTGGCCTTGAATTCAGTATGTAGCTCAGGCTACATGGCTCAAACGCATGGCAATGTTCCTGCCTGAGCCTCCCAAGTGCTGGTTTGACAGGCATGTGCCATCACACCTGGGTGATATTTAACTTTCTGAAACTTTGAGGCTAAATTAGATATATTGAACCCCATGTTCTGTTTTCTCTGTCTGTAATATTCTCTGTGACAAGTTATGTGTTAATACTTTCTTGTAAGTAGTGGTGGCCATAGATTGGATTGATATGTCTAATCAAAGCAGAATATTACTTTGTAAAGCCAGATTTTTAGTTTGAAATGCGTCTGTCCAGTGACTGGCAGTTTTGCAGATGAAAATTTCTTCTTCACAATGAGGCTTAGACAATATTATGAAATATTCTCAATTAGCATGTATCAGGAAAAAGAATTTTTTAAGTTTAGAGAACTTAGTTCAAAATCAAACTCAAGCACTTTTTAAAAAATATATATTTCAGTGAACATGTTTGGCCCCTTTGTCAAAAATAATGTGGCTGAGTGTGTTTGTAGCCGTGTTCGCATCTTATAACCTATTCCACTGATTTTCAGGTCTGTTTTTTTGTCAATAACATGCTGATTTTATTACAGTAGCTTTGTAGTATAATTTCAAGTCAGGGATTGTATTGTTTCCCTGATGTAAGAACATGAAAGAGTAAATAAAACCCAAAATGTATAATAGATAATAAGAAAAGGAAAGAAATTGCTCAAAGGAAGGAGCAACTGGGATGAGGGAAAGAAGAAAAAGAGAGTGCTAAGGCATTTTATATATTATGGATCGGTGGCATAACTGTACTGTTGGTGTCTGATGGTTTGTTCAGGGGAACAGCTAATGTTCAAAAGTTTTTTTTAAATAGTTTGAACAATTTTGCATGTTTGTATCTGGTAATTTGAGCAACTTATGTGATGACAACAATTTGCAGTGTAATATCCATTGGTGAATTTGTACAATCCTACTTAGTGACACTATGTATTGTCTCTATATGTTGTATTAAATTACTATTTTCTTATTCCCTTTAATGATTTGATAAATCTTCTATTCTTACATATGGTAATCTGAGCATCTTTGTTAAAGATAACAATATGTAATATAACAACCACTATTAATCTCCATCACTTGGTTTGAAACCCTGTATCCTTTTCAAGTACTTGTTTTGTGTTGTCTGTATTTTGCTATTGTTCTTTTCTTTTGTACTAGTTTTCTTTAAAATTAAAAAAAGCAAAAAATATGTATTTTACTGGTATATACTATGAAAGAAAATATACAATTTTAATGGAAATGAGTACATCTTTGATAAATATTCCATCTTCATAGAGTTGTACCTATCCAAAAACAAAACAAAAAAAGATCTTGATGGTAATGATTTTTTTTCCTTGAATAATGGAATGTGCTTCTAACTCTAGTTCGTACTTCAAATTCTCTCTTCTATAGCAATTATTTTCAACTCATGGGTAGCTAACAATTATTGGTTTTGATGGAAGGTTTGCATTTATTCCAATAGTGCTTAACAAATTTGAGTGCAAAAATCTTTTCACACTGTCATAGTACCACCATTTCCCCCTTAGGCAAATGGATAGTATGAAAGAATATTACTGACTGCTAAGCATACTTCAAGTGTGAGGGGAGCAGAAGACTTCAAACAGGATTTTCAGATTCCATTTTCTTTTTTGTTTTCTTTTGTTTTTGTTTTTGTTTTTGTTTTTTTCTCCGGTACCAGGAACCGAACTCACGACCTTGCGCTTGCCAGGCAGGCCCTTTTGCAGCTGAGCTAAATCCCCAGCCCCTCAGATTCCATTTTCCTAAACTTGTAGTGGCATGATCAAAAAATGAGTAGAGTATGCTGACTCAGCAATGGATCAATATCTTAAAATGCTGTACTGGATTTCATCTGGATTTGAGGGCAAAAGAGATTGTCCCTCTTTGTAGCGCCTTTTCTGTTTAAACCTTGTTTATTTGTATCCCGTTGGTCTTCAGAAGAAAACCCAAAGTTTAAAAAAGCAGATTCATAAACACTAGATTGTGAGCAATTAAACAAATTGCCCTGCACTACAAAATTTCTAACCTAGAAATTTCCTAAGGTTCGATAACTGTCAAAGAATAATTATCTGTATTTTCCCACCTATTTAAGAATTATTTTTAAATTAAGTTTATTGGTGTGTTTTAGATACGATCAAAATGTGATCATAACGATCACATTCATCGTATGGAATCTGTGCCTGTACATATCTTGATTCTGCTTTTTCTCCCCTTTTCCCTCGCCTCCCTTCAACCTCTCTTCCCCTCCGTATTTACAAATGCTTTGCTTACATTTTTTCCTTCTATTCTCCTTCCTTTTCATCTTCCTTCTTTCTTTTCCCCACCTCCTTCCTAGTTCTTCATCCAATTTGAACATTTTCCATAAGAAATATTAAACAAAAATATAATGAATGCTTAAAACTAATCAAATAAATTATTACAGTACACAAAAGTATAATTATTCCCCCAAATACTCCTCTTCATTTCAAGATTCTCATCAACTGTTCTTGGCAACGTGTCTTTATTACAAGGTTTTAAACTTCAAACATTGTTTATGATTTTTACCACCCCTTTTATTTGAGACAGAGACAAATCCAAAGGAATCCACTTATATTTCCTAAAAATACACTGGTGCCACACATTCTGAGGGTAAGAAAAGTTAAGTATAGATGATATTTAAAATTTTTCTTTATTTTCAAGTAATATTCCAAGAAAATCTAGTTTAGTGTTGAAAGCAAAACATATTTCCCAAAGGCTTGCTTTACTCTGTCCAGTTTTATAAAGGCATTCATATATTCATCTTTCTATATCATTTCTTAAAACATGGTCTGTCTTCACCCCTATTATATGAAAGAGAAAATATGGAACTAGTGACCTTTGGCTGCAGTTTTTAAATGATCTGTGTCTACTTCAATACTGAACCCTCATGTGAAATCTCTCTATAAATGACTGGAAAGTTAATTTTAGCAATTTAGTCATAAGTTCAGACTTAAAATAATTGCTTTAAAAATCTCATTATGCTGTTGCCCAAACCAATGAATATAGTCCATACAAAGGGTTTTAAGTCACTGTCTAAAATCTCATATTTTCAGCTTTGTGGCTTTAAAATTGATAGCTGCAATTGTACACTTGCCTTGTAACCCTGATGGAGCTGATACAAGCAGGTTGGTCCTTGAAAGTAGAAGTGTTATGCTTAAATTAAGCCCAGTGATGGTGCAGAACAAGTCATATATTTAGATGAAACTGTTTCTTCGGTGAATAAGATATCTTGACATGTCAATGGAATATGAAACTCAATTTCACAAGATTTTTCTAGTGCCAAAAGAGATTTAAGTAGAGCTATCATTTTTAGTCTTAACGGGAAAAGATAAGTCTTCCTCTACACACTTCTGCATTCCTTTCTGTAAAATCAAATTTTATCAAGCTTCATAAGCCTAGTCAGTCTTTCAGCCTTCAGGAAAGCAGAACTGCATTTCACCATTGGATTGTTTTCTGTTTTAGAAATGTCTTGAACTTCAAATGATTCTATTGTTTCTCTCTATGCCCCATTTAAGATTCTCTTTATTAAGCAGTTTTCACAGAGCCAGACTCATTAGAAGGAAAAATAGAAGCTTAATGTTTTCTTTAACACATATTATCTCAAAAAGAGTACATAATTCTACAATCAGTGCATATGTTTTAGAAGCATAACCTACTGAGTACAATTAAGACCACATTTTCAAAAAGCAGCGTTATAATCTCAAGAGGACTTTACAAATAAAATTTTATAAAACAGTCAAAAATCAGCTTTAAAGATTTAAGTAGGTAGTTTTTGAAAAAGAATTTTACACAAAATTCATCTTTTACTGTAAATATTCTGGTAACATCGTTTTATTGTGTAAATGTTATTTGCTTCCTAAATGACTACACTGTCTTGCAATATCATAGAGTACCTCAAACATTTAAGTATTTCTTATTTAAAGTCTTCTGTGATAACTCTCTGGTGCCTTTTGTTAAATGTCATTCTTCCTTTCATTACATCCTGGCGTTGTCTCAGTTGCCCAAATCAAACCTCAGATGTTCTCTACTCATTTGTAATTAGAACAAGAATCAAACATATCTTCCCCTGAAGTGCTCACTAATGAACTTACAAGTAATCAAATTAACATGTATACCAAATATCAGGCACACCAACTAAAGATTATTTGAAAGTAGTCTTAGATGTCACAAGAGCAGAAATGGTAGATATCAGTGTAAAGAAGATTGGGAATAGTATACAGTTTTTTTTAAGGAGTCCTTTCATGATCAGCAAATTTTACAGAACCTTATATTGGTTTAAATAATTACCAGTGTGGGCAATAAGTTAGTGAGCTAATTTCATGCCACCATATATCACTATATTTTATTTCATTTTTCATTTCTTTGGTAATTTAAGTTATAGATTGAATAGTTTTAATTAGGGATATTCATAGTGATAATGTGACACTAGGAAATAATAATACATTTTCAAAGGAAGTAAATTTGGTAAAGGTAATCCCTGCGGTAGTGTTCATAAGAATCAAGTAGAAAAGGTAGTAACCTGTCCCAGAATTTAATGAAAGTTTGCTTTCTCATGGCTGTAGATTCCACGTGCCCTTAGTAGTTTGTTCATTCAGGAAGTATTTTCATAAAGAAGACAATGCTGAACTAATCCTTCTGGAGTTACATACCTTGTCTGGGCTGCTTTCAGATTCTGTCCCTGAAATCAGCACTGCTCCCTTAGATCGCTCCTTTCCAGGCATGAGGGGCAGATGAAATCTGTTCAGTTTACTAGGCAAACTTCACTGCTATTTGAGATATATACTGAGAAAATAAATGAATACAGTTGATAATCGGGCTGACTACATTGTTTAGTTATATCCCAGTCCCCTGATAACATTTGCTTTCCTAACAGATACTAGGACTATTTCACACATTTCTTCCCTGGAAGCCTGAATGAGCTGTACTTGCTTGCACCCCATGAGTAATTGTGTAGGCAAAGATACTTGGTGCTCTTCTGTGTAGTCTATGCACACAATACGATATGCTTATGTTGTGCAGTATTTCTGACAGCTGTGTTCTGATAGCGAATTGTAAAGCTCATTTACCTCCTTGATATTTTAAAACCCCATCACAGCCAATTTCTGTTCTGTGGAAAGGTTCAGCAAAGGAAGACAAACAGATTTAACATTGAAAATGTATACTGCCTTTATGATGAGAAGTGATACAATGAAATTACTACCATCAATTCCTTTCTCATAGGGACTACAAACCCTTATGTTGCCTTCCAACTGTCTATTTCATTTGTATGCTTCTGCTTTTTTATCACCGCTCAGTAGATTATTATGTCATAACCCTTTGATACATTTTTATAGATTATCATTATAGCATCTATGCTAGGCTTCCAATGATAATATAATATATCTCCAATGTATATTTGTAAAGGTAGCATGCTAAAGACATATGCTAACATAGCCGAAGACTTTGGCCCCTCACACAAATGGCTGGCACTAGCTTTCACATCCTCTTGTACTTTTTTCCTTTCTCAAGTATTCACGGTTGGCTCAGCACATCTTTATCTCTACCATCTGTTTAGTATCCCAGCTACAGAGCTAAGCTTATTTTAATTAGACTTGTCATAGGTGATTCACTAGTTGCTTAAACAATCAAAAAGTAATGCCTATGCTAGAATATAACAGGTTCCGCCAACTTTGACCCTCTGTGACTATTTATTTTTCTCTGCTTTTAAAAATAGGACGTATTTCTCTATTAAAGATAGATGAAGATCCAGCTCCATTTTTGGCAACATAGTACTCTGTCCTTTGGGTTGGATTATAATCATTATGTTATAAATTGTGCAAAATGAGTAATGCTAAATAGATATTCCCTGCCAAAAATTTAAAGTTGTAGATATTGCTGAGTACACACTGAAGCATGTAGATTTTTCCTCAAAGGATGTGCAAAACCAACTTGAACTATATCCAAATGTCCTCCATGTGAGAGTTATAGTCTTTATTTAAATTCATGTGCACTCTTTCTCATTTGGAATAAACTAAATTATCATGCTATGCTTAAAACAAAAACAGCTTTATATGTTTGATAGATCCCTATGAATTCTAGCTTATGATATATTTTAAATAACTTTGGATTGTGAGAAGAAAATGGTGTTAAAACATTTATCTAGAGTCATGCTGACAGTTGCAACATGATTTGTACAAGATAATCACATTTCAATCTCTGGTCTTTCACCCTTTTTAAAAAAGAGACAGATAGGTAGAGATAGAGATAAATATAGGTAGCTCTCAAAGTGAACCCTTTTAAAGCACACAAACTCAGTAGTAATGTAGTAAAAATTTACTGCATTAAATTTTTCTGCAACAATTGCCTGCATCTATTTCAAAACTATTTTGTAACTACAAATGAGAACATATCCTCAAGAAGTAGAGTTTCATCCTTATGTCCTTCCAAGATTTGTGAACTACTAATCTGCTTTCTATCTCTATACATAAAAATATTTGGTGTATTTTAAATAAATGGAATCATAAAATATTTACCTTCAGTGTTTGACCTTTTTTTGGACCAGGAATAGAACTCAGGACCTTGCACTTCTCAGGAAGTTGCTTGTGCCACTGAGCTATACGTGCAAAGCCAACTTGAACTATATCCAAATGCCCTCCACAGGAGAGTTATAGATTGTATCTAAATTCATGTGCACTGTTTCTCATTTGAAATAAGCTAAATTAGCTCTTTGTGTCTGACTTTTGCATTTAGGAAATCTTCTCTGAGTTTTAGCCACATGCACGCTGTTATATATTAATAATTCTATGCTTTCTTTATAGACTTTTTCCATGCTTGGGTTTATCACATTTACTTTATCTAGTCATCTATTCATGGATACTAGGTGTTTTTCTATAAGTGTTTGTGTGCAATGCTGCTATAAATATGTAAACTCAATTATTTCAAGCATTTACCTAAAAATGGAATTGACTTGGCCATATGGTAATTTTATGTGTAAAATTTTCAAATACATGACATTTCTTTTAAAAAATAATTCATTTATAAATCTTACATGGTAATTTAGATGTCATTTATAAATTTTCATGTTTAATCATCATAAACATGAATGGTAGTTATAGTTATCCATGTCTTATAGAGATAAATTAATAATTAAGCAAAATGCACAGTATAGTTAGAAAGTTTTAACAAGATTATTTCCTTTTTATTTTAAAAAGAACAGCAAAAAGCAAATACAAAGGCAAAAACAAATGACAAAAACCAGTAAAAATGATACAGAATTTCAAAACAAGGTGATAGGAAATTCATAATAGTTATTATAATGCATATTGTTGTCTTCAAAGTAGTTGCTCAGACCACCAGACATAGTTATGTAAGATTGATAAAACAAGCGTTAGTTGTTCCTCTCAACAAACCTACAGAAATCAGTGGTATAATTACCCTGGCTACCTTAGCAAGATTATTTCTAATGTTCCCTCTAAATCTAAACTATTATTCAAAGTGTGAGGTGATACACAAAGTAGATGCCACATAGCCCTTCTTTTCAACTCAGAGCAGTGTTTCCACATTCTATGGTCACAGTTTCATCTGTCCATCCCTATCACCGATCCTTATAAATTGCAAACAGAAAGAAAACTTCAATTTACGTTAGAGGCCATGAATAAATGTCCGCCTCACTTTTGGAGACATTTCTATTTTATAAATCCTTATTCTTTCTTGCCAGTAACTTTATATAGATCTGAGCCCATTTGTGGCTTAATTTCAGCTCCAAACATTACCAGTAAAATTTATGGTTAAATTGTTTGATAGGAAGAGAAGAAGTTGTAGTAGCTCAGATTCTTCAAATGATAAGAGCTGAAAGTGGACAAATCAATGGAGTCCTGAAATATAAAATAGTTTCAAGGCAAGGAAGACCTGAAGTCAGCTACACATAGACTTGTGGGTATGGAAAACAATGAGGACACATCACACGTGGCAGAGAGACATGAACTGAAAAGATGCTGGGCAGTTTGAATTCCTGTGAGGGGCAGCCTTTTGTTTCTCTGTATCTCAGGACCTTTTCTGCTCTGACTTGATTTTTGGCTCATCTGCCTGCTAACCACTTTCCATTTCAGTTCCCCTCTGTGCCTTTAGAGGAGATTGAAAGTAGCAGTTAAAGCTGGTTATGCCCAATAGTCAAAGCAAATTTTGTTTACAAGATGCTTCATGTTACAGTGTTTGCATTGTCTAAATAACAGGCAATAAAATCTATCAGCTGGAAACTTCCCCTTGCAAATGAGCAGACAGTTTTAATCAGTATCTTGTACTGAACGGTTTTTCAAGGACAGTGCAGCTTTAGTATTAGGAAAGCCATCTGAAACAATATTTAAGTATTCACTGAATTAAGGATCATGCATATAAAACTCTGCTGAGCTCCATAATGGCTGCAAAAGTAATACGAATATTTCCTGCTTTTTGAAATTTAACATTATTTGTGGGTACAAATTAGTTCAATATTTTAATGAAGAAGAGTTTTTATGGTTCTACATATGAATATACTATGAGATCAAAATTGGAGAAAATAATTTAGATCTAGGATATTCCTACCCAGCCTCATATGTGAACCAGAATTTAAGCTAAGCCTCAAAAATTTTGAAAATATTAAAGTGTAGAGGAAATGAAAAGGAAAATGATAAAGATTATGTAGATTATTAAGAAATGGTTCATGATTCATGAAATAATGCAGCTTGAATATAAAAATGGAAGGAAATGTAAGAGACACAATTAAAGAAGACCTCTCAATCTATACAAAATAGTTTAACTCTGAGAAAGTTACTGCAACTTGATGAAATTAAAATTGAGTTGATTTTGCACACACTAAAGACAGATAAAGTTTAAAAATTACTGTAAGAGCCAGAAGCATGAAGTTCATAACTTCTTGCAACCTAAGAATGAAAAGATATCAACCTAAATGAGGCCATGAGTATCAAATGGAATGGAAGGAAAGAAAAGTTATAGTTGATATTTAACATTAGTTATTTTTTCCTCTCTTTCTCATTCTTTATTTCATTAACTGGTTTATAACAGATGCATTTTTTTCATGTAAGAGATGAGTAAAGTGGGAGGTTTTTATGACATAGAAAGATATATTGTGATATTTTTACCCATTTTACTCCTAAGTTAGCATTCTCTGTGATGCTTCCTGAATGTCATAGGAGAAACAAATCATTAAAGGAGGATTTCACACTTTGATGATCCTAGTTTCTTGTTACAAATTGTAATCTCATGTCTAACCCACATGAAAATCATCAGCCAAATACTTCACAAGTACCAGCAATAATAAAATACCAGCAATCCTATGTTATCTTTGAAGTTGGTAGCAGGACTGTAGATAATTCTGTTTCCTGTCTTAACATGGCATCAATTCTCCAACCTCCTATTGACCATCTGGAAATAACCTGTGTTTGCACCGAAAGGAATCTGAATTAATGTAGTGTTCATAATTTCCTCAGCTCCTCTCCTGGCCCTCCAGAGATCTGACAAACATGTTCATGCCAGTTTTCAAATGTTTTCAGCTAGTACTCAAAAAAATCTTGGGTAAAACTTTTTCTTGCATTTTTATAGAAAGAAATCATAAATTCCTTGATAACACTACTTTTTTCCCCGTTTATCAAATCTTGTGTTTCTGCTTAGATTTATCTGTCCTCCATTTTAATATCTCCTTTTATATTGTCCCCAGGTAATGGAAGGATTCTAACCCCCACCCCAGTTTCAATACTTACTCCCTCTAAGCATTGTTTTACCAAAAAAAAAAAAAAAAAAAAAATGTATCTCAGCCGGGTATGGTGGCACACACCTGTGATCCCAACACTCAGGAGCTGATCCAGGAGGATCTCCATGAGTTTGAGGCCAGCCTACATGACATAGAAAGATCCTGTCTCAAAAACAAAAACAAAAAACATATCTCAGATTTGACAATCTCCAATGGAAAATGCTCTCAAGCCCAAAACATGCAGTTACAAAACACACAATGTAACAAATGGAAAATTTTATACCTGACCTCATATTAAATACAAATAGTTTTTGTGTTTAAACTTGGGTTCCTATTCCCAGTATATATGAGCAAGAATTCTAAAATTTAAAAAAAATCCATAATGTATACCATATTTTGTTCCAAGCATTTTAGATAACAGATTATCACCTTGATCTCTAGTTTTAAGGAAACATAGATGTTTTTGATGGCCTCTTTTCTTAGCATAGTCATATATACTTACATTTTCCTTTTGCTTTTCCCTTTTATTATTTTTTATTTATTTATTTATTTTTTGAGACATGGTCTTGCTATATAGTTCAGGATGGCTTTGAATTCACTACATAGTTTGAACTGGTCTCAAACTTGTGGCGATCCTCCTGCCTCAGCCTCCTAAGTGCTGGGATTAAAGGCATGCGCTACTATGCCAAAATTTACATTTTTCTGTAACATTTTAAAATATCTCTGTAAAGAAAAGGTGATGTTCCAAAGTCAGATTGTTTGTAATGCGATAATTTTATTTTATTTTATCTTTTTTTTTTTTTT
>NW_004955418.1:9431478-9433188 GCF_000276665.1 Chinchilla lanigera
TTTTTGGTTTTTCTCCAGTACCGGAAACCGAACTCACGACCTTGTGCTTGCCAGGCAGGTGCTTTGCCGCTGAGCTAAATCCCCAGCCCCGATAATTTTAGATTAAATAAGAAAAAATAAAACTTCTAGCCATATATATATAATTATTTGAAAAAAAAACCACATTTAACTAGTTTAATTGATTTGTGTTTTCTTCCATTTTCTTTTCCACCTTAAAGATTTTCTCTTCACATTAAACTTTTCTGATAGTTTGATAATAAGAAAAGGAAGATGATAAAATTATACCCAATAAAATCTCTCTGCTGTGAGAATAGTGTTTCTTTCAAGATCAATACCAACAATGTGCTTTTGAGAACCCTATGTTCAGCTGTCAAAAAGATGTTTTTCCTTCATTTTGTACTCTGCTCAGATTTTTTCAATGCTGTTGGATTTGATAACTTAATATTTTAATAAAGTTTCTTGTCATGTAAAATCTGAGTATACAATTGCTGAAAAAAATTGATTGTATAAAACCACATACCAAAAAGATCTATACTATTTAAATGAATATAGATACTAAAGTAACTATGCCTTTTATTAGATGCTTAATTATACTTTATATATGTTGAAGTTCAGAGTTCTATGGAGTACTAATATTCCCCTTCAGATGTTAGTAACACTGAAGTGTTATAGTCATAGAACCTCAAGATCCAGGAACACATTAAAAGTAAGATATGAAATAATTTTTCCACAAATGAATTTCAGTGTAATTTTGGTGTGAAGTAAAACTGGTCAGTGTGATTCTACTTGAGAATCCTCAAGGGCAACAGAAACTCACTCAAAAACATCAGGGAACCTTGAAAACCTGGAAAGTTTGTATCACCTTTACCAGATCAAATAGAAACAAAGGGATGGATCTAAATAGATTTGGGCATCATTGCTACTGCTACAGCATAAGACTTTCTATTCCCTTTCTGATTCCTCTCCATTTCTTTCCTCTTTCTTTGCTCTGCAAGAAATGTGGCATCTGTTGTTGTTTGTTTTGCTCTTTGTTTGCTTTTTAGCTTGACTCCTAACCTTGCATTCTCGTTAGTGCTGCAGAGATATCCTTCCTCTTCTGGTAATCACTGGTCGGTAGCCCTGTGCTTTGCTAGACTATTAAAGCTTTGAGGAAGGAGAGACTGTGAGCTTCACAAGCTGTAAGACGCACAAAGTACATGTTTAATACATATTTACTGAACGAATGTAAGATACAACCAACATGTTATCGTTGGCATTATCTTTTATTCCTCTCATAATCCAGGAATAAAAGTCCATAGATGTGAATAATCCATTTTATCAATTTGCTTTAAGAATAGGATACCGAGTGAAGAAGATGCAAGAGGAAACAGATCTTCCAGTAATCATCGCCACAACGTGCCAAGTTGAAGAGCTGCTGAGTGCACCAATTTACGGTCACAAAAGCTACGAAAGACAGAGAGCATAGTACCTGCTTTCAGTATAAGCAAGAAGGAAGGAAGGAAAGAAAGAAAGAGGAAAGAAGGAAAGAGGAAAGAAAGAAAGAAAGGAAGAAAGAAGGAAAGAAAGAAAGAAAGAAAGAAAGAAAGAAAGAAAGAAAGAAAGAAAGAAAGAAAGAAAGAAAGAGGAAAGAAAGAAAGGAAGGAAGGAAAGAAGGAAGGAAGGAAGGAAGGAAGGAAGGGAGGAAGAAAGAAAAAGAAAGAAAGAAAGAAA
>NW_004955418.1:9433288-9447499 GCF_000276665.1 Chinchilla lanigera
AAGAAAGAAAGAAAGAAAGAAAGAAAGAAAGAAAGAAAGAAAGAAAGAAAGAAAGAAGAGAAAAAGATAATATTGGAAAAAGTTGGAAAGAATTGCTCACATCATTCCTCCCTCAAACTCCAGCATTGTGGCATGGAAAGAAACTTCCTATTTCCAAGAAGAAGGATGGATTAAGTATAGGCTTTAGGTTTGAAACTCAAAATTAGATGCACCATAATAAAGCCTGTACCAGGCAGAGCCCCAAGATCTGCACTGCCAGACAAATAATTGTAGGTAAAATTCCAGGAACTGCATGAACCAGGCACCAAAGAGACAGCCTCCATCACCTCTGCTCCAAATGTGGGAAGCAGGTGGTAGAGCAAGACTCTTCGGAGGAGCAGGGCATGAAAGCTATCCCAGGACTTTGTCTTAAAGCTATGTGCCAAGCCTACTGTGGTGAGATCCAGGACCTGATAGAACTTGAAGATCCTTTTCTCACTCAGCAGTTCACAGATATCCTTTATTTCTGTCAGCATCAGCAGACACCTGTGCACAGATGGAATGGCATCAGGGTTAGGTCTACATTGCTGCCAGCCCCCTGGACCACAGCACTCCTCCTCAGGATGTGTTCCTCCAGCATGTTCCTCCAGCTGTCAGAAGTGTCCACCTTGCTGCTCATGGGACAGTCTCTCCTCCATCCATTACCCAGCACTTATTACCATGCCAGAGCCCACAGACAAACACCTGTACTCTGGAGGTAAAGCCCATGTTTTGGCCAGTGTGTGTTTTGGTGTGTCCTTGATGAACTCCCAAGACTGTGCATGCCTTTCTGACTGTAAGATTCACCTGCACTTGCACTTAGCATCTCCCCACATGGCTAAGTGGCTGCCTTCACCGACACTCCCAGGCTGGCTTATCTTCACTGTCAATTTAACTGGACTATGAAGAGGTGACTGGATTGTGAGGGCAGTATGCCTGTCAATGGATTATGTTCTTATCTGAATGGGCTTTCAGGGGTGGGGCTGGCTTGAGGAAATGAGTTTTTGGGGGCACAAATGTGAGAAATCAATATGGGCTCTCTGTTGCTCTGCTTCCAGCCAACATGAAGTTAGAAGCCTTCCTCTTCCACACCCTTCTGCTCTTATGTTTCCTCATCAAAGTCAGCCAGCTGTGCATTGAAACCTCTGTCACCATGAGGAAACACTAACCCTTCCTCCTTCAAGTTACATGTGTGACATATTTCACTCCAGCAGTGAAAGCTCACCAGCCAAACATAGGGTGGCTTACCATGGAGTAAAACTCCAGCTGGTGGGGCAGGTAGGATGGCAAGCATAGGGCTTTGACCTCGAATTTAGTGCCTAACTAGTAAAATCTAACACTGGGAAGATTCCAATGGAGTCTTTCTCCAACCATATCTTCATGAAAATATTCTAGAAAGGCTTTTGTGCCAGGAAAAGCCATGTTCCCCCAGTCTAGCAGACTTCTGTTCTGGCCTACAGCAACTGTAGCAAGTTGAACTGGATATGGTCCACAAGTCCATCCAGGCAGTAGGCAGCATTAGCAGTGTAGGCCTTAGCATTTATCCAGTGCTAGGCAGGTCTTGGCAGAGAGTCAGCTTAGGATAAGACATAATAACTTGGCCATACTGGTAGCTAGAGGCATGACATATGAGTCCACTGCTTGTCCATTCACAGTTGTTCCTAGATCAGGACAGTAACCTAAAGTCCATGACCGCAGGTTGGTTAACTATGGACATGGTGACGGCCTAACCAGTCTACAGAGAGGCTTTTGGGACTGAATAACCCTTCATATGCATTCTTCTGATTTATTCTGAACAACACATAAATGGTAGATTTGGAACAAATCTGAATTTAGACTGGCCTTTCCTGCAGAAATGGTGACCCTGCACCTTTAACAGACCTTGGACAAACCTGGACTTGGTGGCCTTCACTGAATAAATACAAGTGATTATAGACTTAGAGGAAATAAACAGTTTAGAATTTATGGGAAGATAAAATAATGTCAGATGGTTTCTAGATTGGGGAGATTGGGTTTCAATATCCAAATAATACACATTCTACAGAATAACAAGGACTTTCAAAAAACTATGACTTCATTCGTTTAAAATATGAAAAAGTTAATTTAATACAAGTTAAGGGTAAATGGAAGATTACTAAAGATTGGAGAAAATATGGGAGAGGGGATAGTTTGGCCAAGGGGCACTCAGTTACAATCAAACAGGAACAAGAATTTCTGGCTTTCTATGCACAGTAGGCTGCTTACAGAAAAGATTAATGCAATGTATATTTCAAAAATCTGTAAGAAAAGATATGGAAAAAATTCACCACAAAGCAATGATTAACAATGATTAGATATGTTTAACATGATTAAACTAGATAGATAACATGGCATCCCTTTACACCCAGTTGCCATGTGAAATTTGCATTATTTCATGTTTCAGGTAAAAAAATACATAACTCAACAAAGAAAAGGAAATAGTTATTTTAATCGTTGTCATCAGAAGTTAGCAAAAATGTATTTATATAGCTAACTTTCTTCTTTCTATTTCTATATACATACATTTTATCAACACAATAAAATGTATCATTTCTTATAGATAGCTCTGGGTTATAATATGAAATGTGAATATAATTGAATTAATTTAGTTAATTTCTTTTATAATCACCTAAGGGACACTTTTTACTCTAGACATTCTTATCAGTTTAATTTGATTTATTATTTTTTCTCTACAAGTTGGCATTTTTCATTTTCCAACACATGTCTGTCTTTCTGATGAGAATGAGATCAGAATTATTGAATCAGTGCCTACAAAGCCTACCATAAGTTTTCAACAAAAAAGCTTAATAATTTTAGAAATGACAAATAGCTTACATATCATGTAAATCAGAGAGAATAGGTCAAAAACTCAGCTAGGGATGGTTTTCAACCCTGCACAGAGGTGTTTAGATCAGTCATCCAAAGGCTGGATTGTAAAAAAGGAGCCTAGAGTCAGTTGATGTGGTTATATCATGGAAGAAACCACATTACATTATTCTGTCATTGTAGCCAAAATTTGAAAGATTTAAGCCCTAACATTCTATAAGGTTCCTTAGTGTAGGGGCAACAGAAAACAAATTATATATTATTCCTGTGACTTAACAACTCCTAATTAATCATCTATCATTAGGCAGATGTGATTCTAGTTGTGTATTGCAATTGCTCATTATTATGCTCATAAAGGTAGGTTGACCAGGTATCCCATGCCCAAGTTACAAAATACTATGAATTTATTCATTCACAATACACCTGATTCCCAAAAAGCATTCTGTATTTATTCTGTACTGATATTGTTCTGGGTTGTATTGAGTATCTGGCCTGATACCCTGTTTTGTCAAAGAAGGTGCAATAACTGTAGCTCGAGGATTGGAGGATGCCTCTGACTGACCTCTATATTGCAAGAGCCAAACACAACAGGAGCTGAATAAAGACGACTTTGTAAGCATTTTGGGTTTTGAGCTTAGTTCAGTTAACCAGTTCTTCACATGCCCCTGAAGAAATTATGTTAAGCTCCATTTCTCCATCTAGTAGGTGGAGTGAATGTCCACTTTACAGTATGGGAAGTACGGAAAAGAATAACTTCAATTAAGGAATAGTTTAATACAATTCCTGGAGTGCAGAAAAACTTCCAGAAAGTATCAAAAGTTATTTTATTTGAAACTTTACTACTTTCAAAATTACTAATAGTTTCTGAATAGTTTCTCTATGAAAAAATAAAGCTGTTTTGAAGACAGAATTAAATTCTATGCTGTTTTTATAACTCTATATGATGGACTATTGCAAAGCCATTAATGCAGGTATCACAATTGAAAGCCCTGGCTGTAGGCTTTAGTAGAACTCTGAAGGACACTACTACACTGAATACTTTCTATGGAAATAAAGACGGTCCAGCATAGTAAGTGAGGCAGTTGAATGAATGGCCTGGCACCTCATTAATAATGTCAGATGACTAGGAAGTC
Organism: Chinchilla lanigera; assembly: GCF_000276665.1. Lineage (NCBI taxonomy): Eukaryota > Metazoa > Chordata > Mammalia > Rodentia > Chinchillidae > Chinchilla > Chinchilla lanigera. Next base: position 9,437,284 of record NW_004955418.1, read on the forward strand.
ACATGGTGACTGAGAGCTAGGATTAGTGCAGCAGCAAATATCATCTACCGTGATGAGGGTGTCACCATTTCTTCTCAGGGACCAGACAGCTTTTGTAAGAAAAAAGATTTGCTCTCACATTTTATCAACACATTTTTTGCAATTACAAAAAGATAAAGGGTTTTGTTATTTTGTTATTGTTTTCTTCTGTTTATATAAGAAGAAGAGTAAAAAGGAAGCAAGGGGATGGCTATAGGTAGCACACGCTACTGTCTAACATTCTTTAAGAGAAAGGAAATGGTATTGGCTACACGTTATTTATTTACATCCTTGCATCAGGATGAAGATGGATTCAATTGAAATTGCAAGCAAAAATAGTAAAAAGTACATTGTACTTTGTACCTACAAAAGACGCCATGAAGTATTTGAACTAATATTTAATCTTTTGTATAACATATCTTAGTACATAATATTTTTATGATGAAGACAAGGACAGTAAGAATCAGGAAATTTAAAACATATTCTTTCATCAAAAACTTAATTAGTAAATGTAATATCTATTAGCAAAAATATGGATGTTAGTGGTGTTCATATTTCAGATCGTTATTATGATTCTTCACTGGCCCAGAGGCAGAGTTTTAGATAAATATTGCTTCCAAGACTATATATAAATAATCACTATGTTTTATATCTTGCAAAGGAACATGTTGGAAGAACTAATCTGCAAGCCTGGCTATATGATCACTATATCTATATACATTTTTTCAATTTGTGAATTGACTGATTGGTCAGATTTATCATTTTTACCACTGTACTTCAATCTTTTTTGTCAAGCTTTCTAACATGCTCAAACGCATGAAAATAACACGACAGTTCTGACAGGTATCTGTTTACTTCTCTGTTTCGTTATTCTGATTCACTGATCTGAAGAATTCTGGATTTGAGTAGCAGCAGGGGCAAATGTGAGCAGCACACTAAACTCCTCATCTGATTAGCAGTCGAATCATTACACACACTCAGTAATACTTTCTACACACAAATAAATGCATTCTAGAATGACTGATTAAAAGGATTAAAATAAGTATTTTAATGTTAAAAGAATTTACTCAGTTTTTAAGGGGAAAAGTGATATCAATGTAGATTGGCAGCATGGGATTTTATATAAAGAAACCTGGTAGTATACTTTGAAATTAGAGATACTTTATTGTCTTCTGCGTTTTTATAAATATAAGTGAGTGGTGAAATCTCATGTTTAGAAAGTAAAGACTACATTATTTATTCTATTATATTTAAGAAATTCAAAGGCTTAAAAGACTTTAGAAGCACTTCTTCTATTCCTGTTCTTTATATATATAGAAAACTGAGCTTTTAAGAGGCATAATCAGCTATTTATATTAATTTAGGGAATATTTTCTAAAAAAAACTCAGATTATTGAATACCTATGCTAGCCCTTGCATTTTCTAAAGGTGATCAATAGCAATCTTTTCTTTTTAGGTTCTGTACAAAAAATTCTTCTAAGAAAATAATATGTAGGAAGTTGTTTGTATTCATTATTCTCTTTTGAAGATATCATTCATCATACATTGATAGTTATTTTAATATGAGAGGCATATTCTTTGTATAAATCCAGCTGTCTCTGTTTCTCTGTCTCTTTCTGTCTATATATGTATGTATACATTTATATATATATGTATATATATATATATATATATTTTTTCCCTCCATTGTAATATAAGCTCCATCGGCTCAACTACCTACTTTCTCCTCCATATTCAAGTTCAGTCACAGGAACTATTGCTGTGTATTTAATTTTCTTCCAGAAAACCTACATATATATTATTATTTTACCTGTCTTACATAAGTGGTTCAATCTAACGTAAATGTTCTGCATTTGTTTTTTTCACTAAGCAACACATCTGATAGATTTTTTTCTCACTACATTGAAAAGCTCCATTGTTCCTTAATACAGCTGCACAGATTTCTCTAGCTTGAGCATTGTTCATGATATTCCAAGCTTTTACCACTCTGCAGTAGACTATAACAAAGCTTCGCATATTTTATCATTTGGTACATGCGTATGCCTAGCAAGTTTTTAGAAACAGAATATTTGAGTTAAATGCATACATTTGTGATTTTCTCATTTACAAAGGTTGTACTAATAACTTAAGAGAATGTATTTTTCTGTGCAGGTACAAAAGTGACAAGTTTTAGTACATCTCAATCATGCTGTTTATAAAAATAATAATTAAGCACTATTTTAAAACTCCTTTCTCTTATTAAAATTGAAATTTATCACGCATTTACATGCTTTTTGTTTTCTTGAAACTTCCTAGGCAAAGTTGAAATTTTTATTGAATTTTTTTATTCTAAAAATTTAAAAAGCTAACAAAACAACAATGAAGACAATGTCAAAACAACACAAAACAACAAAAATGATACATGACCTCAGAAAAAATGATAGGAATTAACAATGATTGCTACATTATGTACTGTTACCTTCAGTGAAGTTGCTCAGTCCACCAGACATAAGAATGTAATATCAATCAAACAATCGAAGACAGTAACAAGTAATAAAAATAAAACAACACTGGAAATGATACAGAGCTTCACTGTACAAGATGGTATAAATTCAACAATAGTTCTTATACTGCATATTGTTGTTTTCAGATCAGTCATTCTGATTGTCAAATTCAGATGTGCAAACTTGGTCAAGAATAAAGAAAATTTTAAGCATTAACTGTTCCTTTCAATAAACCACAGATAGCAATACATCTACTCGGGCTATCTATCTATCTATCTATCTATCTATCTATCTATCTATCTATCGATCTATCTATCTATCTATCATCTATCTACCTATCTATATATCAATTCTGTTTTTCATTAAAAAACAAAATAGCAAAAACAAATACACAAACAAAACAGCATAGAGAACTATAAAAATGATACCGAATTTCAAAACATGGTGAGAACATATTAACAATGGTTGTTATATTGCATATTGTCATCTTTAAAATGATTGCACGCATAACCAGATATAGGCATGCAAGATAGATCAAACAATTACACACTAACAGTTCCCTTCAATAAACCAACAGATATTAGTAGTACAATTATCTTAGCTATCCTGTGTATATAGATCACATAAATCTTTCCCTTTTTTATTGAATTTTATTTCTCACTTTATCATAAATTTGTAGGAGGTCTATATTAGAGAGAACAGCTTCGTTTGACAAACATTGGCTGTATTTTCCCAGTTTGTTAGTGTATTTTTAATTTGTTTGCAATTTCTAATGGAAATATTTTACTTTGTCCATACATATGTATCTATATATATGAAATATGGTACTGAATTTAGAAACATCTTTAAAAAGACTCCTTTATTGGGTTACATACTTCACTGATTTGAAAATTGCTATGGGATAGAGTATGAGCTGTGTGTTTTTTTTTTGTTTTTTTTTTTTGGTTTTTCTCCGGTACCGGGAACCGAACTCACAACCTTGCGCTTGCCAGGCAGGCGCTTTTTGCCGCTGAGCTAAATCCCCAGCCCCGAGCTGTGTGTTAATCTTAAATATTTTGTTCATGTATCTATTTGGCAGAGAAAATTAATAAATAGATAATATTTTTAATTACTCTGTAATGCCACATTTATGATATGCTAAATTCTCACATGTGCTTATATTTACTTATAGTTTTTATTTTGTGTCATTGACTTCTCCGCAAGCTTCTGTATCAGTATTATGCTGATATAAATATTAGAATTTTACGAGGTGTTTTAATTGCTGGAAGGGTGAGTATGTAGGTGTTTTCTTCTTTTCCTATAATTTTTCTAATTTCTTTAGCTGTTTTACGTAGGGAACAGAAGGCATGTAAGTGAAAAGTAAGTTACATGTTATCTAGTATCTTCAGTAGTATTATATGAAACGCAAATTAATTTCAAATAACTATTATATTGATGTTAATGTTTCTTCCCATTTGAGAATGCACTATATATTTTCTTGTTGTTTAAAACTTATTTTGCATTACACAGTTATTGAAAAATTTGTTCCCTGTAAGTCTCACTCCTAGAAGTATCAATGATTTTGTTGTTATTAAACTGGAAATTTCTTACATTATATTTTATGTGGATTATTAATTTACATATATTAACTTTTCAAACTAATATAATTTTTTTTAGATTTTCTTTTAATTTGTTTGATTCTCTTGGGTCTTTCAGGCACACAATTAAAATCATCCTCAAATGCAAATAGATTTATTAACGTCTTTACTTTTCTTCTAAGGCTTAAATACAACTATAATAATAACATTAAATTAAAATAAATTATCATTTGATTTTACAATAACATAAATGCTTACAATGTTTTCTCCTCAAATGTGATGGAGGTTCCAGAACTATATATTTATTCTTTATTCATTGCCTTTGTCAAACATGTTGATGAATTTTAAGTTTTTATGAAAAAAGTATGTGATTTTCTTAAGAGTAACCGCAATTTAGATTTTGTAAAGTGAATAATTTTGAAGCAGTTTTGAATTCCTGGATGAAAACAGCTTGTTTTAGGAAGACAGCAATTTAATGACACTATATTTTCTACATACTAATATTATATCAAGAATTTTCACATATCATATATAAACTTACTCTAAAAATTCCTTTTATAATGCAATTACAGTCATATTTTGCTAACAAAATTATATTTTGTGTAAATAAATTATATTTGTATCTTTTATTTGCACACAGTAAGATTACATGGGGCTTATTTGGGCATGTTGGTATGTGTATTTAACATATATGAATTAATTTCAATCTCATTACCTTCCTCTGCCTGTTACCCTTCTGTTTCTCTCCTTCCTTTTCTTCAGAAATCTACCTTCTGTACCTAGGTTTCTCATATAATGGAAATCATATAATGTTTACCTTTCTCATCTAATTTTACCTAACATGATTCTTTCTTTTGGTTTTGTCTTTTTCTTTTTGTCTTTTTGTGACAGGGTCTCACTATGCAGTTCATGCTGGCCTTGAGCTCGCTTTGAAGCTGGACTCAAATTCACAATGATCCTCCTGTCTCAGCCTCCCATGTGCTGGGATTGCAGGTATGCACCAGCACATCTGGCCTCTAAAATAATTCTTTCATCTCTGTTCCTGCAAATGACATGTTTTTCTTCTTCTTTATAGCTCACTGATATTCCTTTGTTTATATCTACCACATTTCATTTATTTATTCACCTACTGATGCGCAACTAGGCTGTTTCCACAGCCTTGCTACTATGAATTAACATGGGTACACAGGTATCATTAGAGTATACAGTTCATACTTCTTTGAAGAATATGCCCAAGACAAGAGTATCTGGGTCAAATGATATTTCTTACTTAGAGGAATTTAACTGTGCTTCCGTAAGCCTCATCCAAACACAAAAACCACATCTACTACAGTATCACATTCTTTAATATTAATGCTTGATCTTTTTCATTAATTTCTAACCATTTTTGGAATATGGTGATACCGATCTTTCCAAGTAGCATTATAAGCATATTTGTGAGACCTTATTTCCTTTCACACATACTTCAAGTAAATACCTAAAGAAAAATTGACACATCACATTAATATTTGGTGAGATAAACAAAAGGAAAGAGGTCATATAATAAGTTTGTGTAACATTAAAGAAAATGGTATCTGTACTGAAATGACTGAGTAGACATCTCTATCAAGTTGTCAAATGAGTGAGTTGGAAAGTCTTTATTCAAACATTTTTTCCTTCATGTTTTATACCGCTTAGTGTTTAGAAACTCAGTGAATTATTGACTAACTTCCTCTTTGAAAATCTACAGGGCATGTCATAACCCTGCTAGCTGCCTTTCTCGGGACATTTGTGTGGGCCTTCAGTGTCCAGGTTGGATAAGAATATATGTTTCTCCATTCCATATTTGAGAGTAAGTTGGTGCAGAATCTTCTTAAGGTAAAGCAAGACAAGAGAAGTAACCAGTCATAATCTGTTTATTTACCTTCACTCTGCCTGCGTTTCGGGGAGGCATGCCCTACCTTCACATGTAGTCAGAAATTTGACTATTACATTAAGAAATTTTAATTTCAAGGTTGAAAGTCTTCTTTACCTAGAAGTGATAAGAAAATTTTGAAAGTGCCCAGTGAATAAATCTATAAGGAAAGTATGTTTTATGATATTTAAAGAGCCAGTGGGTTTTGCTATTATACTCCATCCATCTTATTTCATTTTGTAGCTATACTAAAACATTACATAAAATTGTGCCCATTTGTCACGAGGCAACCACTTAAAATTAAAAAAATAAATAAAACACATTGTTTCCTATACATATACAGTAGTCCCTGCAACAGCAGCAGTCTGAACTATGTGGGTTCATTTATATGTGGATCTACTTCCTGTAGATATGTGACAATTTGAAAAAAACTGGCAGATACACTACATAGCCTGAGCATATTGGAAACATTAGGAAAAATATGTTATAATTGCATAAAATATAGATAATAGTCTATTTTATCATTTACTATAAAGCATAGATGAATTTACTATAAAAAGTAAACTTTTATCATCGCTTACTTTAGGACTTAAACACTACATGGCACCAATCCCAGTTGAGAGAACTATAAACAAATATGAGGATAATGTATGAAATCATGTTTGCCCCACTTTAGTACATACTGTACTCCTGTAATCACTCCCTGCTCACTTCCCGTTGTTACTGCAATGAGCACAAGTGTTGAATCTTTTTAAAACAGATGTGAGATGATAATCAGCTTTTCATGAGCAGCTCATCTCTCTAGGAAATTGCGTATCAGAATGTGAAGCGATTTTTTTATGTGTCTCACACATATTTCACATATATATATATGTATATATATGTGCTAAGCAAATGCTTATATTAGCAGTAAGATTTACTGCTAACAGAAGGCTATTAGTAAGGTGTGGGAAGTGTCTGAAGGTATTCCCCAAATTTTGCCATTGTGAAGGGCAGCATCTATCAAGGCCCTGGCCTAATACCACCCCTCTTTGGCTCAGAGGTACAACAACAGAATAAAACATAGACAAAGCATATATTATATTTACAAGGAGCGCTGGATGGTCAAAGCCCAATGATAGAATAAGACCATGAGGCATGGTGTCCTTGGCCTTTTTGTTTTGTTTTTTTTTTTCTCTGGTACCGGGAACCAAACTCTTAACCTTGTGCTTGCCAGGCAGGCGCTTTTGCCGCTGAGCTAAATCCCCAGCCCCTCCTTGGCCTTTATTAGGTGTGCGGTGCCATTGGAGGGCTGCTGGTGGCTGCAGGAAATGGTGGGGCTGAACTGCTAATGTGGTCAAGGTTCAAGAATTGAGGAATGATACATACTTGGGAAATCTCACAGGAACAGATCATGGTTTACTGGTAACCTGATTGTCTGCTAACTGCAGTTACTAAATTAGACAGAATTTGCACTAGTCAAGCTGCCATGTTATCTTGCTTTGAGGCATCAGAGCACCACAGGCTGTCTGCTAGCCTTGACTCTGGCCAATGGCTTAAAGATTAATCTGTGTGTAAACCAGGCAGGGGACCACACTACAAATCAGATAGACCTAACAGAGTCAATTTATTCTTGTGCCAATTTATTAATATTAATTATTGACTACTAGTACTGTGTCAGGCTGGTCCCCAGCAAGCCTAGCAAGCCTCTCTAGCTTCCAAATTGTTTAAGGATGGCCTATTCATACTACCAAATTTTATGTTTGTTTTCTGGTTTATCTAGATTATTCTTCTATATCATTTTCCTAGACACCAATATCCAAATTACCCAAGTACTAGGAAGATGTATTTATCATTTTCCTAGATATCAATATCCAAATTACCCAAGTGCTAGGAAGATGTATTTAACAGTTTGTTTTGGCCCTGGAAGTAGTTTTATTTCTTGTGCATAATATGAAAAATACTCACTGTAAGTGACTATGAGAGATTTGTACTCCGTACAGTGTGAAGTGTCTAGACATTCTGGGATCCAGGAATGAGTTGGCATACATAAAGCATCATGTCGTTGGTCACAGAAATCAGTAAACATTAGAATCAGGAGCACAAAATAAACAAATCAATCCTTTCATTTTTGGGGGGATACTATAACTCACTTAGTAGGGCATAAACTCCAAGCACTTATATTTGTGTAGGGAAATAAACAAAAATATCACCAATGAAATTCACAGCAAAATACTACATTGAAAATATGGGGAAGATGTGATCAATGGAAACTAAATTATAGTTAGGAATAAAAATTCTGGGCTGCTATTGCACATTAGGGTAACTGCAGATATCTATACTGTATTATACATTTAAAAATATACAAAAATGATTAGAATATTTCCACTTCAGAGAAAAGTTAAAGGTTTGAGGGACTAGTTTAATCTGATTGGAACATTACAAAATGTATGGACATAGTGACATTTTATGTGGTAATTAATGAATATGCACCATTTTAGGTGTTTTTGTATTAGCTAAAAGTAAATCAAATTTGCAAATATATAATATACTGTTGATGGAATCTTACAGCTATGTCTGTATTAATTGTTTTTTTAAAAACTAATGATTTCTTTTTATCCAGTGGAATATACAGCAGGAAATATTGGACTATAGATGAAATTTTGGAATTTTTTTTTTTTTTAAAGAGGCAATCTAAAAAGTCTCACATATGTTGACAGGAGTATTACAAGCTCTGCCTTGCTGGAAAATCTCATTTCACCAATTCAATATACTCCCTTTCTCAAAAAAATGCACTCTTTAGAATAGATTCTATAGATTGAACCATACGTATTTACAAAGAGGAAAACCTGAAAAACTTTCATTGCTTTTTTATAAAAGCAAAAACTTAGAAAATCACAAATGTCATTTAGTGAAATATACATTGAACATGTTATGGTAAACTCTAAAAGAGAAGACTGTTCTCTGCTCACAGGAGAAAGAAAAGACATGGCTTAGCACGAACTGCTGAACAAATGGAGGCATTATGTTACATAGAAATAAGGAAAAGCACACTACTGAATATAGAATTATTTGTATGCAAACAACAAAACATAATAAACACAAGTGCATCTTATATGGAAGAGTAGTATGGTATAGTGTAACCTATCCTAGCAAGAAATCCTGAAAACCTGCCAAGAGTCTTCTACTGAGAGTAGTTCAGAGCCTGAGACCCTGGGAAGAAGTGAGCGCAAAACACCCAGAGGAGGCTTCCGTGCATCAGGCTTTCTGGACTGGTGAGAATGGCGACATCAGAGCCATTGGTTAAACACTCAGAGCAAAAAACCTTTAGTCATGCATCTAGCTTTTGTTTAGCATTAAACTGAAGTAAACATATACTTAGCCTGAATTCAGCTGGATTAGAATGATCTCCTTGATATGGAAATGTTTTCAGCTACTCTGCTTATTAAGAAAGAAAAGAAAATTGTTGTAACATTTTTTTCTTTCTCTAGCAGTTTTCTTCCTGCACTTTCTGCTACCTCACTGGGTGATGGTCTCAGTTTAACTGAACATACCTTGGTGTCTGGTTTGGTGCTGATGGCTGACAGAAGTGGAGATGGGGATACAGTTTTCACTGTTGGCTTAGACACTGGATTCATCCTGAGGTTTCAATGTGACAAGTGAGGTTGATGTTCTCTGATTATATTTTATCTCCTCAGAGGTTCTTGGATTGATATTCAGAGAAAATTAGCTTCTCCAGATTGATGGAAACAAATGTTACACTTTTATGATAGAAAAGACTGTCCTAATTTTACAGAATTTACCAGTGGAATCAGTACTATTTCCTTTGATGTGATTGAATATTGAAAAACTCTTTTTTCACACAAAACTAATTGTATGTCTGAACCAAACTTTCCAGTATTATTTCCTTTGATTTATAGGTAAACACAGTTTACACAGTTGGCATTATGCCCATAAACCTTCCTTGAAAATGAGTCTTTTCCTTGGCTAACATTCTGTTGATCTCTAATCCTATTCTTCTTTCTTCTCCTCCCCCTCCTCCACCTCCTCCCCCTCTGCCTTGTCCTCCTCCTTCCCCTCCTTCTTCCTCCCCATCTTCTTCTTGTTCTTATTCTAGTTCTTCTTGTTCTTCTTCTTATTCTTCTTGTTCTTCCTCCTCCTCCTCCTCCTCTTTCTCCTCCTCCTCCTCTGCCTTCTTCTTCTTCTTCTTCTTCTTCTTCTTCTTCTTCTTCTTCTTCTTCTTCTTCTTCTTCTTCTTCTTCTTC
>NW_004955418.1:9447848-9489734 GCF_000276665.1 Chinchilla lanigera
GAGATCCCTGAGCTCTAGGTGCCAACCTCAAACCATTTTCTTTTCAAAAACTTCAACACATCATCTCACTAAATTGTTCACACTGACCTGTAATTTGTGTTCCTTATGCTTTAACCTCCCCAGTAACTTCTTTTGTACACGTGAGCCACCATGCCTAGCTCCAACCCAACTTTGATGTACAACATCTACAAGTTTTCTAAAGCTAGTAAATGGCCAGTGCAGTGTAAGTTGGAAGAAATGGACTAGATTTACCACTAGAATTCAGGGTGAGAATTCTAGCAGTTGGATTTATTGAACAGGTCTTGGGTCATATTTGTGGACTATGCTTCCAAAGACAGCTTAGTTTTTACAGTCTTCACTCTATTATCTGGTCTGGTTGGTTTAACTGGTTCCCCCCACTCCCCCATGTGGTCCCTACTGGTTCTACCCCTATTCCTTGCAGGTGCAGGCCTGGAGAGGCAGAAATCGTTTCCCACTTGTGTGCACCTGGTTTTTTCTGATGGAAGAAAGGGAAAAGTGCCTGTAACAGCGTTGTCTCTATCACAGCCACATGCTCTTCTCATGGGAAGATGGGAAGGTCCTTTATGCTTTTGTCTAACAATTTTCAAGTTTCTTCTTACCAAAAGATCACTCTCCAGGTGATTCCTGGACTGAAAAACATTTAAGGTACAGGTATGTGTTCAGTGAGACACAGGAAAGACTATGCAACAAAGCATGAATTAACAGAAGGAATTTAATAACACAGACACAGAGAAGACAGCATGCCATGCTAGGAGAAACAAGTGTTGTATGCTGTATAGCACACAAAATGGTTAAGGTGCAAGTGAGAAAGAGGGGCATATGTGGGGTGAAGTTTATATTGTGGTTGAAGGTCTTATTCTCCAGCTTTTCCTTAGAGGGCTTTCATTTAAAGCAGATGGGCAGAGTTCTATAGACTCTCTTTGCTGTCTCACAGCTGGTGGCTACATGAGGTGGTTGTATGATGTAGATGTTTGAATGACCATGCTGAAAAACAGGAATGAAGCAGAGCCCTGTAAACTATCCACAGTGATACAGCTGTGATTTGCCATGAGAAAGTTAATTGTGGAGCTTCAGACCATTCTCCTTGCTGGGTCAGTCAAGACTAGATTGGTGGTTAGGTGTGACACCTGGTCTGTCTCAGAGAGGAATGTGCTGCCCTGAAATGCCTTCTGGTCCCAGTTTGGGTTTGGAAAAACACTGGATCCATGTCACCTCTTTCCCTAATCCTAGGATCCCAAACAAGTTTGCTTTCTTGCTAGCACTTTTCAAAACTGATAATTGTTGCCTCTTCTTCTATACCTATGGTTTTTAATCAGATTTACAGTACAGATCAGGGAGTAATCGGCCTACATCATGGTGTGCTCTAACAGATGTTTGAATACATGTTTAGCCTCACAGTACATTTTATGATTTCCTTCAGTAGATACTCCTGAGTTTCCTCTGTTGGATTATAAAAGTATAGGGTGCTAAAATTAAAATTCCCAAGCTTTAGATATTACAGTGTTATTAATGTTCTTTGTCTTATAAAACATAATGTGGGAGAGACTAGAAAAATCAAGCATTAGCTTCATAAACTAAGTAGAGGTTCAATGTGGAATAGCAACTCAGAACTATTGTACCCTTCAGGGTACAATTACTAGTTTTCTCAACTTCCATAAACTAAGATGTACCTCTTTACCCTTAGCCTCAGAAAATTTCTAGATATTAGTGGGTTTTTTTAATACAGTAGTGCCTCAGTTCATGAATTTAATTTGTTCCCCTATATTTGAAACTATGGCTGTGTTTGTGTTGTATGGAAAGTTGACCTTGTTTGTGTTTATCAACCAATGTGGAGTTTGCAATCAAAAGCAAAGTTTTGTAAAACACTTTTGTTTTCAAACCAAATTGTTCACAAACAAAAGCATTCCTAAACAGAAGAACCACTTACCTCACTGCAGGCCAAACGTGTACACTTTGTGGAGACTGTTGGTCACATTTAATCTTTTAATTTTTTTCTTTTAATGCTTCAGAATTATATTTTATATTTAACTTGAGCATTTAATTCCTCAATTAAAGAATAGTTATTACTCTAGATAATTTTTGATAAGTAGATTAGTTAATGAAGTAGTCAGCAATTTAATGGTGTTAATTTTACTGTGGTCCCTGTTCAGAGATTTGCATACTGGAGAAAATTATTCAGTATAAAAATGAAAAAGAAAGGTGTGCTTTGTTTCAGTATTTTTATCTTTGAGGCAGCTGAAATTGTTTTACTATTTTGCAAATGAACCAAGGGTTTTTCTCAGTCAGGTTCTCATCCTGTCATTTTTATCTATATCAAGCAGAAGGTGCTAGTATTGTTTTACACAACACACTAGAAAGTTTATGATGAATGTGATAGTCAGAGAGGTGCAGAGGAGGCTGATGTATTTTCCAAAAGAAAAACTATAAAAAGAGTAGCTTTCATGCAGAGTTGCTGCAATAAGGATACCAGGTATGATAATAAGAAGATATTTTAAACATGTCAAGAGCATTCTCGTTGCATCAGAAACGAGAATATTATAAAATTGAGTTTAGAAAGTAATAGTATTAAAAAGAATAAAAATAATCTTGTAAATGATTTTATTCGGTTTTGGTTGATTTCATTCTCTTTATAATAAAATAACTCAGTAGGTGCATACCCGGGTTTTCTTTTCTTTTGCTATTTCTAAGCAGGGTATCCCATCACCATGGCTTTTTCTGTTTAAGTGCTCAGCTCGCAAGTTCTCTAGTGAGTTTTATAATTAATGGTCACTATGTATCAGAAGCCATGCTTACCATGTAATTTCTTCTCCTTCTTAATATCCTTCACATTTTCAAGATGAAAGCTGCTATGGATTTGTGTCTAGATATCCCCCAAAACCTCATGTGGACATGGGTGGTGGGTTTTTCAGAGGTGGCTGAATCTAGAGTTCCTGAATGGTTCATTGTCTAATGCTAGCATTGGCAGTGTGAATTCTACACCTGCTCTGGGGAGGTAGTCAGCATAAAGCATAGGGGAGTGTAATGGCTCATACATTGTGTCAACTTGAGAAGTTTAGAAGCTTAACTAAGCAACTCAGAAGGGTTCCAAAACCCTCACTTTGTAAACATTCTGAGTCCCGTTCTCCCCCCACCCCCACCCCCTCTGCTCTTGCAGCTTTTGCTGTCTTCTGCCACCTTGAGCTGTTGCCCCTGTGCCACGCCACCTTGCCTTGGAGCCAGCTAATTATGGACTAAAACCTCCACAAACTGTAAGCTAAATATACCTTTCCTTCCTTAATTTTGGGTGTCAGGAATTTTTGTCTCAGTAAGGAGAGGAAAGTAACTAAGAAAATAGCCATGAATTTAAATGATTTTTCATTAACTTCACATCTAAATTAAAAAATTTTAGAGAAAAATCTTTTGTCTAAGACCAGTGAATTTTACAAATATGCTGCATTCACAATGCTTGATACAACACTAATTAACTCTGTTCTTCAAAATTGTTTTCTGTTCCTAATAATGAAGTAGGCAAGTGATTGTACAAATCTCTGAATATTGTAGTACATATTATTTACACTCTGAGATTAGTATGTACTTGTGTGCCATAGAGACAGTTCTTTAATAAATTTATCAATTGATAAAATTACTCAACTCTTGGTAGGTCAAGGATATCATGCTGGAGAAGTCATAGGAAATATATTCTAACTACATCTCTACTGATTTCATTGTGTAATATTATTATTATTATTTCGGGGGGGTACTAGGAATTGAACTCATGACATCACATTTGCCAGGCAGGCACTATGCCACTGAGCTATATCCCTGGCCCTCATTTTGTAAAATTAAACAGGTTTATCAACAAATAATGATATTGTTCAAGGAGAACATTAAGAAATTTCTTTGAGGACTTCAAAATTTTAAAAAAATCATTATTTTTTTGGCATACCAATATTTTGAAAAAGGTAGTTACACTTTGAGAGATGAATAGGAGGAAAGACCAATCCAATCTGCTGGGAAAATATGAGTGAGCACCTTAAGGATTAAATTACATGGTGCGTTCCAGATTGAGGAAGTAGCTGTTACTCCTAAGGCTGGGAAAACTTTGGACAAAATGATAAAGGAAAGACTTGGAAGATAAGTCATGGCCTTAATATAAAAAGCATTGTACAGCTGATGAACTATGATAAGGAAAATGGATTTTAAGCAGAAGAATGTTGTAAGCACATGCTTAACTTTATTTTTATACACAGGGGCTCTCATTGCAATAATTTTACATAGGTGATGCATTAGCGAAGGTTTCTCTTTACATCATAACTAATGAGAATATATGACTATCATTTTAAACCTTTCTCTCTCAGCTGCTCAGGTATCTTAATAGAAAACCAAAAAGAGATAACAAGTATCCAGTTATTTCACATTGACATCAGCATTGTTTATCAAATTGGCATTTATTACCTGGGATCTTAAACAATGTGAATGATTAAAATGTTATTTCAGGAAAGGAAAAAGGATAAAAAATACTCCAAGAGAACTGTGAAGATGTGAAAAGGCACATGGAAGGGAAACAATGATATCCTTATTCTTTTTCCTGTCTTCTGAACTTCTACCTTATTTGTGAAGCCCTTGTTTTCAAGCAAACCATTTACAGTGGACAGTTCTGCATGGAGTGGTAGAAGGTTGTCAAGTCCTTGGCTCTGCCCCTTTGCATAGCAAATACCACTTGACACAAGTGACCCTTGGAATTCACTAAGGCCCTCAGCCTGGCTAGTATCCCAGTGCATATTTCCCTTGAATGCTTTATATTGCTGGGGTAAGAATACTTACAGACTTTCATTCCTGTGCTGTTGGTATAAGACAATCCTCCCTTCTTGTTTGTGAACAACTATTCTGGACCTGAGACTTCACTTATTTCTCCTAATTGGCAACTCTGTGTGAAGTATCTACAACATCTTCTACTTTTTCTCCATGGAGATAATACTAAGGATCTATACCAAGGAGTTCATGGTGTGAAAGAAATCACTTCGACCTGTTGATGATGAGTCTAAATAATATAAATGCAGAATGTTTTACTGGGTCCAAATAGAGGAACACAACTTACCACCCCTGAGCTTCCTGCCCCCCGGAAGGCACACAATTGCCTGTCTGTTAAGACCTACATCTTTTCCGATGTTCACAGAATGGGCCACGGTGATACTTGAAAAAGTATTTTCCTGTATTTTTAAATCTATATGAATTTTATTAGCATTTTATCAGTAAAAACCTAGTGATTAAAGGTTAACTCAGGAGAGATATTGCAAGATCTATTGGATACATGACAGAAATCAATTTTTCTGATATAGTAAGTGACTGGCTGGTTATGGTACATTGATCTCTGGGAAGTCTCTCAAGAAAAATGTAGAAATTATTTATATTAGTGCTGTGTTAATGATGCTACCTAAATAAAAGCCTTCATTCTGGAGCAATGAGGTGAATGAACTTTTAAGGGATAAGATCGCTTTTATTTTTTCCTTGACAAATAGGAATAAGTCATGGATGGTTAGAGATGGAGAGAACAGAGTAGTCAAATCAGACTGCCTTTTGACTTGTGTAGGTAGACACTGAGGTAGAGACTTATGAGATGTTTAGGAGCACGAACCAGGAACTATTGGGATTTTATTCCATAATACATACCTGTTTGCCACTGAACAAGTGATGTAACTGTTCTGTACTTCAAGTTTTACTTTTTTCCTTTAAATAGAGATAATTAACAACAATATGTTATCATTATAGTAGCCTTGGGACTATCAAATAAAATATAAGATTCGAAGTTATCTTTGAATTTCAGATAAAAGACAGATATTTTGGAATAATTGTGTTCCAACAGGCCATGAGAGACATGTATAGTTTTACAAATGTAGTATATCTGAAATTCCAATGTTATAGTACATCTCTTTACTTGCTAAATATGGCATTCTGTAAGGATTAATTGATATAATACCTATAAAGTTATTAAGGAAAAATGCTAGAAACATAGCAACAGTGGGCTTAGTTGATCCTGTTTTTATTATTTTCCAATTGTCTATCTAGTTAATACCAGGAATAAGTTTTTAATCTATGTTCATTATTATTCTACAGTTAGAGTAAAGCATAAGACAAATTTCTGTATACTCAATGCCCTTTCTTACCAGTAATCTGTATGACTCTGGAAAAAAAATGTACATTTTGATGTCAAAGACAATTTAATGGAACATTAAATGAAGACAAGCTATACCAAGGCACCACAATAAACAAATGTGTTTTAAAGTCTAAGAATCACTGTTGGTTCATCTTCTTTTCAACAGGTTATTGCCTGAAATTATCCTTCCCATTGTTATTATTTCATATTTATGAGTATGGGCAAACAAAACTTGATTACAAGTAATGGACCTAGAGGCAATTATATCCTGTTTCCTCATTTTAGAAGATTATCCTCCATTCTAATGCCTCACTTCTCCCAGCATTATTACATCTAGTAGACTAATTATATGAAACTGGCACTGTGGTATAATAATAGTATTTCCTTTTCTGTCATTAAAAGGACAAATTAGAAGTCAATCTGAGGAAATAAAGACTTCTGAATGGGGATTCCATACATCAAAATACAAGAATAAAAGTACTGATTACTAGAAAGAGAAAAACTTGGAGTGTAAGGGGATTATAGAGGAGTGTAGGGGATGGGAAAAGAAAGGCTAATTCTATACTGTCCTCTCCCCAGGCCACTCAAAGGTTGTGAAGCAATGGCTTTGACCCAGTTCAGAATAGCAATATTAACCTCTACCCAAGAAGACATGACTACATTTATTTGCTATGGTAGGAGCTAGGGTAGCAGAGAATCTTGTGTCTGAAGGAAGACATGGGGTTCTTTGCCTTTGTAGTAATGCTGAGAACCCACTCCATTATGTCCCAAATCCTGAGGATGTAATTGAAATTCTGTCTTGTTTTATGCATCCTGAGTGGCTGATAGGCCCTGAATGCCCTGAATTAGGGAGCAAAATGCTCACTTTAATTCAGGGCCTGAAGTGCACTAAGTGGTCCACATTCCCATTACCAGTCCTTTATTTTTACATTAGGGAGAAGAAACTCGTGAAAATCATTACTAAGTTTAATTTTTATAAAACCTAGACTATTCATTGGACATACATCATAGTGTAGGCTATTCTTGTGTTTTTACAGATTTTTGTAACAGCTTCTTAAATAAGTACTGAAATTTCCTATAGAATTGGAATAGCTAATTGTTGCCCTCCTTATAGGTATAAGAATTATAAAGAACTAGTAACTTTAGTATAATATGCAACATATGGGCAATTGTCTTAACAAGATTGATGCTCTGAGTTAATTTAACTTCATGTAATCTCTATATGTATCATATGCAGAATTTTAATAATAATTCAAATGACTGAAGTGCTCTGATTTTCTTTCTCACGGTTCATGGGTCAGCTCCCTCCAAAGCAGGCTATACTATTTTAGGGTTTTTTTTTTTTAATTCACTCCTAATTACTTTTTTCATAACTCCTTCTCTGAGGCAGTCCATAGAAACCAAAATTTCTTTTTCTCAAGGAGGGTTAGGAAAGATGTAATCTTGCTCAGCCTTTCTGTCTTCCAGCCTGCCATAAAGAAATCTCTGATTACCAGTGTTTGGTAGTGTATTATAAGGCCTCTGAACTCTAGAGGCTGCCCTGCTCCACACCCTAGTGGAAGGAGAAAGGTTACATACAAATGCCAAGGGGAATAAGAGGAGGTAGGACTTGTGGGGTTTCCATATGCGCTCTATCGGCATTATATAAAACATTTTGTCAGTCAACTTTCTACACAGCTGTGCGTGTTTCAATCCTATCTATATGATGAAATATCCATAAAACCCACAAAGGCAGAATTTGGGGGACTTTCATGATAGCCCTCTGGACCTCACACGAAGGTTCACAGACTGGTGCACCCAGAGAGGACACAAGTTTCCTGCCGCTTCCCTTGTGCCTTGACTTACACATTGCTTCATTCCCATTCTTCGTAATATCCTTTATAACACATCAATAAAACAGAGTGGTTTCTCGAAATTTGCTCTAGCAAAATGATTGAATCTGTAGAAAGGATTGTGGGAATTCTCATTCATAAGTGGTCAGTCAGAAGCCCAGGGAAAACAACCTGGGTTTTCTACTGGTATCTACAATGAGTAAGGGGGAGTACTGGGGGATTTTCTCTCAAAATTCAGGTCTAAAACTATCCCCAGGTACATACTATCAGCAGCGAATTGGATCAGAGGATACCCGGCTTGTGGTCTCTGCTGCAGAATAACTTGCTTGATTGTGGTCACTGAAGTTTCTATGTTGATCATGGGGGGCGGGGGGCTGCGAACAGCCATTTCATTCTTTCCAATGGAAAAGCACAACCATCAAATACATTCCAATATAGGCATACACATATGTGGGATTATTTCTGCAGAAAATGTGGGCATAGTTTTTGTCTGAAATGGAAAGTGATACTGTTTGGCTAATTTTCCTGTTAACTTTTTCTCTGTGAATTTGCCTTTTCTGTTTTCCTGAAATAGTGAAATAAAAATTACGGGTCAGGCACAATCTTATCGCACTCAGCTCTAAAACTACCAAAAATGGGGGGCTGGGGATTTAGCTCAGCGGCAAAGCGCCTGCCTGGCAAGCGCAAGGTCTTGAGTTCGGTTCCCGGTACCGGAGAAAAACCAAAAAAAAAAAAAACCAAAAAAAATAAAATAAAATAAAACTACCAAAAATGCAAAATAAGAAAGGTTGATAGTTAAGCCAGTAGAAACTAAAATAAATTGATAATCCACTTATATGCATTTCATATATGCAGAAGGCTCACTTCACTCTTATTTTCATAACTAATTTTCAGAAATGTGACACTATTTCATCAATGACTGATAAAGGTGATTATATTCTAGTTACACATTCTAGTTACACAAAAATTCTTTATTGAGTGAAATTTTCTACAGACAGCAATTTGATGTGTAAGTATTCCAAAGGGTTTTGCTATTTCCCATCATACTAATAAAGAAGCATGTCATTTACCTCCTACAGCTGATCCTATCATTACTGCTGCAGCTACCTCATTCCCTCAAATCTAAGAGTGTGAAATCTGACTGACTCTTCACAGGAAAATTGAACTACCGAAAGATTCATTAGTGGAAGAAAGGGAAAACTAGCAAATCTTCCAAGGGAATTGCTAGTATTTTCTCAAAACTAAGATTGAATTTGTTGAGGAAATGTTAAGACAAAGATGTTATAAAAATAGACAGAAATCAATAATCCTTCACAACAAAGGAAACAAATATTAAAATCACATATATACAGACATGCACACACAAAGGGTAAGGCACTTCTGTTTAAAGGATAGAAAAATCTTATTATTTTCATGAAATTTCTATGCACTACAGAGAATAGAGCTCACAGACCTTTAGAGGGCAGCTCACGTCCAATTGAGTTGGTTACTGGGGAAGTAAAGGTCTTCATTAGGGCTACTCTGTCCGGTGAGGTCCACATCTGCCTTTCTGCCTTACTTTTCCCTGCATTGCTAAGTAATTGTAACTCTGAGAACATTCTAGGAGATGATTCAGGGTATTGCACAGAAAGCCTTTGTCCTTTATTTCTTTGTTACTATTATGTCAATGAAGAGAAAAGTGAAGAACCTATTTAACTGTGAATAACTCCATTCTTACTAAGGAAATACTGAAATTCTCTGACTCCTTTTCTTCTCTTTTCCCTTCATTATTTGAACCATTGATATTTTGGGAAAAAATCTTAAAGAATAATTTATCTGAACAAATAGAAATAGGAAACAATTACATTTCTAAAATAGTCTTTAAATACTTGATCTCATTTATTATTTCTTCCAGGAACTAAACAATATTTACTATTCCATTCTATCTAGTGATTTAATGAGAAAAGGAGATACTAGTAATAAATATAAGGGAGTACATATTGTTGGTATTTTTATTATACATTTTCTTGCATTTTTTTTACTGTCTAACTTGTTGGAATGTAATAAGCTTTACATATAAGATAACTTGTAGGTTCTGGATAAACTGGTTGTGTGAATTCATCCCAGCCCAGTGGGGCCCTCAGCTGTGAAGAAAGCATTTCTCTCCTCTGCACTAAAACTCTGACTGAACACCCTTTCATGCCTCTCAGAAACTGTCAGAGATAAGTGGCCACCTATCTTTTCCTTCAGCAGTGGCCTCCACTCACCACCATCAGCGCATCCTTTTACCCTTTGCCTTTGTTTGGTGCTTCTGCATCCTGTTGCCATAGAAATGGAACAGGGGTGCAAGTTTATAATGCTGTCTCCATAGAGTCACAAAACATTGAATGGACTCGCTGGCTTTGTCCTTTGTCTCGTGCTGTACATCTTTAGAAAGCTAAATAGATGAGTCTTCTAGTGAGAGCTAATTTACACAAAATTTTATAATATGTTACTGACTATTTCATGTTGTATGCAATTAATTCTGTTGCTTTTTGTGATCTTTTTTACTTTAAAGAGGAAAAAAAAAATACCAAAATCACAACCACAAAGACAAAAACAGAACAGCAGCAAGACAATGAAAACGATACAGTATTTCAAAACAAGATGATATGAACTAATATTGGTTGTGATATCACATATTGTTCTCTTTTTTATGTCACTTTTTTATGTCAAACACAATGTTTGCAGTGTTTTTCACATTAACTTCAAAAGTGATTTATTTTTCTAAAAACATAGATATTTTGGAAATATGTTAAATTTATCTTAAAATGTGAACTAATGATAGTAGCCCCCACATCCATAAATAATTTTATTTGGGTGCCATTTACAGCTACTGCCCTAGGACTTACCATCATAAGACAGCATTCTGATTTGTTTTTCTAACATTTGTATTTCAGCAGTAAACAGTGATCATCATTTAAATCTCTAGATAGTGTGTGTGGGTTTAGAAATTTTGGTTTAATGCAAAAATTGTTCCACATTTAGAAGCATAATTTCAGGGGGCAGATGCATACATTAATCGGAAAAGAAGTAGGTCATGATAAGCATATAAATATAAATGTAATTGTTGTTTGAGCTAAAGGCTTGTCCTGCAGTCATCTCTCTGTCTCCTTGTGTGCTCTACACTGAAGTTCAGTAAAAAAACAGACTGAATGCGTGAGAGTGGTCTATTAAGGTTGTAAAGGAACTGAAAAGCTTCTATTGCCAATGAAGTGGCAGTGGGTGTAATTCTTAGTGCAAATCCTTCCTCATTTGTATGTGGTGATGTTGCTACCATACTATGAGTCATATAAAAGTATAGCTCATACATTTATTTACAGTATAGAGTACTTGATAATAATAAATGACCATATGGGTAAATCTATGAAGATATATGTGTTTGTGCTTTAGATTATTTTGGGGGCATAAAAGGAATTGAACTCAGGATCTTGCCCTTACCAGGCAGGTGCTTGTGCCACTGAGCTATATCCGTGGCCCTTGTGCTTTAGATTTTTATATGGTTTGGAGCTCCAATCCCTAAAAACAGTTCAAAATTACAAAAAGTTAGAACAGAAAGGAACTTATAAAGAAAAATATTTTGTAAAATTACAGTATATTTTTAAAATTGTTAGAATGAAATATATAAAATTCAGAAATTAAAAAGTTTATAAAATAAAATGCTGTGGTAAACAAATTCTAATTTATTACTGAAGATTTACACTAGCATAGAGGTACAGTGTTTAAACTTCACCATAATGTACAGCTGTGCTCTAAACTTTCCCA
Source organism: Chinchilla lanigera (assembly GCF_000276665.1). Lineage (NCBI taxonomy): Eukaryota > Metazoa > Chordata > Mammalia > Rodentia > Chinchillidae > Chinchilla > Chinchilla lanigera. The sequence goes on from NW_004955418.1 coordinate 9,459,618, forward strand.
CTGACTTATCATTCATTCTTGACTCACAGAGAGCAGCTTCGAGTTCTAAAAACTCTATCATAGGAAGTGTCCCAGAAAGTTTTACCACTTCATCTTTTATATTGTATTTTCATGTTTCCTATGTTTAGAGAGACAGACACGTTTGTGTCACAGTTGCCTACAGTATTCAGTACAATACCCATGCTATATAGTTTTGTAGCCAAGGAGCAATAGGGCATACATAAGAGCCTAATTTGGTAGCAGATGCTACCATCCAGCCTTCTGTTCTTACATGGCATTATGCACATATAATATGAAATTGTCTGGCACAGCATTTACGCATTTCTCAGAACATAAGTCTGTTAAGTAGCACAGGAACATGTGTATGTGCATGTACATGTGTGCACAGGCATGTACACAGTAAAATTTGAATCAAGGCATGATGGACCCCACTTGTTATCCTAGGAACTCAGGAGGTAGAGGCAGAATGGCCACTTGAGTCTGAATTTGAGACCAGCCTGGACAATTTAGTGAGACTTCATCTAAGAAAAGGAGAGTGAGAGAGAAAGTTCAACATGACCCTGTAGAAGATATATTCTCACCCTGGTTATTTTTTATGTGTTTTTTGGTACAGGAAATCGAACTGAGGACCTTGCCCTTGCCAGGCAGGCTCTTGTTCCACTGAGCTATCTTCCTGGCCCTGGCCTGGTTATTTGGTTAGCTGTTTACAAAGCACTTATCTTTATTAGTTTCATTGGTGCACTTTTTGGCATACATAATGATTACATTCATCATAAAGAATTTGTACTTAACACATAATATTGCTTAATCTTTTTTCTTCATTCCCCCTCAAATGCCTTCAAATCTTCCTCTCCCTTTACAAAATTTGTTTGTATTGTTGACCTTCCATTCTTTTTTATTTATTTTTGTACCTATTGTTTTCCTTCTTTTCATTCTCCCCTCTCCCTTGTTCCCCTTACTCGACCTGTTTTAATGAAAATTAAGACCAAAATGATTGTCAAATAGTCAACTAACAGATAGTCAGTGAGTGACAGTGTTAGCATGCATTATTATTTAGCATTTATTGAGCGTTTATTATGTACCACTCTGTTACACATTTTGAATATACCAATGAGTAACCGGCTAAAATCTCTGTCATCATAGTACATAAGTTCTCATAATTGGGCAAAGAGTAAACAATAACATAAAAAACAAGTATGACAATGTATCAGAAATAGATAAATACTGTCAGAAGTGAAAAAAGAGTGCAGTAAATGGATGATTCAAAAAATTGGATTTCTTCTGAATTGTACTTTTCCCACAATGTCTCTAGTGATTAATCACAGGGAGAGGACAATGAGCAGGAGACAAAAGAAACTGAGTCAGTGCTATGAAACAGAGCTAGCAGAGTATTGTCACGGATGTAATCAACAATATTTTAGCCATAGGATCTCAAGAACTTCTGGATAATTACAAAGGAAAAACAATTTATGGTGTGCACTTTCTGGTGGTATGAGACTATTATGCTCATGGCAAGCACTCACCTATGGATAAGACATTGTAGGTTCAAAACAATGCATGATCTAGAGAGTGAAAATCTCAACCTAGCTTAGGAAAAAACAAATTTTGGCAGAACAAGAAGAAAAACAGTTTTCTTTAAAAAAAAGTCTGGGGGTGCAGCACAGTGGTACAGCAATTGTCTTTTATGTGGGAGGCCCTGGATTCAATCTTCACCATAGAAGAAGGAAGAAAGGAAGGGAAGGAGGGAGGTAGATAGGGAAGAGGCAACTAGCCGCAGTCTTCATTTCTCACAGAGAAGGGGAGATTTCCTAGTGGAGCCACCAGGGAAGCTAAAAGAGGGCAACCTCATTCCATTGTAGCTATACTTTCTAACATATGTACATGTGTTTAAATTTTCTACTGGTTTACAAGGTGTATGTGATTCTCGTTATTTACATTAAGCTTGACTCTTTCAGGTCAGCCCACTTGTAATGTCCAAGGCCTGTGGGCCAACCAGAAAGCTTTCAATGATCAGAAATGTGCTGCCATCGGTGCCCCGGCATCCAGTTCGCTCCCCTGATGGACGCACAGGCAGAGATGCGCGACCCTGGGAAATAAGCTTTGCACAAAGTGTTTCGAATCATGGATGGGAAAAAACATGCTCTCCAGTTATTTTTGTCTATTTATTTTCTTAAAAGAAACTCAATTTACAGCGATGCTTTACCCTTAGCTAGACTTCTGTTATTTCATCTGTAAAATAGGTAGAATGATAAAAACTCAAAATATGATGTCCGTTTAGTATTTGTCCCAGATAAAGGGTCCTTATTTGGATGATAAGTTACACAATTACTTGATGACTATGAGGAAAAACATATCAAACGGTTCTAGTTTAGAAATTATGCTTTTCATTGAAATTAAAAGTGTACTGATTAATTTCACTTTTCTGTATTGAACCTCTGCCAAGTTCTAAACATTTTTTTAATTTATGTAGTCAGTAAGGATTTTAACAGCACCTAACATGTGAACAACATGAAATATGGTATCAGCTACCTACATGAAGCTTGCAGGCTAGGAGACAGTCACCCATTTGTCTGTGTCATTTGGCAGGCAAAATTTCCACAACTACTAAAGGAAGCAATACTTATTATATGTCCGGTCTATTCCTTTTACACTGTATTATAACACTTTTGACTATACTCACAGCAGCAATAATAGATAGAGTTATATAGCACTTGTCTTCAGGATAAATTGCTTCAATTATTTTATTCTGAGAAACAGTAAGAGTCAATCTGATGATATTAGGAAAGTTACAAAAAAGAGCATCATTTCTTTCTTCAGACTACTTCACTGATCATAGAGGTTTCTCAAAATGCAACTTTACTAATATAGTCCTAAAGATTTCATGGTTTTCTTCTTCTTCTCTTAGAGTATCTGGTTATTGTTATATTTCATTCATGACATGTATGGCCTATAATGTGAGAGATCATGTCTCCCAAAGGGAAGTTGCATGTGTACAGAATGAATTTTTTTGTATAATCATATTTTGACTGGGTCAGTGTTCATTAACATGCTCAATAATTAAAAATTTTATATGGAGAGCTTAGCTAAAACGTTTCCCCAATGACACTAAACATCCACAGTGCCACGATAAATGTTTCTCTGTATCTTTTGTTCATCAAGAAAGGCAAGAATGAGTTCCAAAAGCTAGAAGAAAAATGATAAAGTGGCTTTTGCACTCCCTGTCTGAAAAATTACACTGACCTGAAGCCCTGTCATATGGAAACATGAATTTGATGAGTGTAGTGGGCACAATGTGTTGTAAATATTTGTTTATTTTGGTATCCATTCCTGTGGCAAGGAATATTGTTATTTGCAGGTCTCCATTGCTGACAGAGATGAATGGATATCTGAAAGTAACAAAACAGTGATCTGACTGTAAATGCAGTCTTAGTTAAGATTATCGATATAATTCACATAGATCATTTGAATCGAGTTGAGAATAAATTCATTTCTATTTTCTGTTCACTTACCAAGATATCCTAATGTTTCCCTCGGCCTGACTAAACTTAGAAAGGTTTCTGACTTTGCTAGTCATACTAAATTCTTTCTCTGCCCTTTTCAGATGCAAATGTTTTTTAAAAAACTTTTTGTCACTTTTTTTTTTTTTTTTGGTAAGGCCAGGCAGCAAACACAGGTATCTGTGATCCCCTCAACCTACCATTTAACTCTCCAGTGTTATGTATTTAGTTTTTTAATGGAATTGAACTCAGCCATCCAGCTTTTCTCCTCTATTGTAATACTTTGAAGAATGTCTCCCTTGTCTTTTTAAGTTTACCACCCAGACCTAGTTAGGCTCATCACATAAAACACAGTACCTTAACATTTGAAATTACTTTCCTTTTTCTATCAAGTTTTCATTATGAAGGAGCCCTGCACACAGCACATACCCAGCCCACAGCCAACCTTCAGAAATTATTTGTGAGGAGCATACTGAAGTGCTTCCAGTCTCAATAGCTTTGTTATGTGACGGGCAAGGTGAATCAAGCCAAATGAGTGTTCAATTAGCAGCAACATTTAGTTTTGTACTTGAGGTTTTTTTATTAGCTAAAACACTGATGTTGCAATAACATCACTTATAGTTAAAACAAATGGAATGTTCTTAATGAATCTAGTTTTTCTGCAGTAAGGATTGTATATATTAAATTAAAATAAAAATGATTCCTGTTTCTCACTGCTCATTTTTATGACTTCCAATTATTATTTTGCTTTCCCTGGCATAAGACTTATTTTCATTGGGGAACACTTAAGGAACCCTGTCCATTTCTCTGCATAAGCATAGAATTTGAAAGCAAATTGTTAGACTATTTCATCTCGAGTAGGTTGAAAGCAAAGTACTGCTGTCCATGTATTGAGTAGTCTACCAAGGCAGAACAAAGAGGTAGAACTCAGTAGCTGCTTTGTAAAAGCCTTCTATTTTAGTTGTCTTTTTATATTCAAGTCTTTTGCCACAGAATAAATCCACTTAGCATAGCTCACAAAGAATGCAGTGGGGAGACCGGTTTACCTCAGAAAGCCCAAAGCAAATCGTGGGATTTCTTTTATTTCTCTGAAACAAACCATCCACAATCCTCTTGAAAACTCTTTTTTATTTTTGTAAATATGCCTTTTTTTCACCTAGTAACACTGCTTCACTTTTATATTTATTTCACTGTAATTTAACTAATAAGTTCCTGAGTATTTTTGGCTCTGAAATTTCTCTGATGGGGCTTGAACAGAGTTTTACCTCATACTGAGAAATAATTGGCTGCAGAAATGAACTTGAAGCAAAAAGAGAAAGTGCTTTTTAAGCCAACTTATCCACTAAGTAAACCTTTTCTGAAAGGAGATGAAAAATCACTTTAATACTTTCCATTACCTTCATTGGAGGTAGATATTTTAATGAGAACTTAAATCAGTCTTTTTATTTGTTTTAATTGCACAGACATTTTAGCCTTCATTTGATGGTACTATTGTGACTTAATCACTTTAAAATTTGAGTGAATCTTCAGTTATATTGATAGATAATAGTGCAGTGAGGGCAAATGCCGTTTCAACAAAGGTAGTGTTCACTTTTGAGGAGTCAGTTGTTCAGGGAACATACTTTACTTGACAGTGTGGTTACATAAAAAGACAATCGTTTCCTTTCTGAAAAGAAGAGTTTGAGTAAAATCAGGGGAAAGAGTTTGCATAATATATAAAAGTATTTCAACTTCGTTGGCAAAGAATGACATAATACCAAATGAATTTTCTTCCCTTCGCTGGATTTCCATATATGGAGAGGCATGTAAGAAGTTGGGTAAGGAGAAAGTGTCTGATAATGGAAGTTTTGTGTGGAGGAGGGGCAAAGATAAACTACTATTTTTACTTTTTATTTTCTACTGGGTCCTTCAGGTAGTTTTCTCCAATATTATTAATTGTTATTAGGGGAAGTAAACAGGTGCTCTCTGGACAGTTGGGTTGAAGAATTTAGTGGCAGTGACAGCAAGTTACTTGAAGTTAATATGTCACAGATTCAAAGGTATTAAGCCAGACAGGATAGGTATCAAACAGAAAATAACTGCCTGGATATCTGTGGAACATATGGGACAAGACAAAACGTCTGAACTCCATGCAGAAGGATCTCTTGAACCTAGTCATAAGCTACTAAGCCAGAAAGAGAATTTTGCAGTATAGGGATCATGAAGTAGAGTATGATACGATACTGTGAATGAAAATATTAATTGAAAGTACTTTCATTTTGTCCCGTTGTGAGGCCGGTATTCTCATAATATTCAGTTTATTAATCACAACTTGTAGAGGTGGAAATACTCAGGGACGGTAAGAAGGAGAGGAAGAACACCAGAAGAATTCATATAGAGTAGGTGCTAGATGAAGTCCAGTGAATACAGGAATCATAAAAGAACAGGCATGGAAATTCTGTTCATGAAATCAGGAAAAAAATGTATCAGATTCACAAAATGAATTTCACATGTTCTAGCCCGAAGAATGTTTGTTAAAACTGCCCTCAATTCTTCTTCCCCACACGAATTTAGCAAGCTGTGCTGGTCAGCTTGGTGTGTTAACTTTTACTTGGAATTTTTAACTGAAACTTTGTTAGATTTTGTTGGCTAAGGATCTTGTAAAGCCATCTAGAAATGCAAAAATCTTTGATACCTGGTCACTATGACCCAGTAGTCATTTATAAAGTATTCAAAGTTGTTTTGAAATTTAGAATTTAGGTCGCTAATAGGCAAATGTACACTGGCGTTATAAACATTTCAGGGGTATAAATAAAGAAGGTCTGTGAAAATGTGTTGACCTTCCTACCTAAATCTTAGATTTCTTTCACCATGACAGCCCCAAAAAATACCAGAATAAAGAAGAGCCTGTATTTAACTCCAGTATATTTACATTCTAACTAACTTTAAGCTATTAATTTCCATTTACTGGGGTATTAATTATATGTTATAAACTTAAGGAAACAAAAGATTGTTACAGTCTAGATTTGGACTTGCTTTACCAGTACCAGTTTCATCATCATAAGTATATTTCTGTGCCTTGTTTACTTTTCCAAAACTGGATTCTACAAAAATATTAACTAGAATCACATCCCTGCTTTCAGGTATGCTGCAATACTGTCACTTTACAATTAGATAAATGTAGAGAGGTAAGATCATTAGCCTCTCATTATAATGTAATTATTTGTAATTAGCATCAATAATTTCCTACATTTCATGGAGGCATTTGTAGTGCTTTAATTTTTTTCATTAGTATACGTTTGCAATACAGAATTACATTTGTTTGGGGGAATCAGTACAAATACATATTACAGTTTGATCTTTTATACTTCTGTTTCCTTCTTCTTTTGCCTCCTTTTCCAAGTTCCTTTTCCATCACCAAAGAATCTACCTCACTGTTCCCTACCATCTCACTCAAAACAAAGCATTTAAAGAACAAATTATTTTTCAAAAGTTGATTCGATATGTCACTTTTAACTTTCCTAGTGTATTTATTTGGCTAGCAAATTAAACTCCAGGCATTCAGTAAAAAATATTGCTGAACAAGGAAAGGTATATAAATTATTAAAATAAAGTAAGAGATTAACATTTCTTAAAACTAAGAAATCAACTTTCTTCAGTTATCAGTATGGACCTGAAGCAATCAAATATTTTGTATAATATTCTAGTCTATTTTTAAAAGAGCATCTGAAAAGCTTTCATATCTTCAAGAAGAGCCTATTGTAGTATTGATAAATTCTTAATATTGACCATCAACCCAAGTAGAATTACCACAAACACGAACACACTTTAATGTATGAAATATCTTTTTATGTTATTTATATTTATTGGGATTTTTCTGTCTGCCAAATATTATGTTCCAACTGAGTACATATTTTAGTAGTATATATATTAAAATCTATAAAAATATAACAACCTGGCACCTATATGAAATTAAAATATTTGTGTAATAAGTGGAGACAGGTAGAGGTTAACTGATATAATCATTTTCTTATTTATAATGGAATTAGAAAATATTTGAATGTGATACCCAATTAGATATTTGGGAAACAGTGGTCTCATCATTTGCTGCATAATTGAACACTGAGTAAATATGATGTTATTTTCATCATATCTGTTCTGAAAGTATGAATTCACAGGGCCAAGGACTCACATTTTCTCTCTGCCCCATTTCAGATATAGATGCACATTTTTAAAAGTGATTTAGGGCTCAGACTATCACAGCCCAGTTCATATCACATTATCTTTTACCTGATAATATTGTTAATGTCTCACGATGTGAAATCCCTGTCAGCATAATAGGAAATTCAAGGGTTTGAAAGTAGTTTTATTGAGCTGGAATCTATTCACATTTTTGAGCTACAAAAATTGGGGTAAGTTATATTATCCCTTGATATTTCTCCCCCGAATTAAGAATTGTAAACGAGCTTATTTTCATGAGATGGTTCATTTGAAAGCACTGTGTGAAGTATAAATTAATGGACAGATTTAAATCATGATATTGTCCTATCAGCAAATTTCTATAATGGATAGGGCTTGATTGTCATTCCAAATTGAATATGGAAATAAATACTTTGGTGCTGTGTAAAATTTCTTTGGGAAGGCTATGGAGAAATCTTTGAAAGAGGTAAATTTTCCAGAATGAAAAGATACATAGATTTACATTAATCTTTTATTGCTATGAGATATGCTTTGGTAGATATGGCTGTAAAGGAGAAAAAAATGTGTGAAGTAGGTATTGGAAATAAAATTATGTATCAAAATGTTTTTATTTTAAGTAGTGAAACATGTCAGTACTCATAAAAGACAAAAGTAGAACTGAATAGATTACAATGTAAACAGCTATGTGAAGTAATAAAAATAATTTGAAATTTATTGTCTCGTTGAACATACCAGATGAGAAATTATTAGAGGTTTGCAATAGCCTAAAACTGTTGATATACTCAAGTCTGACACAGTTTACAACTTCTCAAACAGGAGGTATAATATATCAGAACAAAAGAATATCAGACAAGAGAGCAAAGTGAATGATGTTAATTCTAATTTAATTCTTCACACAGTACTTAAGGATAGTAAATTGTTCAAAGTACATTTAAAGAGCTCAAGGGCTAGAGCTATGAAGTATTAATTCTGACATGAGGGTAGATTTGGGGCCTCCTCACTTTATTAGATACAATACTACAGACAGTATAAGAAGGGAATATATGACTGGATAATATTTTAGATAAAAGTTCATGAAAGAGTCAGTGGAAAACACAACTTCTTATTAGGCAAGAAAACAAGAATTGCTGCTTTGTACTGCTCTTGTTTAGTCAGTTCATGACTGTGCAAAGTTCATCATCCCAGATTCATTTGCCAGAGTAGACAGGAGAATAAAGTCACATCTGCAACTCTACGCTTTGTGTCAAGTGACCCATACTTTCCCATTCACGACTGACTGTAGTAGTGATTCAGGTGGATGGTGGAACTACTTTGATGTACACATTTATAATTTCATGAAAAAGGCAACATAGACTTAAATGTAAATTACTTAAACAGTTGACCTGGGAATCAGGTAGTTTCACACAATGAGGTCTTCATTCCCATCTGTGATATGAGAGAATAATAACCAAACTCAACACTCCTAAGACTAATGACACTGTGAGAATTCTGTTATAAACAGTCATAACAAAAGATCTGGGTAAAAAAATATACAAATAAAATATTTAGCTTTAATTTTTGGCTTCAAAGCTTTATTAATGTTCCACAATGTTTCTTTTAATATGATAATATCGTACATTGCAGACTCAAGCAGAAAATGAAGAGGTTTATAAAAAGAAAAGAACAACAATTTAAGTATAATTGTTCCCTATTTAAAAGAGATTCAAGAGAATAATCTTTAAATAAACATTCAACTATTTAACTGTGTAGTTCTCTAATCTTGCTTTTGTTTGGAATAAATCTTACACTTTATAAATATCTAATTATCAAATATATCAAAAATATTTGAGAAAATGCTAAAGAATTTGTATTCATTGTTCATGACAATTTTGTTCCTTGAACAAAAAAATTAAAATTATCATATTTACTATATAAATTGTATCAGGGATCCCATTTATCATTTCTAAGTGATATTTTTTCTTTAAACAAATATATAAACAGAAAGCTAATTTCATTACACCTTTGAATTTGTCAGTATTGTTGGGCAATATTACACTCTTTGAAACCTTATAGAATATAAATTCTATAAAACCCACATGTTCATATGTGTATCTTTCACTTAAGATTTTCATTTTCATAATGTGTTAAAAAATATAATTTTATTTCAAATTTGTGAACAATTTTGAAACACAGATGTGGTCCAAAATTCACCATTTTGTGGAAATTTTCTATTAATTTTAAATGTAAGATATTTACTCAAAGACTATTATTATTTTTCTAACTTACCACATATATTCTCACTGATCTATGTTACTAATTTAGGTAAGAAATATGTTAAAATATTAAATTTTGTTGCAGAACTTTAAATGTATAAAAAAATAAATTATCTTTATATATTTCTCATACTTTCCATAGTGTAAATTATTTTAGGGAAAATTAGATATACATAATGTCTCAAAATTTGATTCTTAATAGCAGTGATTTCAGAATTTCTCCAATAGGGAACTCATAATTACACTTACTGTCCATATGTTGTTGTAGGACTCACAATATCCTATAATACATAATCAGAGTGTCATGAGTTTGATGTGATCAGATTCCTCTGAGATAGTTTGCCTCGGTTATTTTCTCAGTTAGGAGTGTTCTATGCGCACCTGACTTTCAATCTAATTTCTCTTCCACATCTTCCCAAGATATCTACCTTCCCAATTGTGAAAATTAATGTCTTATTCGTCTAAGCATATGTATTACCCACCACTTCCTTGCTTTTCATATACACAGTTCCTTGATGTGTGGCTAAAACAGTAACTTGATTACTGACTACTCAGTGTTATTTTAGTTCATTTTATTTGCTCATTTTCCCACAATGTACAAAAGAGAATGAAACATGCTATTTCATGTGCATTAGTCTCTATAGATTACCTTTCACTTTGGGCAATTAATAAATATACCAGTGTTTTAAAAATGCGAAGTTTACATCATGATGATGCTGCAGGTCTTTTCAGAGTTGTCTGAGGGTCCACTCATAAACATTGCTGATAAGATGAATATATCAAGAGGAGTACCAAAAAATATTTAGGAAGAAAGGTCACATTGACATAAGAGAAACAATGCTGTCCTTAAAAACACACATCGCCCGTTCAAGCAGGAGGGTAAAAGCACAGGAGACCTAGGGCAAGGAGAAAAGTAGAGAAGAAGGTAAATAAATAGGTTAAAGATATACTATGTAGAGGATCCTAAGAACCTCAGTGAATGTAAGCATTCTGTGTGGTAAACATGAGATGAGATTAATAATCTCAACGGGAACAAAAGTGGAGAAAAGGGCTTTAAAGGAGGGAGGTGAGGGGACGGGGATTAAAGGAAGAATCAAGCTCTACTATGTATATGTACCCATTCCCCAGGAAGAACAGAAGCGGCATATACTATAAGCATGTATTAGTAAAAATAAAACTAAGAATTATGCAAATTAACAACATATAAACAAAAAAAGCCATGCCCATTAAACAGAGAAACAATAAAATGACACATTAAAACTTTTAGATTATGTGTGGTAGTTTCTGAAGGCAATAAAAATATATATTGTCATAGACATGATTTGAAGTCAGCTTTAGTGGATAATGTCTGAAAATGTTCCACATTAACAATGTTCTTATATAATTTCATTTCTATTACTAAATAGTGCTCCATTTTATTGGGATCATAGTACTGTACAAGTAACACATGATTATAGGGTAAAGCCCTTGTATCAAATAGTTCATACGCTATCATTTTCAGTGTAATAAGATAGTATGGTATTCATACACTACAGGGTACTATTCTGCCCTGAAGGTTGTTAAACTTAACTCATTTGTAGGAAAATGAATGCATCTTGAGACCATAATGTTAGGTGACATAAATCAGATGCAAAAGCTTAAAGATGACATGGTTTCTTTTATAAGAGAAACCCAAAATATAAATAAAGAGGAAATTAAAATATTGGTACTGGGAAAGAGAAAGACGCGTCTTTTGCAAAAAGGAAGGGGACCAAGAGATGGACAGAGGGCAGACAGAAGCGGGGAAAGAGATGAGAAAAGAAATAAGATGTGTGAGGTATGTGCACCAGCTACATCTGAGGAATGTAATCATTTGTACTGAAAACACAGGCTAATGAAAAATGAAAATTGATAAAAAGGGACTAAACAAAATGTACCTAGTGCTTCACAGGCATTCATTTACAAGGGGAAGCCATCTTAACACCATTTACCACCTAATACTGCTAATTTTTATACATATTCCTTTCTTTTTATCGTGCCTTGTTTCTTATAGTCTTCATCTTCACTCTTCACTCCCTAAAATAGCAATTTGAAATATACTGATTTAAAAAGCCTAAAAGTTTATGTAATAGATGATTTCAGAATATCTCGCTTGAAAACAACTGGAAACAGTTGACTGGGAAATCTATGATGCTAAGGTTTTTTTTTTTGTTTGTTTTACTTCTGTCTTTCTACTGGAGTAGGAAAAATAAACAGAATAAAATTAAGCATACTGACAGTTTTCCCTAGAGTGCTAGGAAAACTAAAATATGAAATATATAATACCTATTAGTTTTTTTCTGTTTAAATTTGTGAATACTATCTGTATAAGTAATAAATTTTTCTTTCAGTTCAATTTTTGTAGTATCCATATAGACAATAAAAAAATACTCCACAATATGATAATAAAAATTAATATTTCTTGTCTGATGACATATACTATCACATTTTTTTCTTTTTGTAGCCAGATGTGTTAATGTAGCTTATATTAGATATTAGATAGATTTAACTCTGGTTATTTTTTACGGTATGATATTGATATTTTAATGACTTTTTTGCAGGACACTTAAGTCAATCTATTTCTCTTACTTTTCTATGAGTGTTTCACATTTTTATAAATGCTTCCTGTCAGTTTTTGAATTTTATCTTCATGTTTGCCAATTTCATTTTATTCTCCCTCTTTATTTAGATGAAATTGGTTCAACAGTTTCATTTGCTTCTGCAATGCAAATGTGAGATTGTCTCATTTTGGAGTACATCTGGTCAATTAGCTTCTATATGGACAACTAAGCCAACTTTATTTAATTTTAGATTTTGATGTGGTTATATAATTACTTGTCATGCCTTCAATTGACTCTCAGAAACTGTTTTTGAACTTGATATATTTATTTCTAGCCGTAAATTGGCTCTTCATACTATCTACTGTAATTGAACTATTATTGAATCTCATCATAGCATAGTTTTCTTTTCAGGTACATAGCCAATCCACAGAGTGCTATGATTTGTTTGATTTCTTTTTATTACTTACAGCTGCTTAATCTCTAAAGTTTATCTGTTTTGACTCATCTAATAATTGGAAAGTGAAATGAATCTTTGTCCCACTAACACCTATATTTTGCATGAATTAGATGAATGAAATTCTAGGAAAGCTCCTAGTGACATGGTTATTTTTCAAATATTTAAATTTGTATTTTGCTCACTTTAAGGCAAGCAAAATAATTTATGTTAACTGATATTGTGGAATGTATTGACATGTGGCAATGCTGCTGTTTGCTATAAAGCAAATACATGTATGTTCTTTTTATCTCCACATTTGACTCTGAAGTTGTACTTAACATTAAATTTCTTTCTCTTAATACTTTGAGAAACTGCTCAGCTTCTATGCTTATGAAAGTTTATTACTTCTATAACAAAAATAAATCTCCAATCTCTTTCCACAACATTGTAACCTAACATTTCCATATTGTAGCCTAACCTTTCCATAATGCTTTTTCTATGCTTCCAATTCTAATGTCTTGTACGATTGGACCTTGTTCAATTATCAATATTCATTCTTGTATTTTTAATTTTTCCTTATTCTGTACTTCTTATTTTGATTTTGATTAACCCTGAAAGAACAGTAGCCAAGTAAAACAGAGTGAAACTCTCCACTGACTTTATTAATGATAACATCAGAGTTGGGGATTTAGCTCAGCGGCAAAGCGCCTGCCTGGCAAGCGCAAGGTCTTGAGTTTGATTTTCTGTACTGGAAAACAAACAAACAAATAGCAACAACAAAAAAAAACCCCACAATGTCTAGTGTTCTTTTTGTCTTCTTTGTAACTCAAAGGTGAAAATAAATTTAGGACTCAGTACCTTTATTTCTACAAATAAAGTTTACTAAAGCTGCTCATTTTAAAGCTCCAAGCTGTCTTAAATGCTATCTAGTTGTAGGTAGTGCAGTTCCAGGAAGACAATACAATTAGGACTTAAGAGCATGATCTCTAGAGCCATACTTTTTATCCTAAAATATCTACTCTTTGCTCGCTTCCTTCCTGTTATTTGTAAAATAGAGTTAGAATTATGTATTTCATAAATTCTTTTGATGGTGAAAGTGTGTTAATTTGTAAACATATCATGTAGGATGAATACTATGACATTGTGGTATATGAAATCATTACTGTTGTAATTTAAAATTTTTCATCTGGATGTGGTGGCGAATGCCTGCAACCCCAGCACTGGGGAAGCTGAGGCAGGAGTATTCCTGCGAGTTCTAGGCCAGCCTGGTCTACATAGGGTTTAACGCCAGCCTGAACTCCACAGCCAGACCCTTCCTGCCTTCCGCAAATTCATTGGCATCATCCTCTATCACAAATAGTTGTTCTGGTTTCCTCATGTGCATAACTCCTTCTGATCTAATCCCAACTTCAGTACAAATCACTTTTAGAACTTTCTCGACTCATGCTAACAAGAGTATTTTGGCTCCTAACATAACTGTTTCGTATTCTGTTGCCACATATTTTATGCTGTTGTATGTTATTCTTTCATGCACTGCTTCTTAATTTTATTAGCCATTTTCTGTACTTATTTATTTATTAATGAATGCCAACCTTCATAGTCATACTCGCAATAGAATTCATATAGCATATCCATGAGGTTAATAACTCTATCTCTAGAACAAAGTAGATTTTCCAAAAACAGCTGTTGAACATTTAAATAGTCAGCATTTCTATTTTGTGAAGAATCATCTTCCACATTTCCCCCAGCTCTCCCAGTAAACATGTGAACACTCTTGCCCACCTTCCAGTGAAACTACTTGGGAAAATGGGAAAGTCAAACAAAGTACCACACAAAATATGTCAAAATTGCCTTAAGGGAATATAGACAAGAAAAATTTTTAAAAATACTGAAAGACACCTAAATCCCCAGGAAACAATGAGAGTTCATGGCATTCACCCCCGACCAAATGCTTCTCTTGCCCTGTCCCCCAGCTCAATGTGTCAACTCAACATGGACACTCCAGAGAGATCTGGAAAAACCCTGGGTTGTCCTCTCCCCTCAGATTCTAATCAAAGAATAAATAGAAGAATAGTAGCTAATTGTGAAATAAAGGCTACAGACATTTCTCATATTGCTCCTCTGTGCCACCAATTTTAGACTGCAAATGCTCAAATAATTATAGTGTGGCTGCAAGGGCATCATTTCACTTCTTACACATGGAGTAGTAGGCTGAAAGTATAGGGAAGACATGTTCCTGCTCTGACTTATTTGTAGAGCAGAAATTCAAGGCTTGCAGAGTCAAACTGAAAAGACCAGAGCCCACAGTGCTGGAGTAGAAAATGGGGATTCTCTTGGCAAATCCTTTTTGTTTATTTGTTTGTTTGAAATAGAATCTAGCTGTGCACTTCGAACTGGCCTTGAACTTGCTACTTAGCCCAAGCTGGCCTTAAATATTCCTGCCTTAGCCTCCTGAGTGCTGAGATTACAGGCATGAACCACTATGCCTTGCTCTGATGGCAGATACTTCAAAGGAACACAGAAAGTCATTAGGAAGTAAATCATATGCTAGGTTATATTCTTGACTGCACAAAGGGAAAAGCTAAAACGACCATGCCTGGGTTCAGCATAAGCAGCAAAGATTGTAGCAGGCAGCAGAGAAAGATTTCTGTCTCAGAGCTTCTATTCAACATTATATTGGGGAGTCTACCTTGTGTGATTAGGGCTAAATAGAAATAGACTTCTTTTCAAAGGAAAATGACCTTTTTTTAGCAAATGTGATCTTGAGTTCATCAACATTGAATAATTCAAGATTGTATATTCATGGTTAATACACAAAAATAAATTGCATTATTATAAAATTGGAATTATCACATTGAAAATGAAGTTAAGAAAATAATTTAGGCCAAGGATATAGCTCAGCAGTACAAGTGCTTGTCTGGCAAGCACAAGGTCCTGAGTTTGATTCCTGGTACCAAAAAAAAAAAAAAAGAAAAAATTATTTTGTATGTTCTAAAAATACAATAACTTACAAAATTTAACAGTATAAGTACAAAGTTTACACTATGAAATCTGCAAAACATTATTGAAAAAAATTAGAAATGTAAACATTTGCAATCATTAAATCATCATGGATGAAGTGTCTTATTGTTGTTGTGATGATAATATTCCCAAAGTGATCTGCAGATTTTACACAATCCCTGTGAAATATCTCAGCTCGTTTCTTTGCAGAAATTGACAAGCTAACCATAAGTATATGCTAAAATCTGTTGGCAGCAAAATATCCAAAGCCATCTTGGACAAGATCAAAGTTGAAAGAGTCAAAGATCCTCACATTCAAGACTTACTACAAAGCTCTGGTAATTAATGTGTTTTGCACAAATATGATAACAGATACATAAATTAATGTGTAGAAATAGAATCTTGCATTTCTGTTCAATTATGTGTTCAATTATGTGCTTAAATTCTTAGAAGCATAAACTCTTAAGAGGAAACCGTCATAACTTTGGATACAGGAAATTATTCTTACATCAAATGGTTCCATTGCTCCACAACATTAATATATAAATATTACTTTGCTTTCAGGACCATTTCTAAAGCATCCTAATGATTTGCTTCACTTCTCAGTTGTTCTATAACAGGAAGCTCTTTCTCCATTCTGTTGTGACCTTCTAATTCCCCTCTAATTTTATTATCAGCTCAGTATGAAATATCCTTGTAAATACTTAATCTTTCCTCCCATTCAGTTCCTTTAGTTATATATTTATTCCTTTATTTTCCCTTTCTCATTTGGCTTTGCTGGAAGGACTTTAATCTACCCTGATATTTACAGAATCCAAAGAGTAGCAGAAATCCTGGGGAAATTGTGTATTTCATAAAAATGTAACATATGCCATTGCACAATTTAATTATTTTCAACTTATCAATGTTCCATTTACAATTATTATAATCACATTCCATTTCAATTATTTTCCTCAAATTATTACAAGATACTCCCACATAGTCTCAATATATTATTTGTTATATCTATAATTTTCATTAACTGAGGTGCATCTATAATGTGGAGAAAAATAATATTTTTGGAATTTAAGAAATACATCTCAAGTTGATCCACCATTTTAAACTTATGAAAGCTACAGTTAATGATCAAAAAGCATAACTTAAAATTTGAAAACTAAATATACATTTCAAGGGAAGTTCAATAACCAATTTTTGGTAGATTCATTTTTTATCTTTAGGAGAAAAATAAAATGGTTTCAAAATAGGCCAGTAAGAGAGTAACAATAGTTAATATATTGGCTGTTGTCTTTGTAGTGATTACTCAGAATACAAGACATAAGCATGAAATCTTGTCCAAGCAGTATTAATACAATCCTTTCTTTTCAATGAACTAAGAGAAACTAGCTATATAACTGTCTTGTGTATATATATATTTTTTCTTTTTCCCTTTCTTCCTTTCCTCTTTCCCCATCACAGCTTGTCTTTTCCTTTGAACAGTTTCTTCCCTATTCACAATATCTACAGTACACTTTTGACCTTATTTACTCATTCAGTTTCTCACACTAGTAAGTCAATATGTTGTTTACACATGTGGATCTCACATTTCATTCATGAGTATGGTCTCAAGTTGCATTCACTTTCCTGTAAAAGTCTCCAATTTATCCTTCTTTATGGCTGAGTAGTAGTCTGTTGTATAAAGAAACACATCTTTTTTTTAATATGTTCCCTGGTTGATGGGCATTTGGGTTGTTTCAAAGATTTAACTATTAAAAAAATGGGCTGCTATAAACATGGATGCACATATATCACTATGGTATGATGCTTTTAGTGCTTCTGGGAAGATAGCCAGAAGGGGAATAGCTGGGTCAAATGGAATCTCTAATCCTAGATTTTTAAGGAACCACCACACTTATTTTCACCATGGTTGCACCAATTTACATTCCTACCAACAGTGGAGAAGTGTTCCTTTTCCCTGTAGCCCCACCACCATTTGTTATCAGTTGATTTTTTGGTCAAGGCCATTCTTTCTGAAGTGAGATGGAATCTCAGTGTTGTTTTAATTTGCATCTCCCAAATGACCAATGATGTCGAACAGTTTTTCATGTATTTATTTAGCATTTGTATTTCTTCATCTGAGAAGTATGTGTTAATCTCCAATGGCCATTTTTGGATTGGATAATTGAATTTTGTGGAACTGATGTTTTTCAATGCTTTATATGTTCTAGGTAGAAGTCCTTTACCTGAGTGACAAATGTCTAATTTTTCACACTCTGTGGATTGTATTTTCACTCTACTGGAGATTTGTTTTGTTGTGCAAAAGCTTTTCAATGAGGTGAGATCCCATTTGTTGATTCTTTGTAGTATTTCCTGTGTAGTCTGGGTTTTGTTCATGAAGTCTTTACCTACACCTATGTCTTCAAGATTTCTCCCTATTTTTTCATCCAGTGAATTTAGTGTTTCTGTTTTAATATTTAGATATTTGATCCATTTTGACTTTAGTGCATGGTCATAGACATGGGTCTAGTTTTAGTCTTTGATACGTAGAGAGCAAATATTTCCAGCACCACTTATTAAAGAGGCTATCTTTCTTTCAACAAACATGTTTGACTCCTTTGTCAAAGATAAGGTGACTGAGTGTTTTGGGGGTTACATCTGAACGTTATATTTTGTTCCACCGATCCTAAGGTCTGATTTTTTTTTTTTTTTTGCCACTACCATGCTGATTTTGTCCCTTTTAGTTTTCTAGTATAATTGCAGGTCTGAGATTTTGATATTCCCTGACTTACCATTATTGCCCAGAATTTATGTTGCTGTTCTAGATCCATGCTGGTTCCAAATGAATTTTAGAAGTATTTTCTCCAGATCTGTGTTGAATGTTAATGGTATTTTGATTGGGGTTGTATTAAATCTGTATCACAGTTTTGGAAGTAGGGTCATTTTCCACTATGTTGATTTTTCCTATCTATGAACTAGGGATATTTATCCATTTTCTGATATCTTCTTCACTCTTTTTTTAGAGTACTGTAATTTCCAATGTATAGATCTTTTACATCATTTATTAGATTGATTTCTATTTTTTTTAAGATGGTATTGTAAAGGGTTTGGTTTCCTTATTGTCTCTTTGTGAGTTTGTTGCTTATATACAGGAATCTATTGATTTTTGAGTCTTGACATTGTACTGAATTGGGATACTAAATCTAAAAGTCTTTTTGTGGAGTTTATGGAGTCTTCTACACAGAATATCATGTCATTTACAAATAATGATAATTTAACTTCTTCCTTTCTTGTTTCTACTAATTCTTTCTCTTTTGTAATTGTTCAGGCTAATATTTCCAGGACTATAATATTAGAAATGGTGATAGTGGACAGCCTTGTCTTGTTCCTGATTTTAGAGTGAAAGCTTTCATTCTTGACCATTTAGTATTATATTGGTTGTTGGTTAGTCACAGATGTGTTTCATCACACTGAGATAAAGACCATCTACTATAATTTTCTGTAGCATTTTTATTCTGAATGGATGCTGGAATTTATCAAATGCTTCTTCTGTATCCATTGAGATGATCATGTGATTTTTGTCTGTGGTTGTGTTAATATGGTGTATTACATTTATTGACTTGTGTGTTTAACCATCCTTGCATCCCTCAGGTGAATCTTGGTCATGGTGTATGGTCTTCTTGATGATTTCCTGCATTCTGTTTGCCAGTATCTTATTGAGGACTTCTGCAACTATGTTCATTGGAGAGATTGCCTGTAGTTTTCCTTTATGGTTGGGTTCTTCTCTGGTTTTGGAATCAGTGTAATACTCCCTTCCAGGAATGACTGCTTCCCTTTCAATTTCCTTAATGCCTTTCAACATTAATGGCATTAGTTCTTTTCTAAATTTCTTAGAGAATTCAACTGTGAATCTGTCAGAGCCTGGGCTTTGTTTGGTATGTGTATGTGTGTGTGTGTGTGTATTTGTTGTTGTTGTTTGTTTTGGTCCTTTTGTGTTTTGCATTTTTGAGACAGGGTCTTGCTATGCAGTTCATGTTGGCCTTGAGCTCACTTTGTAGCCCAAGCTGGTCTGAAACAATCCTCCTGCCTCAGTTACCAGAGTGCTGGGATTACAGATTTGCACCACCATCTCTGGCCAGGTTGGTATATTTTTAATTACATTTTTTTGTTTTGTTGTTGTTTTTTTTTTTTTTTGGTTTTTCTCCGGTACCGGGAACCGAACTCACGACCTTGCGCTTGCCAGGCAGGCGCTTTTGCCACTGAGCTAAATCCCCAGCCCCCTTTAATTAC
Organism: Chinchilla lanigera; assembly: GCF_000276665.1. Lineage (NCBI taxonomy): Eukaryota > Metazoa > Chordata > Mammalia > Rodentia > Chinchillidae > Chinchilla > Chinchilla lanigera. The sequence goes on from NW_004955418.1 coordinate 9,479,824, forward strand.
ATTTTCAATTTCATTGGCTGATAATAGGTTATTTAGAATTTTTATATCTTCTTGGCTTAGTTTTAACAATTCAACTGTATTTAAGAATTTGTCAATCTCTTCTGTTTTCCATCTTATTAGAATAAGTTCTCATAGTAGGTATTGATGATCTTCTGGATTATTGTAGGAGCCATTGCAGTTTCTCCATTTCATTTGTAATTGCTTGAGTTTGTGTCTCTCCTTTCCTCTTTTTGATGAGGTTTACTAATGTTGTATCAAATTTATTTATTCTTTCAAAGAACCAACTTCTCCATTCATTGATTCTTTGTATTTTTTCTTAGTCTCTATTGCATTAATTTCTGCTATTATCTTTAAAATTCCCTCCTTTGTATGAGTTTTGGGTTTAATTTGGTCTTCTTTCTCTAGAAGTTTGAGGTTCATAGTAAGTTGTTTATTTGAGCTCATCCTGTTTTCCGGATGTGAGAGTTCATAACTATAAATTTCCCTCTTAGGATTGTTTTCATTGTGTCCCATGAGTGTAGATATGTTATATAGTCATTATTGTTTAATTTTATATACTGTTTAATTTCATCTTTTAATTCTTCTGTGACCCATTGGTTGTTCAGAAGGGTGTTGTTTAGTTTCTCTGTGTTTATGTACTTTTTGTAATTTTCTTTGTCATTGATTTCCAGTTTCATTGTGCTATATTTAGACAGTATGCATGGGATGATTTCAGTTCCTCTACATTTACTTTAACATGTTTTGTGGGCTAATACATGGTCTATTTTGGAGAGCATCCCATGTGCAGCTATGAAGAATGCATATTCTGACATTTTGGTAATGAACACTCTGTAGACATGTACTAAGTCCATTTATTCACAGGCTTGGTTTAATTCTAATATTTCTTTGTTGATTTTTTTGTCTAGTTGATATATTTACTTGTGAGAGTTGGGTATTAAGTTTCCCCACTAAACTTCTGTTACATTTATTTAATTTTTCTTGTCTATGAATATTTTTATGTACTTGAGTGCACCTGTGTTTGGTGCATACATATTTATGATTGTTATGTACTCTTCTTGATGTTTTCCCTTAACAAGTATTTAGTGACCTTCTTTTGATCAGCTTTGACTAAAATTTGTTTTGTTAGAAATAGAATAGCTACCCTGCTTTTTTGGGGGTTCCTGTGGTAAAGAGAATTGATTTCCATCCTTTGACATTTAGTCTATGAATTTCTTTTTGGATTAAATGTGTTTCTTGAATGCAGCATATTGTTGGATCTTGCTTCTTGGTCCATTCTGCAAGTCTATTGCTTTTTTTTTTTTTTTTTTTTTTTTTTTTTTTTTTTTTTTTTTTTTTTTTTTTTTTTTTTTTTTTTTTGGTTTTTCTCCGGTACCGGGAACCGAACTCACGACCTTGCGCTTGCCAGGCAGGCGCTTTTAGCCGCTGAGCTAAACCCCCAGCCCGAGTCCATTGCTTTTGATTGGTGAAATGAGACCATTTATCCTAGTAGTTACAACTGATATGTATTGGCTTATATTTTCATGTTATTTTTTCCCTGTGTTTCTACTCTGTTTATGTGATTGTCCTGCTTGGTGGCTTATTTCTGTTGGTGTTCGTTTGTTTGTGGTCTTCATTGTCTCTTTCTAATATATCCTTCACATAATTCTGTAGAGCTGGATTGGTGGTCATGAATTTCTTCAGTTGTTCTTTTAGTGGAAGTATCTTATTTCTCCACTGAATTTGAATGATGGTTTTGCAGGGTACACCAACCTCGGTTGAAGATTGTTTGCTTTTATGGATTGAAATACCTCATTCAAAGCTCTCTTTGGAAAGGGTTTGTGTTAAGAAATCTACTGTGATTCTATTGAGCTTTCCTTTATTGGTGACATTACTTTTCTCTAGCTGCTTTTAATATTTAGTACTTCTGTTTAATTTCTTAAATCTTGATTAATATGTACTTTGATGTAGTTTTATTTTTGTTATGACAATTTGGAGCTCTATATACTTTATTTATTTGTGTCTAAGTTTTTATCTCCGTGTTTGAGAAGTTTTCTGCCGTTTGTTCTGGTAAGAGTTGTTTAATGGCTTTTGCACTGTCTCTGGCTTTCTCACTAATGTCAGTCAATCATATGTTGTCCTTTGCTTCATCCTATAGCTATTGGATGAATTTTTCATGGTCTTTTGCTGTTTTTAAAATATCTTTCTTTTCCTGTTCATTAGTCACATTCCTATCTTCCAGATCTGATATTCTATCCTTGCCTTTATTCAATCTGGTACATTTACATTCAGTGGAGTTTTCAATCTCCTGGATTTCTGTGTAAATCTGTTTCATTGATTCTGTTTCTTTTGTATGTTGGACATTCATTGTTTCCATCATTTTCCTGAACTTCCCTATTGTTTTATCTGTGTCTGCTTTAATTGTTTTCATTTTGATTGTTATTTCTTCTTTCATTTTAGAAATTATTTTTTCTATGGTCTTTCCTATTTTTTTTTTCATTTCTGCTGCTACGATTTCAGAGTGTTCCATTGGTTAGCTTCCAATTTCCAATATCTCTTTTTGCTTTGGGCTTGTCTTGGGGGGCTGGGTATTTGGCATAGCCTTTTGCTTCTTCATCCTGTAATTTTCTTTCTTTTTTTTTTTCATCCTGTAATTTTCTATTTTGTATGTTTTACTTTATTTTGTTTCCTCTATTGATGATTGCAGATCTCTTATGTTAGAAAACTTAATCCCCAGGGTCAAGGCTCTTCCAGGAAATGTTGTTCCTCCAGATGTCTTCTAGATGTTGGCAGTTCTTGTTCTTTATGTGTATCCCAAGAACGTACCTTCCCAATATATTAAGAACTATCTATTTGACTTAGAGCCCATTCCTTTGGTATTGGACTATGATGATAACTATACTCCTTAACATCACAGTGTTGTCATGCAGGTGAGAAAAACTGATTATTGCAGGTATGATATCTTGATTATAGTAGTTCATTTATCAATAACAATTGAGTCAAGTACAGTCTGTCTACTGAAGAGCTGTGGTAACTATTAGCCTGATATCTACAAACATAGGAGGAAGTTCTACAGATATATACTATAATCCAACTTGTATCAGGAGCTTGTATGCAATGATTTCCCACTTATCAGAATGATTTTATCCTGTTGTGTGTGGGGGGCTCAAGATGGATGGTGGTAAGATGGTAGGATGAATGAGGTTAAATATACTGGGAGCAAGGTTGTAGGGCACAGGATGATCATCCAAGTTTTGAGTAATTATAGGCCACATGAGAGGATTGGAAGACAACGCATAGCAGTTTTGAAGTGAACCAGAAAGAGAAGAGACAATGTATGTTCACATGAAAGTGTCATAAAATCAAGTGAGATAGTTGATGAAAGAGGAAGTGGATGCATAGAATAAAATAAAATTAAGGTTAGAGATCTAAGTCGTGAATGAGAGAGAAAAGAAGAAACAAAAAGAAAAAGGAAAAAACCTGTAAACAAAAATATCCTTGCCCTCCCTCAAAAAAATACCTACCATACAAAAAGAAAAACAAAACAGGGCAAAACAGAACAGAGACAAAAAGAGAAAACAGAAGGAAAAGAAACAAATAAAATAAACATCAAAAACAAACAAAACAAAACACTAACCCAGCCTATTACCAAGAGGAAAACCAATCAGACAAGGAAACATAAAAGCAGTGAAATCCCTCTAGTGTCTAAAGTTCTGTGTTACACCCAAGTCAGACCCCAGAATATATACTCTAGCCAAGACTGCAGGTGGATATGTGCTGGGTTTGGGTCTGATCTTGGTCTCTGGATTTGGGAGATGGAATTAGTTCAATAGCTGGAGTTCAACAGTCATTAAGAAATGAAAAAGAGGAGAAAGAAAAGAAAAAAGAAAAGGATAGGAAAGGAAAGGGAAAGAAAGGAAAAAAACAAAAGAAAGGAAAGGAAAGGAAAGGAAAGGAAAGAAAAAAGAGAAGAGAAGAGAAGAGAAGAGAAGAGAAGAGAAGAGAAGAGAAGAGAAGAAAAGAGAAGAAAAGAAAAGAAAAGAAAAGAAAAGAAAAGAAAAGAAAAGAAAAGAAAAGAAAAGAAAAAAGAAGAAAAGAGAATGGGGTGGCCCTACCTGCTAGCATCTATTCTCCGTGTATTTGTCCCCGACCACAATACTTACTCACGCACCTAACTTACCACTTGTTGGCTTGTATTGTTACTATTGCATAAGACTTTTCTGCACCTCTAGGCCTTCCTGTCCATCTTGTGCACCTTAGCCAGTGTCCTATTGTGTCAGTGGCATTCCCACAAGCCTCTGGGCCTGGAGTCTAGCCAGTAGAGGGAGGGAGGAGCCAATCTTCAACTTTTCTTGGCAGTCATGGCATCTTGGGTCAATTGTACGTTCATTTTTAACGTTCTCAAAAGATTACATCTTCCAGAACTGTTTGCTTTTTCAAAGGCTTTTAAGAGAGTCCTTCTAATGTACTTTTTCTCCTTGAAAGAGAAATGTACCTTACAGAAAATAAATGGAGCACTGAATTATTAAAACCTCTTTTGAGAATTTGAAATTTTAGTATGTATTTAGATTCAAGTCTTGTGTTATTCTTCAAAAAGAAATCATATAATATTATAATACACATTCATATCTCTGGTTCTTTTCTAAAAGCTACATTGTATGTGGGCTGTGTAAGGTTTAATGGCATGACTTAGTACTTCAGCAAATATCAGATTAGCATAACTGAGCATCAGAGCTGCAGTGCAGTAATATAGAAGGGCTTAAATGTCTGAGAGGAGTTCAGTATATGACCTTCTCTTAGTCACTTTTTGTTACTTGGACATCACACAACACATCCAGAACTTAAAGGATAAAAGGTTTATTTTGGCTCACAAAGGGGCAGGTTTGGCCCACACTCCAGTGGCTCCAAGGTCAGAGAACAGGGTAGATAGCTATGGGACAGGAATCACTGCTCAGCTCACACTTTTTTTTGTTTTGTTTTGTTTTTGGCTTTTCTCCGGTACCGGGAACCGAACTCATGACCTTGCACTTGCCAGACAGGTGCTTTGCCGCTGAGCTAAATCCCCAGCCCCGCTCAGCTCACACTTAATCAGCCAAAAAACACAAGGCATGAAGGCAGGAACCTGGAAGGTATGTGCAGTGATACCTCCCTTGTCAGATGGTTCCAAGTTCAATCTGTCCACTACTGGACCAACAAAGTTTGAAAAAATCTGCCCCGTGTTCATAACGTTGTTTCACAGTCAAACTGAAAATCTCACTTGGGATAAGTCTGAGAATGAGTCAGGCATCACCTCTCCCTGTGGACACAAGAGTGACTCTTCTGTCAAAGTTGCTTTCACCCATACAGCATGCTGTGCTTGTGACAGTGAGTTAAAACATTCCTTGTTCTGTTTTTGTTGTGGTTGTTTGCACTTTATTTGCAAAAAACATCATAACCATGGCTCCAAAGAAAGTTAGTAAAGCCAGAAGTACAGCTAAGAGGAAAACTGCAGGACCCACCATAGAGTGAAGGAGACATCTTTGTGAAATTTGTTAAAGTCCTTGAAAATTGAATTTACAAGTGTAATTTTGGAGCCTTAGAACCATTTGTTTGGTTTTCCATTATTTATTATGCGAAAAAATATGTTCAGTTTTTTAAACATTTTTGTGTTCACACACAAATTTGAATGAATTAAGTTCAACAACCAAGATATTACCATATCATTCCCCTCCAGGTCCCACCCCACAGAGCCACCTCTTCTGACCCCTCGCTGCTTACAGCACGTTTAGCTCTAGCTTGCCCTAATGCAACCACTTTGGAGGTCATTGACTTTAGGCAGGACACCCAGATATAAACCATAACAGACCTAAAGACTTGTTTCATCATAATTAAAATTGATATGCATATAAATTAAAAATCTGTTGGAACAGAAAAGAATTCAGTGAAAGATTTTTAACATGTATAGATATGTGATTGAAAATAAAAAGTCTTCCACACGAGAATTTCCACATGGTGTTTTGGCTGGCTAAACTGTAATGTTAAATTGGATTTTTTGTAACTTTCTAAATTTATTTCTGTATAAATAAATCATGTAATTTTTAGATGTATTACTATGAACTATATCTATGCCTTTTTATGTAAACTTTCTGTGACACACAGTAATATGAGTATCTCTTCTGAACCTTTCAAAAGTGAATGTTACCAGCTCTTCTCTGGACAGTTATGGATGCTTTTACCACCCTACCAAATGCAATTTATTAAATACTACATAGCAGCAAAGACAAAATACCAATTACTGTGTTTAAGCAATTATAAATATGCTTTTCCCCAGAAAATTCATTTAGTTAGTACCAATTCTTACCTAGATGCCAAATAAATATAATTTCAGGATGATATGCTGTAGCATTTAATGGGGAAGGCTTTATCAAATGAAAAGGTTTGAGCAAATCTAACCCAACCTTTTTCAAACCAGTTCTGTTGCACTGAGAAAATTATTTTCAGGTGTTATCGTTTTGTTTTCTTACTGGTAAGAGGAAATTAGACAATATTATTCCTGAGATTCTCTTCCAGCTTTAACATTTTAAAAATATAATTAATGACATAATTAATTTTATAAAGTGAAAGTAATATATTTCAGACCAATGATAAAATAAATTTTGTCAGATAATTATATTTACTTTCATAATGGTTAAAATTTTAGTATATGCAATGTGCTGTATGGATGTAATGCAGCTCAATTCACTTGTTTTTAAAATTCAACACAGGGGCTGGGGATTTAGCTCAGCAGCAAAGCGCCTGCCTGGCAAGCACAAGGTCGTGAGTTCAGTTCCCGGTACCGGAGAAAAACAAAACAAAAAAAAAAAACAGAGCTTCCTTATAAAATGCAACACAGAATATTAATACACATGAAGTTAGTTCACTAATCACCTGGTGTGGTATAATGTGTAACACTATGAATTTATTATATTTTCAAAAGGTTTGATTCTCTGGCATGTTATAAAATATTGGTACCATGATATATCAGTGTAAGTACTGATCTTCCCTACCACTCTAAACTTGTTGATAAACTACACACACTCACTTAATCATGTTGGAGAAAAATAAGTCACAGTCTACATGTTAATTTTTATTAGTAAACAAAATTAGATGCTTTCCAGTGCTGACATCATACTTGCTTTACCACAGGTGAAATAAATTGAAAGAGTGCATGATGTATTAATGAAAATATAATGATTTACATGCTCAGAGTTTGGATCTTAATTAGGTTAATCACCAGATATAAATCCACTTTAACCTCACATTTTCGTATTTCATACTTACTTGTTACTCAGTACTTAGGAAGTGAACCTAGAGACTTTACACTGAGCTACATATCCAGTCTTCTATTTTCTTTTTTTTCTTTTAATTTTTAAGACAGGATCTTACTAGGTTCTTACACTTCCCAGGATGGGCTCAAATTTGTGACTTTCCTGTTTTTCAAAATTCACCTTTTGAAAAGTGAGAATCAAAATAAAGCATAGTGTTCTATAGTTAACAACACTGTACTAGAAATTTTCTTACCATAGTAGATCCTATGTATTTTCATTACAAGGAAATAAAATAAAACATGGTAAGTATGTCAGGTTGTGGTATTACCTTTCTTGTGGTAGGTATTTTGCAATGTATATTTCTATTTCAATTATACCTTTCAATTTATACAGATTCTGTCATTAGTAGCTCAATAACATTGTAAGAAAAAGTAACAAAATGAGGGAGGGTGGGACAACATTGGAAAGAATGGAATATGATAAATAATTCAAAGTGAGCCCTGTGACAAAAGTGTGGAAATGAAGTGTGTGTATATGCTCACCTACAGACATATGCTATGTTTAGGTATTTAAATTATAATACAATGTCCATGGTAGCAACATTAGATGATTAAATCTGTTTCTGTAGTGTATGTGGAAGAAATGCCACCATTGTGATCCAGGGAGTGGTTATTGCCATGGTCCTTGTTATGGGTTGTGTCTAGCTTTATCCCCAAAACCTCATGCACGTTTAGATGAGCTTTTTGTAACTGATTCATGGATCAGTGCTAGGATTAAGGGTGTTGGGATTAAGGTTAGCTGATTGTTGCATCAGTCCACTGATTAGATTGGCACCTCCCTAATGCCAACATTCTGGATAAAATAAAATGGGGAGGATCTCCGTTCTTCTCTCGCTTGTTGCTTTTGCTGTTTTTCACCTCCATAAACTGTTGCGTCTCTCCCTTGGACCCAGCTAATGAACCCTGCCTTGGAGCCAGCCAATTATGGACTAAAACCTCTGCAAAACTATGAGCTAAACAAATCTTTTCCTATTAACTTTGGGGGTATGGTATTTTGTCTCGGCAATGAGAAAAGGAACTGACACAGTTGTAACAAGAGAAAGAAACACACCACACCACCTGAATACACGTGCCATCAGTGTGAGTCCTGGGAATTACACAGAATACTGTTCCCAGGGATGACTAAGCATTTTTCTCCACAAAACCTGAGTTCAAGTGTCCCTGTGGATATTTGGTAGTAATTTTTTAAAGACAGTTTGCCTGTATAAACTTCTGAAAGGTACAGTAACAAGGACAAAAAGTTATTCTCTGGAATCTTTATTAAGGCTATACTGGTAGCAACTTCATATTAATGTAATCATTTAACTGTGGCATCTATTGTCTGAGGTAATAAGCACTATTATTCTATCATCCTATAGAAGAAAACAAAATATACATGGATTAAATAACTTGCCTAGAATCCCCCAGGAGAAGCCTAGATGCAAACTCACACTGGCTCCAGAGTTTGTCATCACCCCTGCATTGCTGTAGGAAGAATAGCTTCTGCACAGCTCTTCTGTATGTGATCTTTTTCTACCCTACATCGGAGAGTGGTTACAAAGAAGGGCCCTGTGTTTGCACTGCCTTGTGTTAGTCCTCAGTTTCCTATCCTTTCTGTGTATGCACAGCATCCTCAAATCTCCACTCACTTCACTTTTCTAGTGTTATAAGGTGATGATAGTATTGTACAGGGTAGGTGTCTTGGTTACTTTTCTCTCGTTGCTGGGACAAAATATCTGATGCCCAAAATTAAGGAAGGAAAGGTTTATTTTGCTTACAGTTTGTGGAGGTTTCAATCTGTACTTGGCAGATTATAAGGCAGAGTGGCACATTGCAGAGGGCTGCATCTTAGGCGGGCAGCACACAGCTAAGCTGCAAGCACCCACCAGGGTGGAATGGGCAAGGAATATGGCCCAAGCACTCTTTTCCTCTCCCTTACATATGCAAACTATCCACCCCAGGGCAGGTGTAGCTCTCACACCCACAATTATTCAACTCTAAAAGCCTGCCCAGTGACCGCATGAGGCTTTGGAGGGGACACACAGACATAAACCGTAACATTCCACCCATGGCCCCTCAAAGACTCATGCCCATCCCTTCATACAAACAGCATTAATCCATCTGCAAGAGTTGCCAATGTCCTAACAGTTTCAGCATTGCTGACGAGTCCAAGGCCCAAGTCTCCTCTGAGGTGTAAGGCAAACTCTTAGCTGTGACCCCCTCGTACAAATGAAAAGTTAAAAACTTCCAACATTCAATGACACAAAATAAGCTCTGGTATTGCTGTGGACTGCAAAGATAAGGCTGAGGAGATTCCAAAAGGTACAAACAAAGGGACACAGAGCATTGGGACCAAAGCAAGTCCAAAATCCAGCAGGGCTAACGCTATGTCCTGTAATTCCACATGCGGCATCTGAAGCAACTTGTGGCACATTGTGAGCTCCAAAGGGCTTGCATGAGTCCACCCCTGTGGCACTTCTGGTTGTTACAACTTCCAGGACTTCTCTCTTAGGCCTGCTTTGCTCCCTCCCTGAAGTTTTCCTTAGATCAGCCATGGTCCTGGCTTTTCTAAACTTCTGAGGTCTCCAAGGCACCTTTTGCTTCACACTCA
>NW_004955418.1:9490645-9526734 GCF_000276665.1 Chinchilla lanigera
ACCCCACGCCTCTGGTACCAAATTCTGTCTTGGTTACTTTTTCCTTGCTGCTGGGACAAAATACCTGACGCCCAAAATTAAGGAAGGAAAGGTTTATTTTGCTTACAGTTCGTGGACATTTAAATCCGTATTTGGCAGATTATGAGGCACAGTGGCACATGGCAAAGAGCTGCGTCTCAGGGCAGCGGGACACAGCTAAGCCGCAAGCACTCACCAAGGTGGAAAGGGGGAGGACTGCCCCAAGCACTCTTTTCCTGTCCCTTACATATGCAAACTATCCACCCCAGGGCGGGTGTAGCTCTCACACCCACAATTATTCAACTCTAAAAGCCTGTCTCGTGATGGCATGAGGCTTTGGAGGGTACACACAGACATAAATCATAACAGCTGGAGAGAGAGCTGAATGTGATAATGCTTTAAAGAACTTGCATGCTCCACTCTTTCTGTGAACAGTAGCTAGAGCGTGGGATGCATCTTTGTGCAACATACACTGAGCCGATGCGATAAGGCAACTTCAAGAGGAAAGAACTGCTAGCAGCTTCTTTCCTCACGAGCAGAATGTGGGTATTGGGTATTTAGAGCTCTGCGGGTTACTTTTAAGAAGAGTCCTGAGGACTCAAGAAGACTCATTAAGAACCATGAGGCCAGGGATTCCAGCAGAATTGTTTGGCTTACAGAGTCAGACTCAGGACAAGTAATCTTCCAGCCCTCTTCAAATCCCTACTGCCTTTCCTCTGGGTTCTACTTCTGACTGAATAAACATTAGTCAATAATTTTAAGACATGAGAAGGAAAAACAAATGAAGTAGCATTTACAGGTCCGGTAAGTATTTTCAAAGGCGGTAGGAGGACATTACCTTAAGAATTTGTTTTTGTTTTTTTTTTCTCAGATGAAGAGAATGTGGGTCTCAGGTTGAAAAAGAATCAATCTCAGCTTTCCTTTTGATCAGGTGCCCACAATGTTTGTGAGACTGCCGAGAATAATCAGTATTCCGGGAAATGAAGAAAGGCTGAGAAACACACCAAAGCGGACAAGCCCGTGAGCTGCCTAAGAAAGTTTCCAAGTTTATCTGTGAGTAAAATCAAACTCCTATATCCAAAGGACGCCTCTGAGATAGAGACAGAAACAGCAATAGTGTGCTCAGACTCCCCTGAATCGATCAGAAACAGATGAGCCAGTGCAAGGATGGAGCATTGCCCTTGTGCCCAGGAGCACAAGTAAGGATTTCCATGTAGGGAATTTAGGGATAAACCTAGATTTTCAGTAATGTATGTATTGGCCAAAATTAGGAATTCATATAGACATGTATTATTTATTTATTTTCATGGTTATGTTTATCTGTCGCACTGCAGTATTCATTGTCAGACTGTTTCTATTCATTCAGTGCTTTTATGGTTCATGCCATATTGTGTTTACCAAAACTGGCCACGGAAATATATCTCCTATCCTCTATAGTGTATCTTCCCACCCTCTCATCTCCCTATAGAGAACTAGAGATTATTTCTCCCCCGCCTCTCCAAAATGAGAAGGGCCTGTGACTGCTTTGATCAACAGAGGAAGCAGAAGTGAAGAGCATATGAGGTTCATGCTTGTTATTTCAGCACTCTGGGAGGCTGTGGCAGAAGGGCTAAAAGTGTGAACTCGGAGTAGACAACTCAGTAACTTAGCAGGATCCCATTTCAAAATTTAAAAAAGTTTGCAATATAGTGTAGTGTAAAGGCCCTGGGTGTAATTCTTAGTAACACACACACATAAATACACACACACACACACACACACACACACACACAAACAGGAAGAAAAAAAGAAAAGGAAAGCAAAGAAAAAGAAGCAGAAAGAGTGCTGGGAAATTTTTGCTTCCTTCCTCTTGAAATCCTTCCAGCCAGCTATGCTGTAAGCATATCCCATAGGTGAAGGAATCCCAGAATCCCATATGTGAAAGACCATGGGGAAAACTATGGCATGTAATACGCAACATAGACAAGAAAAAGAGAATAAGACTGGGAATAGTAGAAAACAATCAAACAAAGAGAACCGTGGTGCCAGATATGGGCATTAGGGAATAATTTAATTATTTTAAGCAGAACTGCCCCCTTGTGGTTTTCTAAGCTCTAAGGGGGAGAAGGTGTAGTTACTAGTAAATTTAAAATAACTTTCAGAGCAAGTATTTATGTCTTCAGGTCATTTCTTTGCATTGCAAAAGGTACTACATTTAGAGGTCATTTTTCCCCTGAGAGAATTTTATTGATATTTCAGGTAAAATATAAGCATGAGAGAGAGAGAGAAAGAGAGAGAGAGACTGAGCGCTTTATTAGCCAGTGTAATTCTTTTTTTTGTTGTTTGTTTTTTTTTTCTGGTACTGGGAATTGAACTCAACCTCGTGCTTGCCAGGCAGGCGCTGTGCCGCTGAGCTAAATTCCCAGCCCCTCCAGCGAGTATAATTTATAACTGTTATAAGTTTTGGTTCTTTTGATTCAAGCACTGCATAGGCAGGGTGCATCTGGCCCTCTCTGAGTCACCTGGGGTGGGATTAGAGCACTGTGATCTGGTGCTAAAATCACTGAGTGAATAATCAGAATATCCAACAGCCTAAAAATCTCATGTTGTCTATGACGATCAATCAATAAATATAAATATAAAACTTAATGGCATGAAAAGATTTTTGGAAGTATATCCTAAAGCCCCAGCTGCTCCAGCTACGAGGCTACTGCTAACTAAATCACATAAAAATTGCTAACCTAATTCCTCCCCAAATTTCTCACCTCCAAAATTATGCGCAAAACATAATGCTATTGCCAACCACTTAAATTTAGGGTAGTATTTGACCAAAAAAAAGTCATTGGGAAATCATGCATGGTTTGTCAAAATACTAAATTCTTCCTATGATTTCACCAGAATATTCCTTCCTACCACTTATTTTAATACTATGCGTATTTTCAAATTGAATAATCAGACTTTCATATAGAAGTAATTTGTATTTATTTTCTGATTGTATTATAAGGTTTTTACCAAATAAAACTTTGTGTATATAAATGAAATTCATCTTCATCATCTCTCTACTTATTTTCCACATCTTTTCTTTATGTCTGTGTATGTGTGAATGTTTATATGTATGAATGCATGTAAATATGTATATTTATTCATTTATTCACGTATATATTTATGAGTGTGTTTCTCTGGTTATTAATAGAGGAATGCCTGGATTTCACCATTCCCAAGTGAATGTGACATAAGTTCAGATACTACACACATTCTTTGACATACGGTTCTGAATTCAGGGAGGCGACAAGGCCACCATTTTGTATAGTAAAACTAGGTGAATAATCAAGTATATAAAATACAATTGGGCGTACAAAGCTATGATGGAACACTGAAATAATTAAAATAGCATTAATATCAGTTGTTTTATTTCCTACCTATGGCATCTATCTTATCCTGGTTCTTTTAGCCACTATTTCATTTTTACAAGCAATTCCACTAGGGAAATCAATCGCATATGTTAAAAAAGAAAAATCATATTCCTCATCTGTTGGTTTGGCAATGGCTGTTTCTGGTTCTGATTCTGCTTGTCTTGCTGAGGCACTTTGCACAAACCACAGGAAATTCATCTCAGAGTATTGGTCCTCAATTTCTCCACAAGAAATAGAGGAGGAAGGTTTATGAAGTGAATTTCTATCATCCATGAATTTCTTTCTGGAAAGTGGACAGACAGTAAAATGAAATTAGCTGTTGGTAGGCACAGATTCTTGAATACACAATAGAAGTGGAGTGGAGAAAGCCAAGAAGGTATGTGAAAGAGTTCAAAGTTTTTATTTCATTTCTTTCAACCTAGAATTGACTAGGGAGCTTGGGAAAGATTAATTCTCAAAAAAAGAAAAAAAAGGGGGAAAAGGAAGAAAGAGGAAAAAAAGAAAGGAAACACAAAAATGCCTTGATGGAAAACCAACAGTTTGCTTTATTGAGTGAAAATAATATACATGTATGATGATCATCCTTGTTTCATTTTATTTTATTTTATTTATTTTTTGGTACTGAGAATTGAACTCAGGATCTCATACTTGCCAGGTAGGCACTGTACCACTGAGCTTAATCCATGGCCCTCATCCTTGTTTTAAAGAGATAATCTTAAATTAAAGTAAGACAATTAGAGTATCTATCTCCTTTAGTTACTTTTCTCATTGAGACAAAATACCAAGCACTCAAAGCTAAGGGAGGAAAGATTTATTTAAAACCTCACAGTTTGTAGAGGTTTCAGGGCATAGCTGTCTGGCTCCAAGACAGAGTGGCACATAACAGAAGGACATCACAGAGGAGAACAAGTTAATGGCAGGCAGAAGGCAGAAAAGCAACATGGGAGGAGCACAGTTCTTTCTATCTGTTATATCTTACCCAGCCTACTTAGGGCGGGCAGGACTTACACCCTTAATCCTAATGGCCTAGCATTGCACCATGAATCAATCCCAAGGTCATACACTCTAGATTCAGCCACTTCTGAAGAAGCATCACCTCTGACCACATGAGGACATGTAGACACAAAGCATAACAGTATCCATCTGAGAAATTTAAAATAGCAATAATGTTGTTATCTGGAAAGATCTTTTTTCAGTTATTCTTAGCCTCAGATTTATAGATTCAGGAGATTCATACAGCCCATTAATCTTTAATTCAAAATTATGTTAAGTATGTTTCATTCTGTTTTTTGAGGGGAACTTTCTATATGTTTCATAGGATTCCCGAACAGTCTTAGTCTGAATTGGAAATGAGACTCCTCAGATTCTTTGTAATAATTAAAACACAGCCACCATAAGCGTAGAAAGCTTGAAACAAGCTTTATGAATGGATCACACACCATTTAACTTAATTTTCTAATTCTGTTGATCAAAAAGTGCAGCTCTAAATCATAAGTGTACCTTAAATATATTTCATATGAACAGATATTTATACTAAGTAGATAAAATTGGAACCACAAACCAACCCTAACAATATGTCATCTTTGCCTCTCCTAAGAAAGTTGAGGGTTTTGGTGCACTATTATAATCATTGCCAAGTCAGCTGAAGAACCAGAGAAGGGTTATAATTCATTGGAAATAGTTCTCCTTAGATTGAAGTATTGACTTATTATGGACACAAAATCTTGGAAAATATATACCTTCATTGCATGAGATAGGTATAGAAATATTGAATTCTGTTGACTAAATCTACTATCAAATCCCTTCTTGCTAAAGTAAACAAATGAAAAATTATCCTGAAAAATTTAAATGAAAAATTAGATCCAAATTTATTTTCATTTAATAAGAGCTCTAATTTTACTAACAGTATAACATTATAATATTAGGGTTATTTAAAGATGGGAAATTGCTGCAGTAAAAAAGTAATAAGTTTTTTCTAGCAAATGCTGAATAAATTCCAATTTGAGATTTTGGTCTTTTCACAAAACAAATGAAATTAGTTTTAAGGTAAAAAATAATTTTACAAGGCATATACAGATATTGTTTCATACGCTTCGATTACATTGTTAATATACTTTCAGCAAATGCACTGATTCCACTGGCAGTTTGCAAAACCAGTATAGTACTGAGAATTGCTTGGCTATCTTAATAAGCTGATGTTGTTTGGGTCAATACCCTTGCCAGAATAACCAGTACAAATGCCACCTGGCTACAGAGAATTTTAGCCATTGAATATCAGATGAGAATAAATAAATAATTTGCCTCATCTATTCTTTGTGTGTGCGTGTGTGCATGTGTGTGTGTGTGTGTGTGTGTGTGTGTGAGATCAGATTTTGCTTGAGGGGATATTTACCTCATTTTCTTTCATAATTTCAGAACAAAACCCAAGTTGTTTTGCCCGTAATGTTTTCTTGTAAAGTAATATTATTACTCCATCAGCACTCAGTGGGCAAACATATTTTTCAACATTCCTCTTTTAATTAACTTGTCTTACAAACAAAGGCTACCAGATGAACACAATTTATCCCCAGCATGTATTTTCAGCTAGAAGGCAGATAATTATTGCTCACTACAGAAATAGCGTTCTTCTTCTTGCTCATGTATAACAAACTTCAAATGTCATTTTATAGCAATAAAGATTACATAGCACAGGGCTGTACAACGATAAGACAATTACCCGTGGGAACTTGTCATTAACCTGAAGGTCAAGGGTGAGACATGATCACCAGCTCTGGGTAATGCACACCTAAATTGCCCTACTCTAAATGTAATGTCCTCATAATCACAAAAGTAGGGACAGTAAAGACAGAGTAGTTACTGTGATGCACTTCTAACTGGAATTACACATTGTGGGAACTGGCTTGCTACCTGCAACCTTGCCACCCTATGTCTGAGAATCAGACTCTATTGAATTAAATAAAGAGGCTTTGGGAGGGAATTGGCTCCTTTAATAAACTAGTGACAGCTCGGCAACATTTAAATATATTGTTTCAATTAATCACAGCAATTGCAAAGTGATCCTTAAGCATTAAGAGAAAATTGTGCTTTCAAACAGAGGGCCTCAGTTCTGCCTAAGACGCTCAGCTGAGCTGTGGAGGTTCAGCGATGTATACGATAACAAAAAGTGCTAGAAAATCGTGCATACTAATTTTAAAGCTGTAAATTAATTTCCAAAGCTAGGAAGTTCTTAAACCTCCTTTGAAAACCTAGGTCACCATTTTCTCAAATCAATAATCCAACTCTCCCCTAATGTGTGGAAGCTTATCTTTATTTGCGTTAAATCCTACCCCGATAAGCAATACCAAAACATCAAAAAGTAAATCCTACTTTTCAAATTCTAACTCCAGAAATTACAAAGCAAACAGTAATTTTAGTAATCACCTTCAAAGGGGACCATGGAAGGAGAAAGACAAACCACCTGATTTGTGTTCTGCTGACAGTTAAGTACCAAACAATCCACACTTTGTTGGAGTTTGAGTGAATCTGGTTCTTGTCTAGAAACAAGCAAGCCAGCCAGAAAAACTCTAGGTAATGCTAGCGCAAGAACTGCCATCTCATTCATGAAGGAGGAATGCCAGTATTAAAGTCACACAACCTGATAGCCAGAATAAAGGTCGCATAGTACTGGTCTATTGGAATAGGGTTGTAATTTATAACAGAAAGTTTTGCCTGGTGTTAAAGAAAAATGAAAACAAAATGGAAAAAGCATCGCAAAATTGTTTAGCACATCATGGAAAAGGCTAACCTTGTCTGGGGAAAGGCAGAGGAAAAAGTTGAACAGTCTTTCTGGTAAGACCGGCAGCCATTTTAGAAAGGAAATTAGAAAAAACTCCAAAACTGGTTTTGGGCCTGAGGAATTTCTCAGCGGCAGTGCGCTTCTCGGGGCTAAATTTTTTTGTTGTTTTTTCATTCCTTTCTGTTAAAGAATAGCCATTAGGAAATGCATTTTAAAATAATATTCGAGAAAGTAATATTCCTTTGGTTGTACTCATAGGGAGGAAAGTATTCATTGGATAGGGAACTCATCGGTTACCTTTCAATACTCTGTTTAACCACACAGACAATAGGATCGTGAGATGGGGAAATTTGTCCCAGATGAGGTCTGAGGCTGTCCCCCTAAAGAGTCCACAGGGACCTCAATGCACCCAGGTAGGACTTTGGCTCATTGTGAAGCATAATTTTAGGATGTGTCAGGTTAAAGTTATAGCCAGATTCATTAAAGAGAATCAAAAATGTACAAATTCAGAAAGAGAAGAGTAGATATGCTTAAACATTAGACTCAAGCAGGGCTTGGATTGGATGTATTTTGTGATCCTGGAATATCTTCAAGTCAGATCACTTAGAATGCTCATTTTCTTATTTTTTAGAATTGACAATTTCAATCAAGAAAGTTAAATGCACCTATTTGTCTATCTTTGAAATTTACATATATGTTACTCAATAATTTTTTTTGAGGATGGAAGTCTGAAAAATGTGTGCACTTATAGTATCAGAAGAAAAACGCAGGCCAAATTTCTAATGTGTAGTATCTTTAAAACTCTTAGGATTTTAGGAGTGAGGAGCTTGTAAAACAACAAGACGAACCTGGGTGTAGAAAAGGTATTGCAATTTCAATGAACTTTGATTATGTCTGGAAGCTGTAGTATTCTCAAAATTACAACTTTAAAATTATAATCTTCTTGTCTCCATTCAATCTTTATTTCTTTATCCTACCTCAACTTTTATCCTGAAGATTCCTAAGCGTAAAAAAGGAAGGAGGGCAGAGAACAGTAACAAGCTGGAGGTAAACAACCATCCCGAGATTCATAATGCCCATGAGCAACAATGGTATTAATGATACCAATTCTTTTACCTTCTATTAGAAATATTATAATGCAATAATTATGTCTCATCTTTTTAGGCTATATTAGATTTACCTTATTTGTGCTTAGAAATATGTCTTCTTGAGGATAAAAAAAAAAATACCCTAACCCTAAATAAGGGAAGAGGATCAGAGCCCAAAATAAGTGTGATGGAGAATTTGCCCTCAAACTACATATAGATCAGTGTTAAGTTGAACTACAATATAATTTGACCAGATTCTCTCCTTGACACAAAATTTGATGTTCTGCTTTTTTCAGTGCAATGATCATTTGATGTTTGAGCAAGCTGGTGTTGGTGAATCAAAAAGAAATGATTTGAATGTGCATAGTTTACTGTAACCACATATTCACATCACCTTATCTAATTGACGCAATTCATATTTATAAATAAATGAAGAAAATCCCAACAGTGGGCCAGAGGTGCTAGCAGAGAAGTTGAGTTTTGCTTTGCGGCCATGAGGTTATAACCGCACATGTGCAAGATTCTCCTCATCCAGCCTCCAACACTATTGCTTAGCTTCCCTGTGCAGAGGCCAACAATACCCAGCATCCCCTGGGGTGCCATGACCCTTGCTGAGAGGTGAGGAAGCACTTTGTAAAGGTGCTGTACTCATCTGATTGTTAATTGTGATATATCAACTTGACTTGAGTGAAAACAGGTTCATTAAGCTCTGGGTGTATTTGTGTGTGATTAATGTACAGAACACAGTCTGAGGCAAAATGATCATTCTCCCGTATATGTGGTCTCAACAATTGGCTTGTAGCTTGTACAGAATGAAAAGGGAAAGGAGAAGCGAGTCTTCTTCTCTTCTTTGGAGGAGCTCCCGTTTTCACCTTTGCCTTTGCATGTTGCTCTCCAGTTTCTTTAGCCTTCTAGTGAGGACTCTTCTGCCTTCACTGCAGTCACACCAGTGACTCTGAAATGAGTTTCTGGTCCTATAACCTTCTACTGCTACTGGGTTGTCTGGCTGTCCAATATGCACAGAGCCATTGAGACTCTTCCCCATCTGACACTGCAAGCCTACCTAATAAATCCCTTGCACAATTATATTTTTTATTTTCTAGTGACTTTACTCCTTTAGCAAATCCCAAGTAATAGAAGTCCCTTGTTATGTAATACTTTATACCTCTTTAGGAGGCAATGCTTCAGATACAGTCTTGGATGTAGCCCAGGCTGGACCTGAACTCACTATGTAGTCCAGGATGGCCTCTAACTTCAACTGATCTGCCTCTCTCATCCTCCTGAATGCTGGAGTTACATGTATTCACAACTACTCCTGCCTACAAACATTTTAATATTTCCTAAAATTTTACCTTTATTAAATAAAGAATGAAATGGAAAATATTTTCTATTTTCAATCAACTTACAAAGTTTCTTCTTTTTGAAATATGAAGAAAGCCATCTGAACTTTTACAAAACTTTAAATAAAAACATTTTTGTAAAATGCTCTAATATTTATTTTAATTTTTATGAAAATAACAATGACATTTTTAAAAAGCCGCTTTTGGAAATAATTGCAATGTAATTAAATTAAGGTAAAGCTAAATCTGCTGGGAAGCACCTTATTTAAATTTCAAGGGAACAATATAGGACTTGATGGAAAACTAATTATAAAATATTTCCATCTCTGTCTTCATATTTTTCACACATTTTATGTAAACTACCATTATTGATTTTAAAAATTAGGCATATGATTTGATATGACATTGGAATATGTCACAGGGTAAAGAAAATTAAATGTTTTCCAAGCACGCTTTTGAGCCAGTTTTGCTTAAGTATAGATGTACAAACCAGAAGAAAATTTTCCCCACTTCCTTCATTAAAAATTTCCAAGATAGGATTGCATGCTATAAGAGCATCTGATCCTCTAAATATGAAACTATAATGCATTAAAACAGCTTCATCCTTTAAGCACATTTATTTTTTCAGACTTACAGAGGACAGAAAGGAAATAAACTCAACAGTGGACAAGAGACATAAAACATGAAACACGATTAGATAACACCATCCCGTGGTCAACCCCTGTAGCTCACACTCTGGACTATTGGGAAAATTGTGCTCTTCAGTTTTCTGATGATAAACTGTGCTGCTTCTGCACTTAAGTGGAAAAAATGACTGAAAAGTACCAAGTAATCCTTCTGATTATTTGTTTTTTTTTTTTTTTTCAGTATCATCTTTTCAACAAAACCTCCTTATTTAACACAATGTGAAAAAATTCTACGACACTGGAAATATATTAATTAAATGAATAATCTGATTAAGATGTCCCCACTACAAATAAACAATGTATAATAAGAATACATTATTTCTCCCTTTTTCTTCTTTTCTTTCATTTTCCCTCTTTTTTCCTTACTCTTTCTCTTCCTCCTCCTCTCTCTCACCATCCCTAACTTCCCTAACTTCCCTCATTTTCCCCTTCATCTTTATTTTTTTCCTAAATTGTTCCAAAAGTTTTAAGAACAATTCTTAATCTGTTAGAGTAAATTAAAGCTAGCATTTTTCACAAGGATAGCTGCACAGTATAAATTTAGGTTTTAGTTAAACACAAAAGATTTAACTTCCTTATAAGTCAAAGGGGGAAGCAAAGACATTTTTTCTTTCTTGCTAGTTTAAAAAATTTTCAACTTTCATGAAAATGTGAGATGTGTAAATGTACAGACATATCCATTTCATTAATATGTTTTATATATTCAACAGAAATC
This sequence comes from Chinchilla lanigera, assembly GCF_000276665.1. Classification (NCBI taxonomy): domain Eukaryota; kingdom Metazoa; phylum Chordata; class Mammalia; order Rodentia; family Chinchillidae; genus Chinchilla; species Chinchilla lanigera. The sequence goes on from NW_004955418.1 coordinate 9,501,660, forward strand.
AAGGTTTAAGATATATGTTTTGTGATTGTGTTTAATATTTTCTTGTTTTTGAAATGAGATAAATAAAGAAATCATAATGATAACTAAATAAAGTTATCCCAATTGGGAGTACTAGGAATATTCTATTAATTACACCTACACATCATAGATTTATAGTAGCAAATCATCCCAGAATGTTGGTAATAAGTAGTGAGTATATCCACTTTTTTTTTTTAGGTTTTATTTGTGTATGTGTACATATGTGTGTGTATTCTCTTATTCACTAATCCCAAAACATATATATTCTTAATGAGGCTTTGCTAAAAGCTACAGCACTGCTCATGTGATAGGGACTTAGATGAATCCTGCTCTCAACCCCAATAATATCATAGATAAAGATGACACAGCTTTCTGTATCCTAAATAGCTACACTGCTAGAGGACAAAAACTGCCCCATTTTCTCACGGAGCATGGACAGTCACTAAAACTGTAATTTCAACCAGAGTTAGTTGTAATTCCTTTATTCTCTATATTAGACTTCATCCTTTGTTTCGTTCTAAGAGAAAGTAAAAAGTAGAGAAAGTAAAGTTTCTTAGCTTATTCTACTAGATAGTCTCCTTGGCTATCATTTCTAATTTTGATATTCCTGATTTTAAGGGCTCTGCTTTCTCTTCAGCAGAGAGCACAAAGATTTGCCTGTTGTAGACATTTAATAGGATCTGATGAATTTGATGAAAATAGCAAGGCAGACAGAATGCTCATGTGTTGGAAGATATCTGGCTCACATCTCAGGGGAAAGTTCCTCTATAAGTATCTTCTATGAGACCTCTGAAATAATTAGATGAGGATATTTTATTTCTGCCCACTGAAGCATTGAAATACTTAATAGTGGCAGGCATGGTTACATTGTACTCATATATAAGAGAATTTTTTCCCCATTTAAAAACAATCCAGGGCCAATATCTTACTCTCTCAGACTCTCAATGTGCCTAGTGTACATGTACAATAAATTCTGTGGAATGAATGGATTTCCCACGCTATTTCTATTACAGACATGCATTTATACACTTGCATTTCCTCACCTGGAATATTTCCATTGTATTCCTTATCTAGCTAATTCTTTCTGGCCACTTTTCAGCACATGGCTTAAGTGTTATTCTTCATGGAAACAGCCATGCAAACCCTAGGCATCACACATCACCGTTCTCTTTTGTAGAACTCTTGATGTATAGAACAATTACAGCTTGTGAAATCTGTCTGTCTCTTAGTGGGTTTCCTTATTTATACATCTTCTCTTACATCACAATACTAGATGGAAGAGCCACACAGTCTGGGTGGATACAAATGTTCCCAGGACTCTGCCCAGAACAGAAATCACTGTTGTTCTTCAGATATATTTCATTTAGAATGAAATTAATAAAACAAATGATTTAGAAAAGTAAATGAGAAATCTTTTGATTTAAGATGTAATATGCTTTTAGGGCAGCTCTGCTAGTACTTCTTTTGAAGGTAAAGCTTTATCTACAAAAGTGAGGGACTCTGTATGGGTAGCTAATGCACCCTTAGAAATGAAAAATCAAGGTCAAAAAGAGAAGAGAGAGTGTGCATGTATAATGGAAAGAGGCTTTGTAAACCCTTCATAACTTTTCTTTATAGAGAATCAGTCACCTTCCCTAAGATTAACAAATGATTTAAAAAATAAAAATGATGCCTATTCACTTTACATTTTAGTCACTGTGTCAGGGAGCACTGCCACTCAGCATCAGTGATTTTATTAAGTACTTTCTGTGCTTCTTTCATGCTGAAACAGATTGGTAACAGAAACTAAATTACTGAAAGTTGATTGTTCATTTGCTTCTTTGTGATATGTGAGGGTACGCCTCTTGTGGAGCAAATAAATAAGGGATGGAAAGTTTTCTGAGAGAGAAACAGTGTGAAGATCACAGGGCTGAAGGAACTTTGGAAAAACAGTTAAAATGAGGGATTATGTAAGCTAGACACCCTAGAGATGGAAGTGTAGCAGGACTACTTGCTTTCTCCAATATATTTTATTTTCCCTTTGGTAATTGAAACTTTATCTTTTATTGTACAAACTTCAGCTTGAAATGAAAGAGGGTACTTCTTGGTACTCTTTGTGAGTAGGTATGTGGTTCTAACTCCAGGTCCTGGCCATTGATCCTTAGGTGAAAATGTGTGGGGTCTTCTCTGGTATGAGAATGGTGATATTTCAGATGGGAAAGACTCATTTTCTACACCAGCATCCTTTTTCATGCCTATATAACAGGCCTAGATTACCTTCTTATAGTACTCTAAATTTTTTTTATATGAGAGAAAAGTAATTTGCTCTCCTCTGTATGCAGCTACATTCAGGATTAAATAATACAGTCATTTTGAACAATCTTCCATAATATGGTGGCAGTGATGAGCATTAGTATACCCAGAGTCCGAGCTACCATTTCTAGGAAGAAGAGAATTCAAGTTTTGGATCATTGCAGAAAACTTAAATAGTGTAGTTTACTATCTATCTCGGATCCCATACCTTTGCTTAGAGGAGGGACTCCTTGAATTGTGTAGGCCTGTTGTGGAAACTGAGTTATAGGAATCAATGGCCCAAATAATGTGAAACCTTATTTGAGACTTTCTAATTTCCCAAAGGAAAGGCACATTCTAAAAAATAAGGAAGAATGGCTCTAGACTAGAAAGCCCACTACAGTACTTTACTACAGTACTTCAAACAATTTATCACTTATTTTCAAATTTAAAGTTGTTAAACTGAGCTTATGTCCTTTACTACCTTGCTTTAGCCTTTCACTTCTTTGAAATTTCTTTTCTGACAGATGTCAAGGAACTTTCCTCTTGATTGATTTTCTACATGCTTTATCTCTCATCCATCTAGTCCCCATTTTCGCCTTTCACTTCAACTCCAAAATGTCAAGTTTATTTCCTGAAAGCAAACACGTCTGTTTTTATGTGCTTAATAATATGACCAAGATTTTTATTGTGTTGCACAGGAAAATTTAATCCAAAAATAAAAGTTAGTTGAGCATATGTGCACACTGTAAATGATTGTTTTATTTACATGGTTTGTCCTTATAAGATCATTACTGTTATTTTAGCCCTCTTTAATAGGAACTATTAATACATATGGTAAAATATTAGGTAATGTCTTTAATCTCCTCTTTCAAATAAACATTATTTTCCCTGAAACTATAGTTCTTGTTTCTTTCTCAGTGTTCAGATTTTAAGAATAATTAACCTTGTGACATGAAGGTGATTCAGTGGATGTGGAACAGCAACTGTATTTTGTGAAGTAACTTCAGTCATACTTCTTGAAATTAGGTATTCACATGGTGCCTCGCTACACAGACAATAGGCACCTTTCTTTGTATTTTAAATTTCTAATTCCCTGAACAAACAGGACCTTTGCAGGCCTCTTCTTACTTGATTTTATAAAGCACTTTCCCTGGTGATCATGAACCTTATGAAGTTCTGTTTCTGCAACATCAATTCCCTTGATGCTTTTAAAAAGTTTTTTCCTATGCAAATATTATTCTTTCCAGAGGAAAAAATGGAATTGAACACCTCTATTTGTACAGTATACATCTTTCAATTAAAACACTATAACAGTAACTGAAGGTCAATATCCTTCTTAGCCTAAGCATCATTAACACATTCAGTAACCATTTGAGAGAAATGGGGCTAGTTTAGATTTATATTTCCACCAAGAAAATGCTGGGACAGGTGAATACAAAGGCAGAAGTCACACTCATTTTAACAAAGGATCTATTTTTCCAAATCTTATTCTGAGTAATAAAGATCTTTGGCGAGTCCAGCTATTTGGGCAGCAGTGGAATTATAACCATAAAAGTCAGGAAAACTTTCCTCCAAATAATGAAGAAAAGCATACTAAGGACCCAGTCTCATCCAATACACTATCTTATGAGACTCAGAAGAAAATAAAGGACCACATATGTACAAAACTATTATGGATTAAAAATTAATATTTTAATTCAAATAACTGATAGGTCAAATATAAGTTGACTATATCAAGAAACCCTAAAGGAAATGAAAGATTTTTTTTTAATTTTAAAGAGAGTAGTACACGAGACACGAACAAACAAAAAAATAGAACAGTAGCAGCATACCAGTATCACAAACGTAAATAAATCAAAGCAAGAACATTCAAAGTGATACAGGGTCTCAAGATAAATTAATACAAATCAACAGTGGTCGTTACATTGCCTATGGGTATCCTCAACTACAATGCTCAGATTATCAGATGTAAGAATGAAAGATTGCTCAAACGTTGAAAAGAATAAGAAAATAATTCTTCAATAAAACCTTAGAGATAATACCAAGTTTCAGTAGACAAGATGATAGGAGTTCACCATTGTAATTCCACTGCATATTGTTACCTTCAAATCAGATGCTCAGACCACCAGACACGAGCATGCACAGCTGATCAGAACATAAAAAATTGTGAGCATTAATTGTTCATTTCAATACACCATCAGATATCAGCAATACAGTCATCACAGCTATTCATATATATATTTATGTTTTGCTTTCCCCATCCACTGAGGAATGAATAAAAAAGTTGTGGTATTTCTATAGAATGGAGTATTACTCAGCTGTTAAAAAGATAAACTTGAGGCTTTTGTAGGTAAATGGATGAAACTAAAGACCATACTCATAAGTGAAATAAATCAGACCCACATGTGTAAACACTGTATTGTTTCCTTGGTGTAAGAACCGGAAAGACTAGGTAAAAGTCAAAACATACAATAGATGATCAGAAAGGGAAAGAAATTGCTCAAAGGAAGGAACAACTGGGGTGAGGGAAAGAAGATGAAGGAAATGCAAGATTTTGATTAAAATCCTGATAACTGATTAGATCTTTGAAAGCCAGAAATGGGAAAAGAAGATAAATAGTCATATCTGAAAAGTTACATATTGTTTCATGGAATAATGAGAGACCTACTGGGAATATACAACAAAAATTTCAAAAACATTGAACTCGTTTCCTTTTTATTACAGATGTCAGTATTATAGGTTATATTTTTGTGTAAAATATTGTATGTCCCTCTCTAAATATGGATTATACTTCCTACTCCTGTTATTATCATTCTTGGCTGTATGATCCTTGATACACAGACAACTCTTCATTCAAAGTGAGTCATATGGCTTGTATTGACCCATGACCTGTAAAGTATAAGGCAAATCTTAAAATCCTAGTTTGGGTTTGCTATGTTTTACTTGGAATTTTTCTAAAAGACTATCACCATGCTGGATAGAGGTTTTTTGTCATGGAGCTGAGTCATAGCTGACCCACAGTGGCATAAAATATGGATGGGGGGGGATTATATGTTAGTATAAATTGACTGGTAGAAACTTATCAATAAATTCTTTAAGAAACATTTGATTTGTAAGCAAGTCTTGAGGCATAGGTAGGATTATCACAAATAGAAATTTGAGATGAAATAGATAATAGGAGAAAAGGACTAAACTTACATTGTTGTATACCAGGGAATAAATGATTGAGTTTGATAAAAACCAGTAAACATTATTCTAAAAAATCTTTGAATCATTTCCCTCTGTTTAAAGATTTTGAGCTAAACATTCAACTGAGGTTGATCTGTACTAATCATATTTCAACCCATATAAACTTTTTATAACATTACCATTTAGCTAAAGGAAAAATATCCATTAATTATCAATAATAATTCACAAGTTAATTATTCTAAAATTTGAGAAATATGATGAAAATCAGTTTTCAAGTAGCTTACTAAATATGAGTGGTACATGCAATAATGATAAAATTTTCAATCAGATGAGTGTAACACAAGATAATTATTTTGGAATGGTTTAAATGAAATTAGTCATGGTGTGAATCAGTAGAAAGAATTACTCCAAAGATTAAAAGAAAAATAATCCTAAATTCAGCACCATGAAACTTGTATTTTTCCAGAAATTGTCTTATTTTCATGTTCTTTAAATTATAAAACTATTATATTGCACAGTAGATTTTTAAAGAGGATAATGAGATATACAATATAAAATGAAATTTCGCTGAACTACAGCATCCTATCATCACCACAAACAAAAGTCTTATCACTGTCTCTCTAACAGTGTAGTTAGAGAGTAACTACACTGTAAATACAGCTAATTTCTCTCTTAGACCTTAGTCTGGGTCAAGGAGCCATAAAAATCAGCCTTTAAGGAAATGTTATAGCTCAGTTTTGGGCAAACTGAAATTTAACTGAGAAAGTCTGATAAATCATGATTTTCTAGGGTCACACAAAGTCCCTTTAAGGACCAAAGTACATGGACATTTGTAGAATTTTTTGAAGTAGAATTCATGATACAGTACAGGATGTGGATGCTTGTATTAGATAGCAGGTAAAATATGTTAAATTATTTTGAATTGTAAATTCACTAATCATATACTACAATAGTATACATATATTCTAGTATACAAATGTGATTCACTTTCAAGAATAGAATTAATGAAATCAAAGTCTGTATGGACAATGAAGATAAGAGAAAGAAACATTATGTTGAGTGGGGGGAACTTTAAAAGCTTTCTCACAAAGATCTGGACAAAGGTATGGTGGCCCATTTTTACCATTTTTATTCAACATAGTATTAAAGGGTCTAGTCCAAGGAATCACCAAAGAGAAAGAAATAAATGAGATTCAAATTGGACAAAATGACATCAAAGTGTAACAACTTGCAGGTGATATGAACTCATATAGAAATTCCCATGACTCCATCAAAATATGATTAGGTATAAATGGATTTTGCAAAGTGGGATGGTACAAAATCAGCATGCAAAAGTTAGCACTATTGCCATATGTCAATAGGCAATTTTGTACAGTAGAGCTCAAGAAAACAATCCCATTTACTACAGCAAAACAAAACAAAATGAATTGCCTAGAAATAGCTGAAAGAGCTTCACAATGAAAATTATATAATACTGAAGAAAGAAATAGAAAAGAACACAAAAAAGCAGAAATCCATTCCGTGTTCACAGATTGGAAGCATTGATATTGTTAAAATAACTGTAACACTCAAAATAATTTTAATATTCAGTTCAATCCCTATCAATGATGTTTTGCACAGAATGAGGAGAAAAATGTTAAAATTTAAATTAAACTGTAAAAATGCAAATAACTAAAGCCATTTGAAGAAAAAAGAATAAAATAGGAGACATTGCAGTAAGTGACTTTAAAATATGCTGTAAAGCTGTGGTAACAAAGTCAGCATGGTGCTGGCATAGAAACAGACACAGCGGCCAGCAAAACAGAACAGAAACCCTAAACGTAAATACACATATCTATGGTCAGCCAATTTTGATGAATGTGCTAAGACAGAGCCTCACAGCTAGGAGAATTTTCAAGCAAATGGTGTTAGGGAAATTGGATATTCAAATATGACAGAAAAGAACTAGGTCCCTGTTTCTCTCCAGTTCACAAAAAAAATTACTGAAAATGGGTTAAAACTTTGATTGTAATATCTGAAATATAAAAATACCAGGGGAAATACTATATGACATTGAAATAGATACAGATTTTTCAAGTGAGTCCTCAAAATCACAGACACCAAATTGAAAAGACACATGAGATTTTAACAAATTAAGGCAAAAGCTTCTCCACAGCTAAAAACAATCAACATAGTGAAAAAGCAACCTACGTAATAGTTTATAAACTATACATCTGACAAGATATTGCTATCCACAATGTATAAAAATTCTAAGAACTCAATGCCCCAAAGCAAATAACCTAATTTAAAAAGTGATCTGTAGATCTAAATAGAAATTTCCCTAAAGAAGGCATACAAATGGCCAACACGTATATGAAAAGTTGCTCAGCATTACTACAAATCAAAGTCACAGAGCAGTGGGATGAAGTACATATTACTTTATTTATATTATTTCATTTATCCTAGTACAGTCATTGTGGAAAACAGCACAGAAATTCCTCAAAAAATGAAAACAAAATAAAACTACCTTACCATCCCAGGTTTTGCTGCAAGGCATATAGCCAAAGCAATTAAATCAGTATTTCGTAGATATAGCTGCACTCCTATGTTTATAGCAGTACTATTCACAATAGGCAAGAAGTGGAAACAATCTAAAAGTCCACCAAAATAATGGATGGATGGATAAAATGTAATGCATATATTACACAATGGAATACTCTTCCATTCCAAAAAAAGTCTATTAGCAACAACATTGGATGTTACTGGAGATCATTACTCTAAATGATACAAGGCAGCTGCAGAAAGACAAATCCTGTGTGCTCTCACTTGTGCAGGGATTACAAAAGCAATGATCTCGTGGAAACTGAGAATGGAATGGTGGTCACCAGCAAGAATAGGGAGGGAGAAGGATGGAAAACATCTGTCAGTGGTTACTAAGTCATTGTAAGATAAAAGCAAGTTTCTAGTTTGCTACTGCATGTAGGTGTCAGTACAGAACAATCATTTTCTGTATATTCAAAAAAAGTTGATAAATGGATTTTGAAAAAATCTATCCCATAAAGAAGCTATAGGTCTGTTTAAACTGGTTTAAAAACTACTAGATAGATGATAGATACATAGATAGACAAATAGATGATAGATAGATATAGACATAGATGAGATAGACATAGATGATATATAGATATATATAGATGACATATAGATATAGATAAGATATATAGATGATAGAGATATAAATATAGATTATATAAATATAGATAGATATAGATAGATGTGTGTGTCAAAAAACTACAAGAAACTCCATTAATATGTACAGATTTATGTTTTCATGTATGAGATGAAAATAAAGAAAAAGTAACTTACCTCTATGTCAGGAGAAAAATTGATATTATTTCAGGAGTATTTATTTTGAAAACTGGAGAGACAGACAACTTAGAAACTAATATAATCATCCAAACTGGTGCCAGTAGCAAAAGAAAGGAGACAAGTGATAGAAGATTGAGCGAAAAGGTATAATATGGCTTTTGAACCCAAAAATGCAGGTGATTGATTTGCTTACAACAGTTTCCTAACACAGAGCTGAGGACATTAGAGTTATGAATAAATACTTGTTAACATAAAGCAAGCACGGTGCAGTGACCAAAAGGGTGAAATGAAGAAAACGAAGTGGCGATTCCTTGCTATTCAAAAATCCTACTTTTTATTTAGAAAATAACCTTGCTACAAAAAAAGTTGAGAAATTTAAAAAACAGTAAGTCTTAATATATGAAAGAATCATAGGATTTCAGAGAGATATTTTGAAAATACTCATTGGCAATTTTTAATAAGCAGGTACTAGGTGGAAATAGAGCTAACGATAAATATTAGTACAGGGCTGAGACCTGACTCAGATCTGACTCGGGATTCACCAACAACTGTGATGGGGAGAATCATTCAGTTCCTCTGACCTTATTTTGTTTTCATATAGAGTAAAAGGATTGTGTTCAACGAATGTAAAAATGATCAGGTGTATAAAGACAGTAAGAAGAAATGAGGCTTTGTAATTTGTGGGGGTTAATGGAAAGGTATAAGCGTTAAACTTCATTTATCAGTTTATCTCCTATTATCATCACCTATTAGTTTTGAGATATTGAGACTCTAACTCACGTTAACAATTTTTTAAATAGACTTAATCTTTGGGCCTGTGCAAAACTAAATAGAAAGAAAATAACCAGGACCCAGTCTGGGTAGAAATTCTAGCTGTAACTTGGTAACTTTTGAGATTTCCTTATATACCTCATTAGAATTAGATATTCTACTTTTCAAGTTCTTTGAACATATCTAGAATGATCTACTTTAAAAAATAGCTAGCTTGGTGAATCCTAATTTTAAATAATAAAACAATTCAGAACTTTCAATAATTCCTGAATTATTGAATTGGATGTTCCTTTAAAGTAATAAAATTTAAATAATATTCAAAAAGTCTTGCTTTTGTTATGGAGTTAAACATTGTCTCTGCAGTAAAGCATGATTTCACTCTTCCCTTTAGCTGTAAAGATGTAGTCATACTTTGAAGAAACATTAATCCTCAGATTTCTTATCTTTTCCTTTGACTTCTTTTCTCTTTTCAGTGTGTTTTGGACAACTCATAAGCTGCCAATGTAATTCTCTTAGTGTTTGAACTTATGATATTAATTTAAATGAATCTGTTCTCAATCGGATCAAGAACTGTCTTGTGTGATATAGGTTTATCATTTCACTGTTATTCTGTTTTGTTTTGTTTTGTTTTGTTTTGTTTTGTTTTGTTTTGTTGGTACTGGGAATCAAACTCAGGACCTTGTGCTTGCCAGGCAAGCACTTATGCCACTGAGCTATATCCCTGGCTGTTACTCTGGTTTTATATATGATAATTCTAAGGTCTGAAAGTGATTTATCAATTGCCTTCCATGTACTAATTAAAAATGTAGCAAACAGGATGAAGTATTCCAAACAGAAAACATCAAGTCAAATTGTTTATATACCACGTATATTTCTAAGGATGTTTATCCAGTTATCCTGCCTGATCATTACCTGTTTGGTAAAATTTCCCAAACAACTCATTAATATTTAAGTAGCTATCTGAATTATAAACTTCAAACAGCAGAATCCAAATGTCATTTATGCATAATTTAAGAAAACTTAGCAGAAAACAATCTTTGGATCGCAATTGCTCCTAATTCCCCTCTGGAATATCTCTGGGAGAGTTCAGTGCCAATATAATTCTGATCAATTCAGCCATAGTTGATTTTAAAACTTTCTTTATAAAGATAAGATGGTAGAAACAAAACTCTGAACTCAAGAAAAGGGGGCACTGCTGAGGGCTGAAATTTTTTCTGTGGGAAAATTGCACATTTTAGAACTATTTGCTCCTTCCTGACACTGTAGGCGTAATCAAATTCTTGCTGAAATTATATTTGAATCTGCTTAAATGATTTAAATAAATTGTCAGTTCACTGTAAAATTGTAATATGATTTATTAAAATACATCTGACTTCTAAACAGTAAAATTTTTGTTCTTCCATTGGTCCCAAAATAATTGGAAAAAAGAAATTGTCCTAGAACACCATTGAAACCATATCTTTCTAGTTCACTCTTTCATATGCCAACTATTACTTTCTACATAAGTTTAAATAATATTGGTCACAGGATTGACATGGGTAGCTCATTTGTATGTAGTAAAAATATTATCATATTGAGAGTAAAATATGTCCCTATGATATCATCAAAGTGACTTTTAACTTGACAAGTTTAGTTCTTCTACAAACTATAGATTGTGAATACACATAAAGCATATGGTTGAACGCTGGAATTGTGGTCTCTATTCCATATGAATTACAAATGGAATCATTATGATTAATGTTACCTTAGTGAATGAAAAATGAATGAATAATTACCCTCCACTTATTTTAAAGTACTACCTTCAGTATATAAGACACGAGAATTATATTCAATTCATAATAATGTAAGGCAACTAGTTCAAACTGATCGACGACAGGAAATTCAGAGTTAAAGTTGAAAGTGTCCCAAACTGTTGGTCTTTATTTCACATATGGTAAAAACTATCTGCAGCATGTATTCACATATGGTAGATCTTTGAATGGGTTTCATTTCCCTTTAGAAAGGGAGGTTTCCTGTGAGATAAAAGGAAGAAGCTCCTACATTATGCTCATTTGAAAAATGACTATATGTGAAATTTAAATGCTTAATCTATACCATATTCTTGTAAAGATTTTTTTCAACCAATAGCATGCAAGCAAGAACAGAAGTTAACAGTATTCTCTAACCTCAGCTGTCGTTTAAAAAAATGTGCCGTAAAAAGCAGAAAACTATGTATGACTCAACATAATCTGTCAATACAAGTTGAAAAACAAACCAAACACTAGAACTTATAGAAAAAGGCTAGAACATTTTATTTATAACTTCCAATATTTAAATGGACTTGGGTATTTCCTAACATCTCAACTTTTTATAAAGTTTTGAGGACACTTTAAAATATCAGTGTACTTTCCATGTTTTATAATTATTTTAAGGTATATATAATTGATATTTTAAAACTACATATTACCAAAAACTCCATGCATTTTCCCAGATTTTCCATTATATAATATTTTTATTTAGATGTTGCATATGAACTTTTGGATAAATCTATAAAACTGTAGTAGCAACAGGGATGAATATTTTTAATATATGCATGTAGGTACACACTAATTTAGAGGAAAGCTATTATGTTAGTGGATAAGAAACATAGTAACTTGTAAAAAGTCATTATGTCATTAAAACAATATTTGCATTAGTTAGGAATATTAAACTAATAGAGTATAAGAAACATCTAGTTAAATACCAACAAACAAGTCAAATGGATCAATATATTCATATGTATAGAAGCTAATATAATTTTCCATGATACTACATGTTTAATATAAGTTTAGAAACTCATTATATAGAAAAAATGGACTATATCTAAAATAAATTGAACTGTTGGCAATTAATAATGCAACTGACAATAAAATATAAGGCTCAGAAAATGGATAATTTCTTGATTTTATTATTGATATTTCTAATTAGATACAACACACATTGTTGTCAAACAATATATATAAATTAAATTAACATAATATGTTCATGAACTTTACATTCTAATATCAGATTTAAGAAAAGTAAATACTGAAAACAAGAGTCTTAAACACCACATCAGTTTGCAGTCACAAGTACTGTGCAATTCAACATCTTTATTATTTTTTGATAAGATTAATTTGATGACAAGATAAAATTTTCATATGAGAACTAAAGAAATGTTAAATCCTAGATTTAGCTGTCATTTGACCCATTTATTTGATGTGTGAAAGCAGAACATGGTACTGAGACATTCAGACGTGTAAACTAGTGCGTGACAAGACAGAACCAGAGCTTCTTTGCAACATACTGAGAGGAACTTTCTAGTAAATTAACACATGTACCATTATGTTACTCCAACTTCCCCAAGCACATGTGTGGTGGATGTTTTGGTTTATATCTAGATAGATCCTTAAAACCTCACGCACTTCTGAGTGGGACTTTGGGTAGGTGATTGGATTATGGGTGCCTATAAATTACTTGTTAGAGATCTGACCACAACAGGTGGGTCCCTGGGGCCACCACCTGGGTCTCTTCTCTGCTCCTGCCTTGATCTCCTTGTTGTCTTCCCCTTGCCATGGCTTGAGCTGTTTCTCCTCTGCCATGATGCCCTGCCTTTGGGCCAATAACCATATATTGAAATCTCTACAAAGTGGGAGCCACAATAAATCTTTCCTCTTTTGAGTTGTGGGTATCGGGTATTGTGTCTCAGCAATAAGAAATTAAGACAGCATGCAAATAAATCTGTTACATCACTCTTCAAATATTCACAGCGCACTGTGATTCCAGCTGCTGTGCCAGGTGAAAGACATAACAGTGTGCAAAACAAATGCATAACTGCCATGGACTCACTCATTTTAGTGAAGGTCACTTAATGTGCAGACCAATGTATATTTTGCAATGCCTATGGAGTCAAGGGAGGATAGGGATAGCGAAGAACACTAAAGTAAGGGGGATTATGTAGGAACATGGAGAGCATTGAGCGAGTTGTGAGTGTCTGTGCATGCATGCGTTTACACATGTGGTTCATGTGTCTGGGTGTCTGCGTGTGTAAAGAGAGAGACGCATGAGCACTAGAAAGACTCCATTGTCATCTAGAGAACACTGTACTTCCTATGGCCACTACAGCAAGGGATCATTGGCCTGAATGTATTCAGAGCCTTAACCTGAGTATCAACCCTCGTGTCAGTACCCAGGTTGTCTTATGTAGCATTCTCTGCATTAAAAGCAAACCTACCTTGGAAAGATTTTAGTTATTTCTTTGGAATCAAGAATTCCATCAAAGCCATTTATGCACTGAGGTGCCTTGCAAATTTTCCCATCTTTCTCATTTCAACAAAATACAAAAAAGTCTCCAAACTAAAAAATAACCTTGCAACAAAATGCTTTTATTGTTTTACTCATGTGTTGTTGAGATATTTTTGTTTTTCACCATGAAACTTTTAACTGTGACTTTCTGCTGCTTTATAGGTTCTTACTGTATGTTTGTGGTACTTGACAACTGTAATCATCCTGGTGAATTAGTGCTTGTGCATATACATATCAAAGCCTGGCCATTTTCTCTCCTGTTCCCCTACCACCTCGTCACTTCTTCTCCCAGTTCTCCTCCCATCCCCACAAATTCTGCCTCCCTGTTTTCTGCCATCTCCCTTTCACTTTGCTCTTCCAATTATTTACATGTTGGGTCTCTCATATAAAAGAAGCCATGTACTATTTAGCCTTTTTAAAATCTAATTTGCCTCACTTATTTATGGTTTTAATGTTCATACATTTTCCTACAGATGACTCAGATTTACTCCTCTTTATGGCTAAGAATGCATTTGACAACATTTTCTTAGTCTAAAATGCTAAAACAGGGCTTCAGACATCGGTAAGACTATACCTGTTTCAATATCATTAATCAAACTCAATTTTCTTTGGCACAATTAGAATATCTCTAAGTTGTTTTGGGGGAGTATTTCTTACTCTAGGAGTTATTTTAAGCAGTATATTTTTGTGCATGTGTGTGATACTGGGAATAATAAGAGTATATCCTCATTGTTATGTTTATGAGGTTTTCTTGATGTACGAAAATAAATATCCGGTCCTTTCTTGAGGTGGCGTGTATATTTCTTCAGGAAATATTTGTCGTTATTCTCCTTTGTGTAATAGCAAAGTATTCTTATACACCATGGCTGTAAGTGTGAGTTTTCTCCTACTTGCTTATGTCCAGAATCATTATATGGGTGACTGTCTCATTGTCTTTGTTTCATAATCAGTATTATTTGATATAGCCAAATTTATTAGGAGGTTATAAGTGATGATTATAATGCTCACAATAACAAAAAAGAGCTATCTTTCCAGTGATCGGTTCATTTGGGAAGAGCAGATTTAAATTACAAAATAAATTTAAAATATATAATTTTTTGCATATGGTTAATGAAATCGAGTCTCATCTGGCTGTTACATGATATATTTACCACTCAAGTGAAGAAATTACGTTCTATTTAGGCTTTGCAAGGAACAAAAGAAATACACTTGCTAGTTTAAATTCCTGAATTGCTGTAAATGTTGGAGACATTTATTTGAATATGCTATCACAGAATGACATAAATCCACTCAGAGCATTTCTTTGATTGATTGCACATCACTTATTCAAATAAACATGTATGGCATGATCTCAGATTCAGATAAACACAATGCATTTATTTGAATGTCTTCACACTCATATTGACTTGAACATAGAAATGCATTTAAATCAGTCTCAGAAGAGACTCATGGATGCATTGTTAAAAGGTGGACATGATGTTTACTCATGCTTGTCTCTTAGAATCTTATAGCCTGTGCATTTATCCCAGGCTACTCCAAATGCAAAGGACCACATCAACACTAAAGGTGAGTTTGGGTAGAATATGCCACAAAGTTTCTCAGTGGCATTATGTTTGAAATATGGTGTAATATACAGCAATAAGTCCATTAAGTACAATGAACCTAAAGTCAATTTTATTAAACTTCTCTTGGAAACATCTTAGTTATTTCAGTATGAAAATGAGGTTTTATAAAAGGACATGCTATCTCAAAATATACCTACAAGCTTAGGTAACAGTGCAATGAAGTTTTTATTTACAATACTTCACCCATGAGGTTGCTAAACTAATAGCCCTCAGAGTCCCCCACACACACATGAGAAAAGAGTGTGTATGAAAACATGACAAAAAGAGTAATAAAATAAGTGATATCATTTATTGCCTTGCCTTTTAATAACTTTGAGAAGATTCAAACAGATTTCAATAGTTAAAAATCATTAGGGTAGACATTACATTGCATGCTAGTTATTTGATAATGTAATATCTTCAGTTGATGTCTTATCACAAGTTGAGCATCCCTAATCAAAAAGCCAAAACTCAGAATGTGTCCAGCTCATAAACATTTTGAAAACTGACAGCATACCACAGAAGGAAATATTCACATCATGCAACTTTCTGTCATGCACAAAATTATTTAAAATGTTGGGTAAATTTACTTTCTTACTATGCTTATATGGTACTTATGAACATAAATGAATTTCTTCTTTATACTTTTGTCCTGTGTCTTGATATGTACATGTAAATGTTTTAAAATTTAGAAATAAACAAAAATTAAATTACTTGTAGTCCTAAACATTGTTTTTTTAGTTTCTTAATATATGTATGAAGTACATAATGATTACGTTTCTTGTGCAAAGTTGATGTATCTACTAACACATCGCAATTCCTTTGCTCATCCTTTATACCTTCCGATCCTCACCCCCTGCTCCGTCTCCTGATCCCCTTCCCCTTAAAGAACAATTTATCTCCCTACTTCCTACTATCTACCTTGTATTTTGCTCTTTATTTTTATACTGGGCTTCTCCTATAAGAGAAACGTGATATTTAAACTTACGTATCTGATTTATTTCACTTAATATTATGATCTTAACATGCATCCAGTTTGCTACAAATATCTCACATTTATCTTCCTTTATGCCAGAGTAGTACGCCATGCTGTACAAATACCACACTGGTTTTCAGTTTATGGCTAGTTGGCCCTATCATTCTTGGGCCTGGGCGAGGCGGTACATAGTGGTCCTGAATATGTGGTGGAGGGAAGCCTGGACGCAATAAAAGACAGGGGGTGAGGCCATGTTCCCATATGTGCTTTCAGGGCATAGACCCAATGGTGTAAGGCTTCCAACTGTGACTTTCCTTGTAAAGACTCCAGCAGAAGTGCCTCTAGATCTTAGCCCAAGCCTCCAACAAAGGAGCACCTGGCGGTAAGGTAAGGCAAAAAGGAAGCATTTCTCTTCTGGTATTACCAGAGAAAGAGTATACTTTTCTCATATAAGTGATGGATACATCACACCTTAGCATTTATTGAAGCCAAGGGCAAACTCGAGATTTCACTGGCCAAGGCTGGTGAGGAGCTTTATATGAGATAGGTTTTTCATGATATATTTTCCTCTCCAAGCCTTAACACACATATTAGCAACTTCAGGTGTTTTTTAG
Source organism: Chinchilla lanigera (assembly GCF_000276665.1). NCBI lineage: Eukaryota > Metazoa > Chordata > Mammalia > Rodentia > Chinchillidae > Chinchilla > Chinchilla lanigera. Next base: position 9,518,753 of record NW_004955418.1, read on the forward strand.
GAGATCACTCAGTACTCTTAGGGGTGGACCCTCCCATGCTATGGTTTTTACTGAAGTAGTCTCATAGCATGATTCTCTTCTGGTTAGTGTGTTTATGACCAATGATAAAACCAGGAGACTCACAATGCCTGTCCCCTGTTAAAAGTCACATACTCGCTTTGCATCTATTGAATGGTGACTCTGCTCCTTGCTGCCTCTTAGAAAATATGTTCAAGTTTTTCCCCCTGATTTCCACTATTTGGATCATATAGATCTACTACAATAAGGGAAATAAAAACACTTTTTTCTCTGTCTAATACCATAAACCTTAATTCTTCTGAACAAATGTGAATCAAAGTAGTGCAGCATTCAATTCCTGTTTTTTACCTCAGGTTCTACAAATTTTTAGAGGAAAAGATAGAGTAAGGTTCCTTTCAAATGTGGATAACCAGATTAACAAATAAAAATGCAGAGCACCTTGTGGAATTGGAATTTCAGATAAGCAAAGATTGATTTTTAGCACATCTCATTCAACACATTGGAAATTTACAAAAAATTACTTGTTATTGATATTGTGTTCCAATTCAAATGCAACTGGGCACCCTGGATTTTATCTGAGAATTCTGCTATTCTATAAAAATGAAGATTACCTTTCTAATCATTTATTTGTAATTCTAGAGGAAAGATAGAGAAAGACAGAGACACAGAGAGAGAGAGAGAGAGAGAGAGAGAAAGAGAGGGAAAGAGAATATGTAATTAATTTTTAGATCAATTGTTACAAGCAAAGATAAAATTGGTTGTGTAGGTTGTTGCATATTCCTATTATTTTGGTTGCTGTAAATGTGAACTATACTTCCTGTCACCAAGGTGTTAAAGAGAATCTATACACCCACTTCTGATTTTGTTCTTTGAACTCAACATAGCCACAAATGGACAGACAAAGCAGTATCCACTTCAGTGTATTGTGAGACCAAAAAATCAGAGCAAGTCATGAGTGTGAACAGTGGACAAAGATTATTTTCAGCTCTCTCGACAAAGTATTTCTTTGACCATGATCAAAATTACAAGACAAAATGAGGTGAAAATATTTGAGGAAAAATCTTTAGAGAAAATATGTTGACATCAATATCTTCTTACTATTGTTCTTTTAAGAGTTTTTCATCAATAGTGAAGAAAGCAAATCTAGTACTAATTAGATTCTTGTTATCAGAGTAAAAAATGAAAATGGCTAATCTGATGAGAAAAGATCTTACTTTTCAAATAATCATACTATAAAATTCAAGCCATTTCTGAGTGATTCCAGATGAGGGTAAAAAATTTCAAGAAAATATTCTACTTTGAGCTCTATTTTAAAAAACAGTAACATCTGAGAACTATCATAGATTGTGAATTCTGTGACGATTGGCACCATGTATTTTTCATTCAGTTTATAGCATATGTTATTAAATGAAATAGAATAGTTGACTTCTGCTTCAACTGAACTTAATATATAACTATTATTTAATCATTATTTTATTTATGTGTTTTCTTCAGCCAGAAAATTGTAAAGGTTTGACATTTTACCAAATAATGGATGACTGTTTCTACTCAGAATTTTACATAGTAGTATGGGCCCATTCGATGACACTGATCATCCTTGCGGTATGCATCTTTTGTGTGAAAACTCACAAAGCTGTTTATCAGTGAGTTGATAGTAAAGCAATTGATGCCTATGACCAACATTGCCACTCCTCTCACCCACCATTGGGTCTGTATCTCTTCTTCCTCCCAACCAATGTGATAGATGCTGAAAATTTAAATGCTGACTTTCTCAGTTCTCTTGCAGCTAGAAATAAGAATGAGAGCTTACCTGACACCGTGAATAAATATAGACATATAAACAACAGTGTTTGCATGTGTATGTGTGTGTGCATGAATGGTGTCTGTAAACCAGCCAGAAGATTCAGAAAACTTTGAGAAAAATCTAAGATATCCTGATCTGGCCTATCTTCTCCTGTTATATCTGAATATGAGTACCATGACTGAAACTGCATGAAAGCTGCCATTATTTATGCAGAAGTACAGGATCTTTCCAAACCAACTCAAGTTTTTAAAACCTAGCATCTACTCATTTTTATATTTATAACCACTATAATATACAAAGTATGCTATACATTGCACAGTGGTATTGATCTTTCCTTACTCAGGCTCACTACTACTCAAATCAAAACTGATGGTATTTTGAACTGTCTTACCACAATCATCTACCTTTATCCCCTCTCGTTTGCACATCAGTGATACTGAATCCACCATAGAATCCTTCCTTTCCCCTCAGATCATCAATCCCTCAGGTCTTACTTGCTACCCAGCCAGGTTATTTCTCCTTTCTTTCACTTTCTTTTTTCCCTTAGTCTACTATAATCTTCTAGATTTAAATTAATTATGTAATTTACCTTTCTTCATTTACAAGAGTAACATATATCTGGAAAATAAAAAAACATAAACATAAATAAACTAAAAATAACATTTTTTAAGCTCTAAATTTTAATGAATAAATCATCACTTCTGCATGGCATATCAGATCAAGGATCAAATTACAAATTATTACATTTGCCTATATTTCTACTGATATGGACAGAAAGAAATCAGGACATTAGGAACAATGACTGGATGTTGATTGCCAATGACTTCTCCCTAAACTGAGGTTCCATATTCCAAGGAATCAGTAGTTAAAATTCTCAGATGCCATGCTTGAACAGGAATTAATTCATTGTAAAGGACCTGTGTGAGTGTCCTGCAGTAGAAAAAGCAGGGAAAAAAACTCTGAAATTGGAATAGTATATAATCATTGTATTTCTATTGATATTAATGATTAGTTCCATCCTCAGGAGCCCACATCAAATTTCTACACAGAAGGTACTGCAATCAAAAGAACATATTAGATTATTTATAGCCAGATAAACTAATGAAAATTAGTCACATTTGTGTGTGTGTGTGGAGGGGGGGAACTAACAACAATGTAAATGGAGTATTGAGGTTGATTTTTCCATATTGTGTCAGTTACTCTTAAAAGAGGATAGAAGGCCATGAATTTAAAGCTTACCAGAATCTGGATGCTGGCATGGATGCTGTAGGCCTAAGAGGGCATCAACAGCAGGTATTTGGAGGTTACTAGCTATAGTCCTCATGTCACTTATCAAAAGAGGATAGTTTAAAGAATTGGAGAAAACCTCCAGAAGGATAACTGCTTTAAATTTGGGATTCTAAAACCATGGTTCTGTTGGCAGACCTACAGATTGTGATTGTTGTTGTGCTGCCTCCATTCTAGAGTGGTAGTGAAATGTGATTTTATAGAACGTGCTTATATGAATTGTGCTTTAATAAGCACATATTGCCCTCTTTCTATCCGTGTCTCTCTGCCTCTACATCTCTGTCTTTCTCTCTCTCTCTCATCTACTTGGGGGAAATTACACAATAAATACCTTATAACCGACTGGTACTCTGGGTCATCATTTCCTTTCCCCTCCCTCTTAACATAGTTCTACATGTTTTGAAAAGCAAATTGTCATAATTGCTTTTTTTGATGTCAGAGGAATTTGAGTGCCACACATGTAGAACAATGCAGTAGTCATTTATGTTTACATATATCTATATATCCACACTTGTTACTATAGCTGAATTGTTGATGAAAGTGAATATTGTCTACAGAATTTAAGTCATTTAATGAGTTATTACTAAATCTTTAAATGTGTTTAACATTTCCCTTATTTATATCCAAACTTTAAAACGTTTTTTTTACAATCATTAAAACAGTTTATCAACATTTACCATTCAAACTTCAAATAGCTTGTATATTTTTATGCAAACAAATCATCACCCAGACCCATCCCAACATCTACAGGGTGAGCAGAAACTAAATTCAAATATTTTTTATGAGTTACCAGACATAGCACTTATGCAACACGATTTCAATTACAAGAACCAATTGTTCAAAACTCAGTTTTCTTCAAGTATAATCCAAGGAGGACTTTGATGTTGTAAGCTGATTTTTTTTTCTGTTTCCAGCATGGATATAAGCAAATGTAGAAAAGGATTAATGATATCTTTTTTAGTTGTTACATCTAAAGATTTCAAATCAAGAAAGCACTGAATTTCTCATAGGCAGTGAATTACAATACTTCCTATTTTCATTTAAAGATGAAATGTGCAAATGAATAAATGTTATATATAATATAAACATTCTAATCATCCACAACTAAAGCTAAAGTCACATGGGTGTTTTCAGAGAAGAGTATTTGACCTGAATAAACCCTGTCAATCAGAGCCTAAGTTATACTTGAACATATTTCTTATGTCAAAAAACGTTTCCACTGTTTATGTGTTTGTGCATGTTTAGATTGATTTTATTTTTATCATGTAACATAGGACTTGAAAATATTTTTAAAACATTGGTCAACTTGAAAATAAATAATCAAAATGTTAAACTATTTATTTCCTCATTTTTCAATTTAAAAAATTAATGATGAAGGTGCAGTTGCTTTCAAAAAGAAAGCTGAATCAAAATATATGATACAAATTATTTTCTAAGAACTATGAGTAGAAAAAAAATTTCAAGTACCAAAATTCATTTATTAATTTATTTTGTCTTTTTGAGACAGGGTCTTGATATGCAGTTCAAACTGGCCTTGAACTCACTTTGTAGCCCAGGTTGGCCTCAAACTCACAACAATCCTCCTGCCTCAGCCTCTCAAGTGCTGGGATTACAGGTGTACACCACCACGTCTGCCTCTTTAAGTACCAAAATTTAATATCAGACAAAAGTGAAGGGAGTTTATTGCAGTTTGACACCATTTCTTTTGCACTGTCAGCACCTTTCATTAAATGGAAGATAACGTTTGACTGCATTTATGCCATAGAAAAATATCCCATCAAGACAAAGACTTTTAATAAACCCGTGTGATCACTATAAACACATTTCTCACCAGTCTTATTCATAATAATTGAAGAATGTTCAACAATGTTCAAAACATTGCCACTTATGGGGTAGCTAAACCATCTACCTGAAAGAAAAAATATGTGATTGTATTACATATGTAGTTCAAAGAAAGATTCTCATGTAGCAACTCTTGATAGGAAATTGATACTTATAATTATCCAAGAAAAGACCTCATCCAGTAAAGCTCAAATTCTGTAAATAAACTGAGAGCTAAATTCACAATGATAATGTACATAAAGGTAATAGGTTCTCTACAATATTATGAACACTTTTTTTACAGGAGAAATTACTTATAACTTAAGTTACAGGAGAAGTTATCATTTTAGAGTAAATCAAATGCAACTTGATTTATATAATTGATCCGTGAAGCTTCTGGAAGTAAACTACTCTTATTAATTTTAAGAAACATACTATACACATTTCAGCTTTGAGGATATTTATGTGTGTTCTACCAGAGAAAGAGACAATCATAAGAACATTTTGTTCAAAAGGAATTTAATATGTGGTTTAACAACTGTTGAAAGTACAGTATTCCAAATTATAATATTCCTAAATTTTGATAATAGGGACTTTCATAGTGTTTTCTACTGGCCTGTACTGATTTGCTTGATCTTAAAAGAACCTAAGAGGTAGGAAATCCTACTATTATATTTCAATATAGAAGATAATATGATCTCTAAGAGATTATTTGTTCAACTTCATACAGACCATAATGAGCAAATGTGAGATTTGAATCTCAGAATGTCTGCCCTATACTTTTCTGCTGCTAACGGCCAAGCTATAAATTGTATCAAAGCAATGAATTCTAGAAATTATGTATTCTTTCAAACATCCCCGGAATGATGCTTCTAAAACCGGTTTTATACATAATGATGCTAGTTAATGGTCCTGTGCTGAAGTTGTGACAATGTGATGGTACATAAATAATCAGGAAAACTACACTGTAATAAAATTTCTCTTCAAGTTAGTTCTCTCAATTTCTTTCTGCAATCCTGAACATTACATAAGTGTTGTCACTATCAATAACTTAAAAGAGTACTTACTTACTAGAGCAAATTTTAGATTTTGCCATTGGGTGGTTTATAAACCTCTTGGGAAGCATATGATCACCATGACTGTATATCATTTCTAGAAGGCAATATCCGTGATTATAAGTTTACAAGATCTTATAAACATGATCTTTGAGAAAACAAACTAATTATATTTGGCTATAAACTTTGTACAAATAGTTATGAAAACAAACAATAGAAATTTGCTTTTAATTCTGGTGAGGTACTATCAAAATAACTAACTCAAAGTTCATTTTAGTTAAGTTTTGGGAATTTCTAGAACAAGATTATCAAGATTATCATGCCTGCATGCAGTTATCCTCAAGAAAATTCACAGAATTAAAATATACCCCACAGTAGACTTTTGTAAAGGATCAGGAAAGAACTTTGCCAGGATTCTCAAGTATCTTAAACACCAAGTGTCATTATTATCACAATTGCTAATACCTTGGTGTCACAATTTTTGCCCTTGTTGTCTTCACTGAAACTGTTATGTGTTTCTACAGGATAAATGAGGACTGGAATTCTCAGTGCAAAAAGAATGCGTTGCTATTACTACCCTAATTATCCTAGTAGTTGTTCCTCCTAAAATTACAAGGCAAGAGCAGCATCGATAGAAGCATCAGGTAATATTGGTAGCCTCCTTCTCTCACTCTTTCTCCTTAATCTTCTTTCCTCTTCTCATATTTTTTTGCCTTTCCTGCTTCTTCTTATTGTTATAATTACCATAGCTATCTCATTTACTATGCCTTGTTTTGTGATTAGTTTTAAAATGAAAACTAATCACAAAACAACAATTACAAATAATCCTCTCTAGCCCTTGTATGTTCTAAAGAGAAAACACCTGTTAAATATTTACTCAAAAGTATAATGCAGAAACAATACTACAGAACACTCCAGTCCATACCTTCCTCCAAATAATAGTCAAGGCCTTTGATGACCTACTAACAGAATGCACTCTCCACACCAGCTATTAATATGACCCACCCTTCCTAAAGAAATAACTTTCATACCATCTTGAAAACTGCATATTAATTTGACTTGTCAGTGACATCCAGGTATATGACCATTTTTGCCATCTATTTTTATTTTATTTTATAAGAATAATAGTTCCACAGAATGATAATAAAATAGTGTTCTTTTATGCTAGATGGTCTGAGAAGCACAGATCTAGAGTCTCAAGACCCAATACTAATCTGTAAAATTAGCCTTTCACATTGGTTAACTCTAGAATACGCAGTGAGAGTGTAGCAACCAGCAAGAAAGAGGTGAGTTGCATATTTCACAAATGGCAGGGAAACTTGAAAATTATTTCTCTTGACTTTCAGATGGTAGTTTTCCATGGCAATGTATTTGCAGGGTGTATTAGTGGGCTTTTCTGTTTCAGAGGCACAATACCCAACACCCACCACTTAAGTGAGGAGAGATTTTCTGTGGCTCACGGTTCAGGTGAGTCTGAAGCAGAAACATGGTGAAAGGACATGGAAGGGGAAAGCTGCTCCCGTCCTAACAGCCAGAAAGCCCAGAAAGAATGGAGGATCCAGGAAGGCGATGTCCCTTCAAAGTCATGCCCCACAGCAATATACCTTTGCCAAACAGGTTCCACCTTACAACCGCACATTTACATGCGAAGTGATAAATGGATCAATCCACTGATGAATACGTCCCCCCAACAACAAATCACCTTCCAGAAACCTCATCTCTGAAAACAGGATTTTTGAGGGATGTTCTGGATTTAAATAATGTTCTTCCCTTGGTCCCCCAAATGCTCATGTTCATCTCATTATGTACGATATAATGAGTCCAACTCTAAGAGTTGTCAAAATCTTCATGATTTCAGCAGTGCTGAAAAGTTCACGTTCAACGTCTCCTCTGAGATTCAAAGCAAACTATTAACTGGAATACCCTTTAAAAATCAAAAAGAAAGCTAAATACTTTCAACATGCAATGTCCCAGAGTATACATTTTCATTCCAAGAA
>NW_004955418.1:9528234-9569782 GCF_000276665.1 Chinchilla lanigera
AAGCAAGATTGAAAGGTAGCTGGCCAAACACTGAGTCATTTCACTCCATGTCTGATATCACAGACACAGGGGAGTAAAATTTGAGCTACGAAAGTCTTGAGCATCCCCAGCCATATGGTCTTTTCTGTTGCAATCCTTTTGATCTCCCTCATTCCGTCTGTCTGTCTGTCTGTCCCTGTCTTTCTGTGTCTGTCTCAGTCTGTCTGTCTGTCTGTCTCTCTCATCTGTTCACTTCCTATTGTGCTCCTCAGTAAAGCTTCACTTTCCTTGTATCTCCAACTTCCTCGGATCTCCACTGTGCTTTAAACTTTACTCTCACTGCTTCATGCATCAGTCTCTCAGGGTCACATTGCTTGGCCTCCCTGACTTTCCTTTAAAATCTAAATTGAAGTCTCCTTTCTCCATCTTATGATGATGCTGAGATCCGCCATGAACATGGCCCCCTGTGTGCCTGGATGGCTGTGAGCAAATAAAGTAAATCCTGGGGAACCAATTCTACATGGCCCCTTTTCTAGCACAGGCATTGGCGCTGTCTTCCGAGGTGAACTTGTCGTGAAAGAGGTCTTGAGGAGGCCCTTGAAACACCCTCCTTTGTCCCTGCAAAAATGTACTTCATTTCTTTTTAGACTAATATCCTCAGCAGTCAGTTATTTGAACCTCAGCTTTTCTCATGAATTGTTCTAGACTGAAATTTAAGGTTTTAATTTTTTTCTGTTCTGCATTTGGCTCCCATCTTCTCTATTAATTTGGCTAAAAGCATCCAGAAGTATCCATGCCATAGTCTAAATGTTGAGCTGTCTTGCAATTTCTTCCAACTGAAACTGACCTGGCTTTCCTATGTGCATTCAATTGTCCCATGAGCTGACCAGAATCACCATTCTAACACTGTTAACAGGTCTAGGGCTTCCCTTAACTGCATCTCAAACCTTTCCAAACTCCTGCTGAAAACCAGTTCCAAAGATATCTAAACCACATGGACAATTGCAATCACAGCAGTAACCCTACTTCCCAGGTATCCATTTTGTATACCAGTCACCTTTCCTATTTTTAGGTCACAATACCTGACACTCACCTCTGAATATGAGACTTTGGGTACATTTTAGATCTAAATGATAAAACAGGTCAAAATAAATTTACCTTCTGAAATAGTTAAATTTCTTCACTTATGATTTAAGATATTCCAACTTCATGGAGAAGAGGTAAAATATGACAAGAGACTAAAAATATTTATATATAAAGATAAAGGTGATATACACTTTGTACTCAGTTTTCTGGAACCTAAAAAGTTCAAATATTGGCAAATAACTTAGCAAAAATTCTTTTCACAATTGATTAATAGTGAGAAGACTAGAAGCAGGAAATGCACGTAAGTTGCTTGGACAGAATAGAAGCATTCTTAAGATGAAATTGTGTACCATTTGCCTGTAGCTTATTGTAAAATTTACAGAGCAAGTTCTACAATAGGTATCACACACTTACTTATCAACACAAATAGAAATTTTAGAAAATAAAAATAAAAACTATTTCAAATGTATCTTACAATGAAATAATCACAGTATTGAATAGATTCTCATATGACATTACCATGTGTCTTATTGCTTAATTTGGGTTTAATAGAATCCAGTGTAAAGAGAGAGAAACATAAACATGTTCTATATATTTGTATCCACATAGATATAAACCCATTTACTAATACATCACTCAAAACATGAATTGCTGAATTTGACACTTCCCATCTGGATGGAGTATAATACAGAGATAATAGTGTAGAGTCAAAGGAAAACCACTGTTCTATGCCAAAACATTTTAAAAATTTTTTTATCAAAGGTAGAGATGATACGTTTTTCTTAGAAGTCCTTTTCATAAAGAAAAGAATTAAAATTGATTGGTGTTTAATTTCTCATGGGAAATGCTTTTAAAACTAGAGGGTCAGCTCAGAGGATTAAGTCAGTCAAATATAAAAGAATATGAACTCCTGGAATAAAAGTTGAACAATTCCTTTCAAATAGCATTGTTTGTTAGGTTCCCTCAGTCCAAATTTGAAATGAAATGGATCCTCAGAACAGAGACTAGATATGAAATCTTAAAAGCAAACTCCCGTGCTTCAGAAAGAACGTTCTTTTAAAAGAACATTCAGCTCTTTAATTCTTGACAAGTGTGACTCATTTTCACTTTCTTTAGATGGATGCCTTATAGGTTACAAATGATTTTACTCCTCAGAGAGTTTTCAAAATACATGTGGACTCCATTATGCTATGATCTCCTTCATTCCATTAAATAAAAGGAGAAAAATAATAACTAAAACCTTAACACGGATACACTGAAAGGAATGATTAATTTTCCACTATTTTTGTTAAAGACTATCAAAGCTAGCTGGTCAGCCCCAAATGGAAACTGTTCAGTTGTTTGATTTTGTTTCCTCACAAGGCATCTTCGCATGCATATCATTAATATTCAAGGACAGGCACATTAGTAAGCAATCCTCGGTCTCAATTTGCAAATCTCTGTCTGAATTAGTTTTCTAGCAGACACAGTACAAATTACAGGACCTAGTTAGTGCTGGGTCACTAAATCCTTAAAAATAAATGTGGATATATATGTATGAAAAGATCAGTTTTCAATGAATTTTTTTTTTAAAACAATCATGCAATTTAAATGAGAATTTGACTTAAAGCATCATTTGGCTACTTAAAAAGATCAATTCATTCTGCATTAATAAGTAAATCTAATACTACCAGAGATGGATTTTCTGATCTTGTTTTGAACCTTATTTCGGTTAAGCTTTACACCTTCATAATCTCTTCTTTTCAATTCTCCTTGTTTTGCCAGGAATTTAAGAGCTTATAACATCAAAATAAATAGTCTGTAGAACTGAATAAAATGAATAAAATTGAGCTTATTTAAGGGCAGCTAATATTATGGCATAAGGAAATGATTTAATAGAATTTTTACAAAGAGGAATAATTTATCCCTGAATTAACTTGAGATGCATTCTTTAAAAGGTAACCTAAATAAAAATCTTACTTATATTTAACAAAAGACTTTAAGTAACTGTATACAATTTCTTATTATTTCAACAGCTTCAGATCCTCTTTCTTTCTCTATCTCACTTCAGCTTCCTTTTGTGGAAGAATCTGGTACTACTCAGCCTCTGGGTTTTCCTTCAGGTCCACTTTAGAGTAGAGGCATTAAAGGAAGGACACCACTGTTAAAAAGGAATAAGCAATTGAACAGAACTCTTGGACATTAAAAGCAGTTTGGCAGAGGCTCGGTAGGGATATGTGATAAAATCTAGCTCTATCTTTAGGAAAAATCCAGACAGAGTCAAGAAATAGAGTAGGCAGCCGAGAATCTAAGCCCTTGGTGAGACGGGCTGAATTACCACACTGAGAACGAGCAAATTCTGGACCAAAGGAAAAGAACAAAGAACGTATTTGGAGAAAATAGAATTACATAAGATTTCAATTTATATCACTTAATACAAGTAATGTGACAGAAACAGTTTAAAAAGGATCCTTGTAATCTTTTTTTCGTTTATTGGTTTTTTCTTCCAGTACTAAGAATGGTAACCACAGCCTTACCCTTGCTAGGCAGGCACTTTGCCACTGCGCTAAATTCCCAGCCCTTTGCTATAGTCTTAAAATGCCTTTAGGTTTCTCAGTTATTTAAATACTAGACTCTTTTTTTGTCCGACCTGCTGTGATTTCTTTGAGAATGTATACAGTCAGATCTCTGCAAACTCATGTTAAGGAGCTATCCTGTTTAAAATAGAAAAAAACAAAAAAACAAAAAAACAAAAAACAACTAAACAAAAGAATGGTTAAAATACATCAGTCTGATCAATATGGAACAAAAGGCACAACAACAAAAATTTCCATCAGATCATTTTTCTCTATGAAAAGTTATTTACATTATTTTATAAAATAAAATAGTCATCATGATTCTCAGATAAAAAATGTTAGTCTTTTTTTAACCTCTTTTCACTGCTATTGTCAGAAGTGGCTGTAATCTCATGCAGATGAGATATTGATCTGTTGCCGATGTTCACCCAGCAGCCAAAGGGGAATCACATTACCAGCTCCAAACTCCATCAATCATAGTCTCTTTAATAACAGCACTTAAACGATCTTTCTTGGCACTAACTTATAGAGCACCCATGGCTGGCATCCAGACTTCAAAAAGAAAAAGGGTTCATTTTGAAGGGTACTTTTGAGGCCACTGCAGATAATTTAAATAAAAGGTCTTGCACTTTCCCTAGCACTGTATGCCTTATTAACTTAGTCAACTTAATTTCATCAAAAATTCTTTCCAGATCTGTAGAAAAAGTGCCAAAAATATGTGCATTTGTTTATAAATATAGGATTATATCACCAACGTCCAAATTAAATATTTATAAGTTGAAGATTAATTGTATGTATGGGACCTGAGGACATGCATTTGGATTGCAAACTGCTTCTTCTTTCTTTCTTTGGTACTGAGAATTGAACTCAGGGCCTTGCACTTGCCAGGTAAGAGCTGTGCTGATGGGTTACATCTCTGGCCCTTATAATTTTTTTGTTTTTTTTTTTGTTTGTTTTTCGTTTTTCTTTCGGCATCAGGAATAGAACTCATGACCTTGCGCTTGCCAGGCAGGTGCTTTGCCGCTGAGCTAAATCTCCAGCCCCTCTGGCCCTTATATAATGTAATTTAATTCTCTTCTCCTTCACTTCATCCCCTATGTCTATATGCTTCAGAAGTTATTATGAAGTAAAACAAAAAGTAGAGAAGCACACAAAAAACAAGAATATAACAAAACAATAATGACTGGTTAAGGGAGCTATGGTTACCACCACTGGGGATCTACTAATGTCTCCTTCCAGTCACGTGCCTTGTGCTTCTGTCCAGTCGTTAAATCAGGTGTTCTTCGCTGCTGGCAGTTATGACAGATCAGGAAGTCAAATGGACAATTTAGTACACATGGAAAAAGCATCTCCTTTGAATACCTTTTACTCCTCTCTGGCTCTGTCTGTCCTAAGAATCCTACCCACTTGGGGAAAAAGTTCAGAAAAAACAACCACTCTCCCTGTCCAATCTCACCCTTCCCCTACTCCTGTCCTTACTCTTATACTACCGTGTTTTCTTTTCCACAATATTTAAATTCACATCTCTGTTCTCATATTTCAATACACAGGCAGACTTCAGCCGGTATAACTGAGCTGAGGTCCACTATAAAACACTGCTAATGAGTTCCACGGAGGAGGTGGTTGTGATAGACAGAAAACTGCATTCGTAATTTATGATAAGAAAGTCAGTTTCACATTTTAGATGGTAGTGTGTCTTGATTTTAATCCAGAAGCTGTTAAATTTTGACTGCTTCTGCAGGAAAAGGAAGGAAATAGTTGATTTTCCTCCAGATAAAATCTTATGTGATAATAATTATAACTGTGTAAAACTAAGACTGAAACCAGTAAAACTATGAATCAATGAATAAAAACACAAACGCACTGCTGACCCTTCCCTACACTGTGTGTGGCAGTGGATGAGGATGTGTAAATCTAGCCACACCGAAGGATGAACAGGTGTGTTTGTGTATTTCCTTGGGCAAGTGCGGTACGGGGGAAGGGATACAGGGGCTTCACACTGAGCTGTATGATCAACCCTTTTTTATTTTTATTTACTTTTCTTTTATTTTGAAATCTTTTTTTTTTTTTTTGTCTTTTTTTTTCCAGTACCAGGAATCGAACTCACGACCTTGTGCTTGCCAGGCAAGCGCTTTGCCACTGAGCTAAATCCCCAGCCCTTTTCTTTTATTTTGAGACAAGTAAGTTCCCCAGACCATGCTCGAATTGTGATCCTCCAGCCTCAGCTTCCCAGAGATCTAGGATTGCCCTCATGCAACACCATGCCAAGCTCAAAGTTTATTTCTCAAATCACCTTACTTACAAACTATACAAAGTAAAGCATTTATATGTTTTCAAAACAAGTGTACCAGAATATCAAATATGAGTTAAAACGAGATGTCCCAAATGGCTTTGTACACAACATCAATCTCAAAAAAAAAAAAAAAAAAAAAATCAATGATTAAGTTTCTGTGTTCAAAGCAAGGTGGTAAATACACTTTACATTCTTGTTCACATTAGTATGTTTGAAACTAAGAAATATTTACTTAATACAGTTTTTGTAATCTTAGTTACTCTATATTAAATATCACAAATATATATCATCTTGAGACAGATTTATAACCTTCTTTCCTACTGACTGATGTGGTTAAAAATGTCCTTTAGAAAAAATGACGTTTTCATGTGGCATACAGTACTTTATTAAAATTTTCAAATTAGAAGAACAAGTATTGATGAAATTATGTAAATTATATAACATATATGAAACAGAAATTATGGGATAAAATTAGAGTATTTTATTACTTATTATTTTAGTAAGATACAGATCAAAGACTAATGTGAAATTTTCAAATATATTACATAAATTAATCATTAAGAAGATTTAGTGACATGTTTTCCTTCTTGCATGCACTGAGCAAATAATTCATTTTAGGAAACCAAAAGGAAACATGAACAGGCATCTTTAAATCTCCACTATGTGTGGGCCCTGTCTACGCAGCTGTCCATCACTGCTTCAAAGTTCTCAAGTCTATTTGTCTACAGTGGCCCTCTGTGCAGATGTTAATATTTAATTTATTGTCTTCCTTTCAAATTTACAGTACATATCCTTCATTGTGCATGGTATGTATAAATGTATTTATGAATTTATGTCTGAGGATGTGCCAGTGTGTGAAACTCTGTTTTCTCATCTTCTTTACATTACATTAAAAACTCGTATTTTTTATAAAGTCTGTTAGTTCATTATTGGATTCTCTTTGCCCACATTTTCCTCAAAGTCCCTCCTATTTTCTGTGCTCTGTTTGAATTCTACTGATCCTGCAAAGATTTTTGTCTGTTCTACGCCTTTCCATAAACTTTCCTCAAGAATTTCTTATTAATCTCTAAACTCCACCCAATTTTATTAGTCACATCAATACTTGCCTATTTTTGAAAGTTTTACGTAGGTTCAAATCTTGTTACAATAACATGAATACAATTTTACTCATTATACTTAAGATTTCTCTGTTCAGTAAGGTAATTTGAAATGTAATCAACTTTTATGGCTTATAACCATATATATATATAGCTAAATTCACCATATATTTAGTTAATATAAATAAACTGACATATGAACATTAAAATAAACTTCATAAGCTGGTAATAGTTATAGCCCAGTGTTTTATGTGTACATATCCTCAATCAGATTTTGGGTTCCCCAGCTACATATTACACTTATAAGCTACATAATCTTAGGATAATTACTTATTATCTGTGTTCTTCAGGTTTTTTTTTTAATCTAGAAAAATGACATAATCATTGTATGGAGAAGAAGACACACATTACGAAAGTAAAATATTTAGAAAAATACCAAGCATGCATTACATACTGAACGAGTATTAGTTCTTGATGCTGGTTAAATTTCCTTGGGGACATTCTTTAGATGAAATTGGGTTTTGATGCTGTCTTAGCCGAGGTCTCCCCTAGCTCTGTAGAGAATCTTGAGGCTGTGATGCTGTTCGGAAATGTCTTGCTTTGCACCTGAGGACTGTCCCCTTCTTTAACCCTCTGACTGATCAGTTATTTGACTCAGGTTGTCCTGGAAAGGAACCACGACCTTGTAGTAGGCAATTCTCCTCACTTAAGACAGAGACCTGCAGGATGATCGTGAGCAAAAGCCCCACAAGCTGGATGAATAAATCCTTCAGGCCTGAAAGGGACTCTGTCCGGTGGGAGCAGGTGGTAAGAGGGGTTCATTGCAGCCTCCGCTTCTTTTATTATCTTTGCTGCTGTCCAAATACAAATAAATCATGTTGTAGTCAGTTTTCTTTTACCAAATCTAAATTCTATAAAGATTTTGGAGGTAATTTTAAATATGAAGAGCAAGACCAGAAGAGGATTTGCAATTTTCTTTCCCTGTTTGTATAGGTATCTATTTGTTCTTTGCTCTTTCTACAATTGTTATCATTGTATAAAAATTAGACATTTGTTTCTGGACTATGGTCTTAACATGTTTACCCTATAGAGACTCACTGATCACGAGGGTTGATTGACCCGGCTGGTCCGGCAGGTTAGGTGGGTGTCCCCTTCCTCCCTTGTCGCTTCATGCGTGTCTCAGAGGAAGCTACATGCTCAGTGGAAGAGCAGGACCATCCCTCGTAGAGATGGACCATTTCCTCAATCAAGGGTGTACTAGTAGCTGCATTCCCCTGCTAGAATCTCCAGCAAGCATTCAAGAAATGCAGGGAGGGAGATAAGAGAGAGAAAAATGGGGTATTAATATGATACAAGACTTGCCATGTACATGTTCTAACTATTCACAAAGAATACATTCACAATGTATCACAAACATATACTCATCTTAGTTTTTTGTACTGGGAATCAAATTCAGGACCTTGCACTTGTTAGGCAGGCACTTTTGCCACTGAACTATAACCCCAGACTCCAACAGTGTACTAATAAAATAAGGTAAAATACATCATTATACAGTATCTTTAAACAGAACATTTCTAATTATATACTTGTTATAATTGTAATATTTTGTTAATATGCTTATGGATTCTTTTTGGAATCAATGAAAATTCACTGACAAATTTTTTTTTTTTTTTTTTTTTTTGGTACCAGGAATTGAACTCAGGACCTTGTCCTTGCTGGGCAGGCGCTTATGCCGTTAAGCTATATCCCCCACTCAGGACAAAAAAAATTTTCTAGCGAAAATTAGTCTTTATTTCATACTCTAATTCTGTATGTACTTTTATTATCTTTTTAAAAATTTTATTAGTACATATTTGCAGTTCATAATGATTACATTCATTGCAGGGATATTTCAATCCTTTTCCTGTCTTCCCTTGCATCTACTTTTTTAGCCAGAATCATATTCATTTATTCCTAAATCATTATAAATTAACTAACATGCATACAGATTAACAACCAGATTAATAGGAAAAAAAACATGTGACACCTAAGACAGCTATTTCTTCTCAGCCATTTAGCTAAAATCAGGAGTATAATATACTTATAACTAAGTCTTTATGCTAAATCGTTACCCTTTAAATTGAGCTTAGTTTCATGAAATGTATGACCAATTCTTTATATGAACAATGCACATTCCTCAGAAATAGCTCCTAAAACTTTAATTTCCATAATTACTGGAAAGTTGATTCTAAATGATACGTAAAACAAAAGGTCTCTACTGGAATATGAAATATTTTATAGGGTGTTGGCCAAATTACCCTCACATCTTTCCTGTCATTCTATCCAGGGTGACAGGTCCCAAGAATGAGGTGCCCATGGATGAAAAGAAAAGTAAGAGAGACAAGAACAACAAGAGAGGCAAAAGTCTGGAATCAGGGGCTTACAGCCTCTCATACTGCAGCCCTAATTACCAATCTCCATCACCTTTTATTGAGGGAGATCCAAGGGCGTAGCTAGTACAAATGGGTGGATACCAAATGTTTTAGTAATTAAAGCATTATCCTTCTCCAATTCTGCCTCTTATGCTGCTGGCAACAATCCCTAGTTGGGCTTCCCACACCCAGCACTACGCTTACGCAGTTCAGCTGGGTTTATAAGTTTACCACCAGTTATCAATCCATTACAATCACAGTCCTTACTTCCCATTAATTTTTACAATGCATGGCAAGACTAAGACATAGGAATCTCCTGCAATTCAAATACACTCTTATCTTCAGGTGAAAAGTTTCAGTTCATTTTTGCAACAATAAACGAATCATTGTGTGTTCTCAGTGCTTTCTGATCAAAGAATGTCCTTCTCTACACCTTCCTCTATTTTGTATTCCACATCCTATTTCCCAAAGTTCCAGCTTTCTATTTGCTATTGTCTAGCTTTTATTTTGCTCTTTGATTTACTTATACATTGGGTCCCTCATATAAGAGAACCTATATGAATTTTAAGCTTGTTTGCATGAAAGTATGGAGATGAGTCATCTTGTTAAATACTGTAAAGGGTAGGTAACTATAAGTGAAATGAGAATACCATGCTGTCTTAACCAAGGTCTCAGCTACTCTGTTGAGAATCTTGAGGCTGGGATGCTGTTTGGAAATATATTGCATTTGTATTAAACTGTGTGTGACATAGGTCCATAATACATAGTATTCCAATTGTGAGCTTCTATTCAAGAAGCGTTAATATATGACCAATGTCTCTGTTATATGCAGAGTTTTTATCATTTTATTCCTGAGCTTAGCTCTTTTTAAAAAAGTACTATTTACATACACATTCATCTGTGTACACAGGCTTAGAAGCATTTGTGTGAAACCCAGAAAAGAATCAGTATCATTTAGATAAATTTAAATCCCATTCAATATTTCAAGGTCTCTTCATTGTTACTAAGTAAATGAGTAAACCAGTGTAGTTCTGTTGCTTTGTAACCAGAGACATAATTTAATACATATGACAAATTCAATGAAGATTGAAGCCATTTTCTGTATAATCTAGATCCCCCCCAACCACCTCATTCTCCAAAGAAATGCTTCCTGAAATGTTAGGTCTACATAATTAAGTATCCCTTGTGCAGAAAATTGGTCTTACATGCACTTAGGGAATGATTTTTAAAGAAACAAAGACTTCACATAAAATCTCAACTGCAACATCCCAGCTTTAAATATTGAGAAAGTTAAGTGCTTTTGCCATTTGTTTCTTTGTCTGTAAATTGCAAACAATATTGAGTTTACCAATCTTATAGGGTTATCAAGAAGCTTAAGTGTAATGATTTATTTGAAGGATTTAGCACACTTTCTAATATAGAAATTTTATAATACATAGTAAGGATCTGTGCCTTCCATTTTATTAATGTTGACACAGAATGTTAACACAACTTAAATCCATATAGCTTCGTGTACTTTTATAGTTAAGACTGACACTGATGCACATTTTTTGTAAAAGCATATTTGATTCTTAGATTTAAAGGATAAAATTCAAAAGGAACAGGAGAAAAAAAGATGAAAATTTTGCATTATTAGAATTCAGATCACTATATGTTTGTCTTTGTCATTTAAATAAAATGTACAAGGTTGCAACAGTAAGTGTGTGTAGACCAAGCCCACTGGATTATAAAAACATATTTATATAAATGTCAGGTGAATAATTGTAGGCATTACTCTTAGATATACAATTATACATGTGAATAAAGACATGAATTCTCACATGTTAACACAGATCTACGACACAAAATTGTGTTCCTTACATATATACTATACAATTTACTGTATAATACAGGAAGAGCATTTCATGGAATAATGCACAACTTATTCTAGATCGCTGTTTGATGTGAGCCTCATGTTTCTTCTCCCTTGACACCATCAAATCCACAAACCACTTACTGTATAACTGTAAGCCATTTTGATTTGTGTAAAATTGAATAATCTATTTTTTATTTTAATTTTCATACATTTACAAGACTGTCTTATTTCAGTGCCTTGATTTGGCATAATGAAGTTGGCCAGCCATCATTGCTTGCATTTGATATTTTAAATGTTTTCATGTCATAGCACAGAAATAGTCAGGTATTGTTTGAATTCACTTTTTCCCTTTCGTTTGCTGGTGAACATTTTAAGTAACATTTTCTACAGCAGTTCTGCAGCAGGAAACTTAATAGAGATGCTGTTTCCATAACAACAAATAGGATTTGAGCAAAAACACAATGCTCAGTGGTTACTGTTCCTCACAGCAGGTAAAAGCAGTTATTCAAAATTACAAGCAGCATGACATTGAAAAAAAATAAATTAAAGCAAGAAGTGCTAAGAGTTCTGTTCCATTTTTAGTAAATGTTTAACGCATAACATGCTTGAGGGGGCAGCTGTAGGATTCCATTCTCCGCAGTATTTCCCCTCAAATCATGACCTGACAGTGGAGACTAGGCATGGCCATTCATTTTTCAGATAGTAAGAGCCTGCGAGGCAGGCGGGTGCTAACCACGAGAATTCACAATATTTGCTAAATTGGCTAGCTGATTATGTCAGATAATTATTTATAGGCAATTTCTACTTCTCAGAAATGAACATATCATTCCCAAATTACCTTTTCCTTAATTTTTCTTAACTTTCTTATTTGAATTTTATTTAATTTTCTTACATGAACTTTTAAGACGGTAAAGATGTATGTATTAATCTAAAGAATTTCCTCAGGAAGTTCTAATGTGTTGTGGGTTAAAGCAAGAAATGTAATCTGAGCTGAAAGCCTATAGGGCTTCAGGAGCCCTTTTCTACTTCATGATTCCATAATTTTATTCATATGCATTTTCCTGTTTTAATGCACATCCCATTAAGTATGTTTAGATTCATTTGCCTTTGTAGAAAACTAAGACGGTCTTTTATTTTTTTTATTTTTTATTTTTTTGGTTTTTCTCCGGTACCGGGAACCGAACTCACGACCTTGCGCTTGCCAGGCAGGCGCTTTTTGCCGCTGAGCTAAATCCCCAGCCCCTAAGATGGTCTTTTAAATACACCTGAGAGTCATAATTAAGTTTAAGGTTATGGTATATTAAAGATTAGAGATGAAATTTCACAATATGAAATTCACAGGAAAGACTTCACAAAACATATAGCACAGAGTTGTACATGAGATTTAAATAAAATATTCCTTAAGATATTCCTTTATCCTTCCTGAGTAGTGTAAAATTGATA
The DNA here is from genome assembly GCF_000276665.1 of Chinchilla lanigera. Classification (NCBI taxonomy): domain Eukaryota; kingdom Metazoa; phylum Chordata; class Mammalia; order Rodentia; family Chinchillidae; genus Chinchilla; species Chinchilla lanigera. The sequence goes on from NW_004955418.1 coordinate 9,540,954, forward strand.
CTATAACTGATTTCAGTAAATTAAATTTACTCTCCCTCAATATATGCCTTTCCATGAACAGTATAATCCAATTTGAAGTTCTTTTTCACTCTAAATAAGTCCACTAAGAAAGAACCAAATATTTCCTCTGTACTTTTTCTATTCATTAGATTGAGACACTTTTATTCATTATACTACTCCTGCTCTGCTTAGCTATGACCATTTCAGGGAGTAATTGTTTATAGACCAAATGTTATGTGTAACTTATGAAGTGATTCATACATTATTTACTTGACTACTACTTCACTCCTCATAATTTCCATAATGTTTCCTTTGGGGCCTTGATAATGTAGGATCTTTCATGTTTGTGGTAATTGCTACAATTTATTGAGCCATCCAGTTATTTCAACAGTTTTATGTATGTTATATCATTTGAATTGCTTGACCATCCTATCAGTAAAGATGGTACAAATTGTGTACAAGTGGTTAAGTTAAGGCACCCAAGTTCACACAGTTGGGAGCTGCAGGCCTAAAGTTTAAGTGTAGATGTGTTGAGTCTTGAGCCTGAACTCTTCACCTGTCACTGATAGCTGTTTCCTGTACTTGTTTAAGTTTGAAGGATAGTATTTGCTCTTTCTTAATTGCATATAGTAGTTTCCTTTAAGAACAGATGGGATCTTTTCATCTTTGTAGCCCTGTAGTGCCCACACGAACTTGCTAGGTAGAAAGAACCAATGTCTAACTAGCTTCTGAATATAAAATAGTATAAAACGAAAAGCAGTGTCATCAGAACACAAGATGAAGGTATGAATGGCTCAGCTGCAATTCCACGGTGGCTTTCAGAATTCTAAGATCCCTTCTGTGATTTCTATTTCCTCTGCATAATCTCTTCACCTCAATTTCTAAGGAAACCTGCCACTTATTCCTAACCAAGAGAGTGTGGCAATGTAAAGGAAATTTGCAGGTGTAATTCAGTTCTCTAAATTGTCAATGTTGAGCTAATCAAAATGGAAATTACCCTGAGTTAGTTTAACCAGAACAAACGAGTCCTTTCAAAGAAGAGCCAGATTTTCGCTGAAGGAGGGAATTTAAAGCAGTAAAGATGTGCTTCTTGTGCCCGTGAAGAAGCAAAGATGTGTGTTGTGAGCTCCCTATGGGAAGGACAACATGGTGGAACACTGAGGGCAACTGATCCTGCTGTGGGTCTCAGTCTATGGCCATAAGAATCCAAATTAGGGACTTTGGTTGTGAAATGCTGAGCAAAGGATCCAGCTAAACCAAATCCAGACCACTGACCCAGGGAAACTGAGGTTAAAAATTGGTACTTTTAAAAATATTATGGTAATTTGTTTGGGAGGAAATAAAATTAATATACTCCCCAAAGAAAACCTGTTCATATGATAAAACTGCTATGTTACACAGTTAGAATTTTATACCTCTACAAGTAGAGGCACCTCCACCCGGGTCCAGCATAGCATTGCATCTGATTATACACTCATGTACTTGAGAATTGCTAAGTATAATGTATAAAACTGAAAACTGATTAATAAATGTAAAGCACGTTGAAAAATAAGCCATTATAAGATGAAAGAGGATGTTGCTGTCTTGAATTACAATCAAACTCAGCTACTTATAATACACAGGATTTGCAGTGGGAAAAACGTGTTTCCTCCTTCCTTCATATCTTTCTACCTTTACCATACAGTTGCCCAAAATATACTCATTAAATAGATGCTACATATTAAAAATGTGCTGAGTTTGAAGTCATTCAAAACATTTTTTAAAAATTAGCAAATAGTACCTTTATTTAATTTAGTTTTGGGAGTCTCCAATTATCCAAAGAACGGCTCCTGATTTGAAAACATCTTCATAATCAAGATCTATACCAAGTGAAACATCATAGAAGTTATGATTGTCTAAATCTTTATTCTAGGCAGTTACATTTGAGAAACAAAAAAAAAAATTATATCTCTAATCAGAACACACTTTCTATGTAGCTTGCGGCTGTATGATCCTGGAAAATGATGTCATCAACAATGATCATAATTAGCCAGATTTGTGAGAATTGGTCTATTGGAATTTGAAAATGCAATTTAGACCTACATTTAACTAAATTGATTTAATTAAAACTTAAATGATTTAAGTGAAATTTAGACACTGTTAAAAATAGAAAAATGCAATCACTATTCATTTGATTACATATGGTAATATTTGATTTCACATGTTAACATCTGATTACATATAGTTTCACTAAATAATATATTTGTGTTATCTATTTCTTTTCTTTTTCAGATGTGGTCAAGGTAATTCACACCAATTTGTCCATAGATGAGTGATTCACAGAATTTTGTGAGAAAGAGACAGATTGTTGGACCTCAAATAAATTCATAGAATTGAAATATAAATGAAAATTCTTCAATTAAATGCTAATCTATGATATAAGTTTTGATTAATTCTATCATTTTCTCAGTGTCACAAGTTATACACTTTTCCAGAAAGCAAAGGACAATGCAGCACCAACAGCCATCATCCCTGAAATATTGTCCATGAAGCAAACTGCTGTAAATTCAAACAGTGTAATAGTGTGCAAGCCCCTGAAAACAAGCTCAGTATGGAGGATTCATAATTGCACCAGAGCAGATAATTAGGCAATTAGGGGTATTAAAAGTTGACAAAGCACCAAGCCTGAATGAATTACATTCTTGATTTCTAAAAAGAGAAGCAAGGGAAAACAAGACTTCCAGTGAATCTGTTCAACAGTCTTCCGAGGACGCAAGTTGTACCCAGAGGGCAAAAGGTGGGAGGTATGATTTTTCTACTGCCAAGAATCAGGAGATTTGCTGGAGATGTGAAAATCTTATGTCATTAGCATATATTATATTGAATACATTAATAAGGTGGAGGTAACGTCACAAGATATGTAATTGGGTAAAAACATGAGATGAAAGTAAAACAATGGAACTAATGATTTAATTTCTCAAAAGCAGCTGATGCCTTGGCTTGTATTTAACTTGTATCCAAAGCTACCTAAGAAGCATAGCAAGGAAAACAGGTTATTAAAAAGTTTGTATTTATATGTGTAGAAAAAGCAACACACTGCACTGCATTATGTAAGTGAATAATATACACCAGGAGGGGGGCAATCTTACTAGCCCTTGGCTCTGTAAATGCATGGTGATCATATATGAATGACTTAAAATGTATTGAAGTTTCCCAAGTTGACAAATATAATTGCAGAGAGTGGTGAAAGACAATGTTGTGCTGCTGTTCTGGAATCTGTTGGAAAGTACTAGGAGTTAACAGATGGTGCGTACTTTCTGAGGTTGAGGAGGCTAAGAAGGTAATGAGATTGGGGACCAAAAACAATTACAGTGACTTAAACTGAGGATGCAGCATAATTGTGGTTGTAGAGTAGACGAAACAGTGGGGTTTAATGTATTCATAATGTTTGTCAAAAGTTCACTAAACAAACTCTGGAGGTGGAAAGACTGAAAGCATAAATCAAATGATTGCAGAACACTATTCATTCGGTACCTACAAAATTCCGGCAATAAATATTTATGGATAAAATTGAATGGAAGTATTTCACTGAGGATTTTGTAGACATGAAATTAACAGGCACCAGCATGTGCTGAGCAGAAGGAGATCACCAACTACTCTATTTACATAAGATAATGAAATTGAGATAACACTAATGATCTGGTGAGGGGATAAAATATAAAACTGTCCTGCATATGGTTATGGTCACTTTTGAAGGGCTATACAAAAGGACTGTCAACACATCTTATTGAATGATAAGAATAACTACTTGATTTGATACTGAAATACTATGAAAAGAGTATAGTAATCCCTGAAACAGTATTTGAGCCAGTATTGACAGTCAAGAAATTGAAAATAGAGGAAAGTGAAATAATTCAATCTTCTTTTCTACATTTCATTTATTGGTAAAGCACTAATATCAAGAGAATCATCCATATGTAAGTGTTTTGAGAATAGAGAACACATCTAATCCTTCTTTACCTTACATAGGTGCTTATCAAAAGTCATGGTATGTATTAGGGACTCCATTCATGTAGGCGAACATTGTTCATATGCAAAGGTTATAATAATCTACAAATATCAGAAATATGGTAATACTTATATAATATGGAAAGATTTAAAAGACAAATGTGAAAAATACCATTAAATATTACTGCCTCAGCAAAACTACTTCAGCACTTTCATTTATAGATTCTCTAATGGTCTTTTTCTGGAAGATCATGTTTCCAGCCTTTTAAAAATAATTTATCTTGTTTAGTTACATTAAATTGTAACATCTTTTCTTGACAACACACAAAAGTCTTTATCATATTTTTATTGGCTGGCTTGTATTCAATTGCATGTGTATATATATTTTTCTCTAAATTTATTTATGATAAGCAGAAATACAATGAACATGATGTAGACTTTACAAGGTCACTATTTTTTGGAACTTGTCACATTTGAGAAATTCCTTAAGATAAATTTTTAAAAATATGTCCCAATCTGTCATCTATATTACTTCTCAACCAAACAGCCAGATTTATTCTATAAAAAAGCTAAACTACATCTGTCCTTTGCCCAAAATTCTCCATTGATTTTCTATTTCATCTAGAGCAAAAGTTAACACACTTATAGAGTCAAAAAATGTATAGTATAATCTTGGGAGAAATACAGACACCCTTTTCAGAGCTGTTATATGTAACATTTTCTGTATAATATTTACATGATTAATCTTCATTTCTCTCATGTCTTTTCTCAAATGCCATCACATTTAAAAAAGCTTTACTTGACTAACAATGCTCTTACCCAGTTCACTTATTTTCACATGTCACCTCATAGCACATTATATTTTCTTCTTGACTTTCCTTCCCAAGAATATAAATTTAGACAACATACCTATTTTGTTTACTAGGTAACATGTAAAGAATTTATGGGGTGCTTATTATATGCCAAGCCACGTGTTTGTCACCAGCAGTATACAGCAAAATGAACTTGATTGACACAGTTCTACCTGGACTTTAACCTTAACTTTCATGGGGGAAAGTTCAGTTCAGTTGTTTTAGAAAGGTTTCTGGTGAATGGGAAGTTGAGGGACTGCATGTAGGGCCACCAGCACAGAGTTGTTTTATTGCAGGAGCCTGTGTTAGGACAATAGCGAGGATGGAGACCAAACCATTATTAGAAGGCAGTTTTTTCTACTTAACACTATTTACCAACCAAAGATATTTATTGGGATTAAACTAGTTCGCTATCTTGAATATTTTGCAACAAAAGGCAAAGTGAACAAACATTGATTCAGGTCCCTAGCAGTTTAATTAACAGATAGTAAAAATGCCAGTAGCTGGATTCTCTAGCATCCACTTGGTAAGTGTAGGCCATTAAAACAACAGACTCGCACACTACCACATTTGTTGGTTAAAGACCACAAGTTGGTGATTTCTGAGTAGCACTCAGAAATGGTAGAGGGAAGGGCTGGGGATTTAGCTCAGTGGCAAAGCACTTGCCTGGCAAGCGCAAGGTCGTGAGTTCGGTTCCCGGTACCAGAGAAAAACCAAAAAAAAAAAAAAAAAAAAAAAAAAGAAATGGTAGAGGGGATGTGGTATTGAGATAATAGTTTACAGCTTAGGGTGATTCAGTTGTGAAACTACAACGACAAATTTGGATTCTCCGTTGCATCCCTAGTATCAGCCCCTCGTGCCTGGTTGGATTTCTTGGTCTCTCCATGTGTATCTCTCCACGCTATGACGTTCTCTTCTGTACCTCAGTCATCACTCACATCCCCTGTGTTCCCATTCCTCTAGTTTAAATAATATCCTGACCTATGCTATTGCCCTTCCACTTATTTACCTAGCAATGACTCCTGCAGTGGAGGGTAAAAGTTCATTTCTGACCTTGATATGCTAATCTGTATTGTAGGTGTGAAGAACTTTGTCTTTCACTTCCCTCTCTTCACGCTAAATCACTGTGATGTTTTCATCAATCCTGAGTAATTAGATTTGGACTAATATTGAAATTCAGCTCTCAGAGAAGTATTTGAACATCTAGACCCTGGGACTATAAAAGCTGGAGTGAATAGCTGTCATAAAAGCCTAGTCTTTAATGTTGTTTATCAGTAAAATCAAGGTGAGCTTTTGAAGTTTCTACCTGCCCAACACCTACTCGCAATTGGCAAAGAACTCAAGAGCAAAAAACCAAACCAAGCAAACCCCTTAAAAACAAACAAGCAACTATTTACTGATGTCCTCAAACTTTAATACTAGTCGTATTAATATACTGACTTTCCTAGTCCTTCGGGCACGGGAATGGAGTCGGGCCCTCTTCTAATAATCAAGGCCATTCCTCATTTAATCAACGTCTTTTGTTCTCACCAGTTCACACTCTTGTTTTGTCTTATAGACAGCTCCCTACTACCAGGTTTCACCATTGCCAAGATCCTTTGCTTCCTCACCTCACTCTCCAGTACATCCTTCCAGCTACCTGAAGCTCAGAGTTATACAGCAAGTCCCTGCTCGCCTAGATATAGGTGGCCAGAAAGGAGTGGGGGCCCCAGCTTGTAAAACAAAGCAGCAAGCATACCCAGACTTTACAAATGAATCTTGAAGTCAAATTTGTCTAACTTCTAAGAGTAATTTAAATACTGTTTGCATCAGAATTGCATAATTATTTTTGAGATGTTTAAATGAATAAAGAACTGAGACTTGCATTTTGCCCTCAGTGGATAAAATAACAGAAAAAGAAAGGGAAAATATTAAGAGAGTTCTCATTGGAGCAAAGCACTGTGTTTAGCACTTTGCATAATGTAAGTAATATAATTCACAGTATTTGTGCAATGGGATTTCAGTCTATTAATTTACTTATTTCTTGCAGCCTTCCAAGAAAAGCTCTGTATTGATTTATATTAACATACACTATAAAGCTAGAGTAAAACCAATAAATGAAGAACAAAGAAATGAAAAAGAAATGATTTACATAGAGTAACATTCTGGGTAAGGGATGTACTCAATAACACATAGAGTTCAGAAGATTTTATACTTGAGCTGAAAATTTTGTTTTAAACTGCTTAGCAGCCAAACCAAAGTGTGTGAAAAGTTTAGTTATATAATTTGGTTTCCACTTATAAAAAGAGAGAGACAAAACTTGAAAAGAAATGCTACAGCTTTTCCTAGCACTGAGAACAGAAAATAACTTTCTCATGGCTCCTGTTAAGATGAAAAAATACTTCATTTAAAACATTTTTGGTGGATAGTGGAAGAACATAGAAGTCATGTGTTGTCATGAATTTGTGAAGGCATAGAAATCTTAATATTAGACTTTTATTCAAATTTCACTGGCTGTAAAATTTATGGTTTCCACTATGCCACATATTTGTTCCAACTGAGTGTTCATGCAGGAACAAAATTAAATAAGTAAGTACATTGGAAGTAAATATATTTTAGAGAGGAGTTTTGGTCTTCAAGCCACTCCCGAACTAGCAGCATGACTGAGGGATCGCAGGCTGTCTGAGTCTCTTTTGAGCTGTAGTCCCTGGAGATGCACATTCATTCCCTGTGGTGGTGTGACTAGATATTCATGGAGTTTGGCTCCAGAAAGGATTCTTAAAGGAACTGGGAAAACTTACTGATGAGGAAAAGCTGAAATGAAAAAGTATGTTAAAACTTGGAAGGTAACAATGAGCCCAATAAAGTAATGTAAGTCTCCAAAAGATTCAAAGCATAAACAAGAGATGATTTCTCCTCCCTGAAGATCATACTCTGAAAGAACATTGCCAAATGGCACAAGAGGCCAGTGCTTTCTGTTAGTTTTAGTTTATCTTTAAAATCCACTTTTGAGTAGGTCTTGAATGAGAAAATTGTTGGCAATTACTGTAGAAAATGTTAAATTTTGACTTTTTCAGGGACTGACTTCAAACAAAGAAGAAGAATACATTGACATTAATAATTTAATTAGGCACTATTTTTCTAAGAGAAGTGGAAAAAATAACTTCATCCTTCGAGACAAAAATAATTTCCACATCATTAAATGTTACACTGTATAAATACCAATTCAATTATTATATGAATGACATAGTTACTATATGACCAAACCATGTTCACTTTAAGCAGTAATTTTGAAGCTGCTTAGGTTGGGCATGTCTCGTCATCTAACCCCTGGCCCTAACGAAGTTCATCAAACACCTCAAAGAAGAGAACAAAGAAGAGTATGACCTATCAGGAGCAATGGCCATTCTTTGCTTCAGGTCTATTCTCTCACCTTAACAATAGTCTCAACATGGCTTAAATTGCAAATATTACACATTTGTGAAGAAGGAAGGTACAGGCACAATGAGACAATGTATAATAGTTGTATTTGCAGAAAATAAAATGATGAGCAAAGTGATGATGGGAAGATGAGACATTCCAATTGCTGCAGAAGAAAATGCATGATTTTCTGGAAAGGCAAGAAAGGAAACACTTCATTAAATAAAAAAAAAAAAACTATCACCTTTATGGTGGTGAGAGTTTCATCCTTTCAATGAAGGATAGAAGCCAGATATTTACTTGGTTTCCCAGTAATGGCTCTGGTTTCCTGACTTCAGAGTTTTAAGTGTCAGGTGGTGGTTTTGTGATGCTAAATGACTGTAATTCTACTATTTCTTTTAATATTGATCACCATAAGATAGAAATTCGCTGCTAAAAAATTATTAAACATTTAAAATAGACAAAGAATGAGAGGAAATGTCCATTTTATTCATTATTTTATCGTTTATAAAATAGGATTTTGGTTATTTTATTTTTAGCAATACTAAATATAAATAACAGGTGCTATTGACATTTTACAGATTATGATTTCACAATTTTTGTGTGTTCCATGGTGTCTAAGAGTTACCCCAGAAGACAGTTTATGTAACCAAAAACTACCCAAAATTCAATTGAAAAATGATCATCTAAGAGTACTGCGAGTTTACAATAAATACTTTAAAACTATTGAGTTTTACTTTTTTCTTCAAATATTCTAGATAACTACTCAACAAAAATATTTAATAGGTTTTGTCTGTTCTCTGGAAATACACTCTTTTGTGTGCAGTCCCTACTAGCTGCCTCAGTATTTCTCATTCCTGAAATATATATCATTATGACCTCAGTTCCTAGCGCTGTAGTAAAATCAACTAACTAGTGTCTAAGCCATGCAACATTTCATAACCATTAATTGCAATGGCCTAATATTCCTTGAATACATAACTTTATGTTTTATCGTAATAAACATTGTGAAATGTTTACAATATGCCATAGCGTCTTTTACTGTATGCCTATGAGTTAGACAACAAATCCTGATTTTTCATTTTAAATATATGAAGTACAGAATTCTATGTAGCTAACCCAGTGTTAAACCTAAAAAAGTGGCAGGGCTTGTACTCTAGGAAAAAGTATAATTCAAAATCTGTTCTTTAGCGTAGGCAATGCTGAATATAAGGCATTATCCAACACTGATAATTAATAGATAACTGTTTCCTTTTCCATTGATAAGATCAAGAGAATTAGAAGAATAACATTTATGTAATATATGGCTATCTTACCATCAGACATGTGGTAGCTTTTTATATAATTCATTGATATTAATGATAAAATCTATTTGATGTTCAGATGCTACGTGCTATTTGTGGCTAATGGTGCAGAATTGTAAACCTTTTCTAAAATACACTTGTTCGGTATTTATCAAAAATCTTGAACGATCACAATTGCTTGACCCTCTTGGGTCATTTGCCTCCATGAAACATAGAATAATAATCATAGAATGTATATGTGGACATCCATTTCTTCAGAGAAAAAGAGAAAAAGCATCTGGTCCACATGCATTCTACTTCTCATTTAGCTCTTGGATATTTGATTTCAACTTCACATGAAGTGGAAAAGTAGGGCAACAATACTTTGAACAAAAAAGTTAGTCTGCATTTAAATCTATGGAACTACTTCTTTCAGTGATGTATAATAAAGACCTTTAAAATGAAATCATATGCTGGTCATAGTCATCCCCTGGAGAAAAAAAACTAAGACAATGGAAACAGCATTGTGAAAAGCAGAAGGTCTAGTTCTAACCCAGGTCCATCATCAAGATATTAGATAATGTGCAAGTGGCATGGCTCTCAGATGCATTGTTTCATAGTATGTTACAGAAGTACTTCACTTTCACAAGACCTTGCAACACTGACACAATCCATATGCCTTTGCTCCTATTACCAAACATATGAGAAAGCTCTCTAGTAGACTACTGTGGAATATTTGCTTTCTCAATCACCGGTATAAGAATTTCCTTTACAAATTAGAGGCCCAACATTTATTCTTTCTTCTTGATATTAAACAAAAAGAAATTTAGAAAAATCGAAAAATGAAAAAATAGCTGGGAAAACTCATATTACGTCTTCACTTCCTGACTCTGTGTATACTACTGAAAATAGGACTTGTAGGATTTGCATAGGGAAATAAAATATTCATTTCTCTCATCTTGTTTTCATTATGTACTGGGTTTAACCTCGGGTAACCTCTTCCTGAATTTTGCTAACCATAGACTTGTGGGTTGCAATATAATTTTGCTTAAATAAATTTAATTTTGATTTAAAAGCAAGAGATGTACCATCATCTCTTTCCTGGATAATTGTACTGGTATACTTCCAAAAATTCTTTGCCAAATTGACTTTTCTAACAAAAGCAAACATTTATAATACCTAAAGTTGGCCTTAGGCAGAAGTTGTTCAAACTTATTTTAGACATTTTCTCACACTTTTGAGAACATTTTTAGAGGCTCACCACTTATATAAGTGGGAAAATAAGTAAATTTTTTCTTTGTGTACTCTACTTTTTTTTTTTTCATCACAAATATTGTATGGCCAGGAATATAGCTCAGCAGCACGGTGCCTGCCTGGCAGCCACGAGGTGGTGAGTTCAATTCCTGGTATAAACACAAACAAATAAACAAATAAAACAAGCAAAAAAGACACATTTTACGTGCTGTATGGTCTGCTCCTTGAATTTCTTCTATCTTCATTTAGCACCATTCTCTTCATTTACCGTTTATTCTTCCACACCTCGTGCCTTCATATCTGCTGTCAGTTCTGCTTAGAATGCACTCTTCTCAGCTCTTCCCCCAGCAAATTTCTTCTCATCCTATAAATTTCATTGCAATTTCTGAGTCTTCATCTCTGAATTCTAACAACAGGATAGAATTTCTTGGGCAGCTATGAACATTAAAAATATGATAAATGAATACCATCAATGACTGTATGTCAAAAAATATAACTTAGATGAAATACATCTATTCCAATCTAAGTCAAACTATTAAAATTCACAAAGGAATACATTTTATATCTATCTATATATATATATATCTCAAGTAATCAACAAAGTGTACTCACTTGTTTTTCTATTCTGTCTTCCAATACTAAACAAATTACAAAATATAAAATAATATAATTTATAACAACACCATATATTTCATATATATGTATATATAAAAATAGATAAGTCACAACTTTCCAATAAAAACTCACCAGGCTCAAATGATTTTACTAGTGAATTATATCATACATAGACAAAATAATATCTTCAGATGTTTTTAGATTTGTACCCAAGTATTTCATTTCTTGGTGCTGTTAGAAATGGTATTGTTTTTAAATTTTAATTTGTTAATTATTTGAATTAATGAGAGCAGAGCAATTACCTTTTTGGTGTTGATTTTGCATATGGCAATTGCAGCATATTTGTTTAATAGATTTAGAATGTTTTTAAATCTTTGGATCATACAATGATTTCATTCATGAATGAAAGCAAATCGGTTCCTTCTTCTCCCCATTTATATATAAATTATTATTATATTTTTTGAGACAAGGTGTCACTATGCTGTCCAGACCGGCCTTGAGTTCAGTTTGTAGCCCAGGTTGGTCTTGAACTCACAACTATCCCCCTGCCTCAGCCTCCCGAGTGCTGGGATTACAGGTGTGCACCACCGTGCCCAGCTCCCATTTATGTGTAAAAGTAAAATATGTTTTTTTTTTTTTCCTGTGCTAGTATTATCACACTGGCTAGGATTTCCATTGAGTTAATAAGCATTCGAGATATAAAAATAAAAAAAATAAAAATAGAAAATAAGAACTAGAAAGCTGGATCTTTGGCAACAAAGAAAGGCACTAACATAAAAAGAGAAGAGAGGGAAGCGGGGAAATAATGAAAGAATGAGGATGTGTCACATATGAGTACTGACTCCCAGTAAGGGGCCTAGTCATTGTGTGCTGCAAGTATGTATCAGGAAAAATTAAAATCTAATAAGAAATTATGAGAAAGAATACATTTTCCATGTATCTTCTACTGTAGGAAAATTATGTGCTTTAGGCAAAGTATGTGTAGAAAACTGTAAAACACTGATGAAATAAAATAAAATTCAAATACATGTACTGATAGTCTGTGTTCATGAGGGTAAGACTTAATATCATAATTATGTAAAAATAAATCAACTCCTTAATAAAATTGTATAAATAGCTATTTTAGATATTGACAAAATAATATTGTATGTAGAAAGGCAAAGGTCTTGAATAACCACCCAACACAATATGGAAGGGGAATATTAAAGAGTGTAAGTATTCAAACTGAAAATCTAGACTCTAAAAATAGAATTATGGTCATAAAATAAAAAATATTTTTAGCCAAAATGTAAGGTAGATGTAGAAAGGATAAGTTTTTTAAAAAAATTGCTCTGAAACAGCTGAATATTCATATGCAAAGAAAAATTAAAACAAAATGATCTCATGGATTTTAATGTAAGATGCAAAATTATACACATTTTTGAAAAATCATAGAAAAATATCTACATAACCTGGAACCTGGCAACAAATTTTTGCCATAACAAGAAGTACTAGATTTATGAAAAATTGGCAAACGGGAATTTATAAAGATATAAATCTATTTCTTTGCAAAATGGTCTGTATCAAATATGTAAAAGTAAGCAACATAATCAGGAAAAAATTGCTTCAGAGTTCATATTTACAGTGGTAGATGCCTGTAATCACAGATACTCTAAAGCTAAGGAAGGAAGCTAACACATTTTAGTTCAGCATTAGTAAGTTAGCAAATCTTTGTCTCCAAATAAAACTAAAAGGACCAGGTTGTAGCTCAGTGGTAGAGCATTTGTCAAGCAACACATGCCTCTAGCTTCAATCCCCAAGATCAGAAATACAAAGAAATCACATTTCTAATAAAGGAATTTTATCCAATAGACACAAAGAATTATTAAAACTCAGCAAGGAGAAAAGAAACAATCCCTTTAAGAAATGGGCAAAACACTTGAATGGAACAGACTGTCCCAAAGAACATATGCAGACTGCACACAGTTTATGAAAAAGTGATCAATATAATTTCTTATTACAAAATGCAAAATAAAACTGAAATAGCAGTACATGACAATTATACAGGTCAAAACCTAAAAACGTTACTAATAACAAATTTTGGTGTTGATGTCAAAGGAACAAGAAATCTCATTCCTTGTTGCTGAGAATGCAAAGTAGAACTGGTACCCTGAAAGGAAATCTGACATTTTCCAAATAAATTTAAGCATAGTGTTAACCATAGGATTTAGTTTACTTCCAAATGTATAGCTGCACATAAATGTTTATTGTAGCTACATGCACATTTGCCAAATAAGTAGGAGTGACCAAGAGATACTTGTGAATAGACACGTAAACTAGTTCTAAGCATAACAACATATTACTCAGCATTAACAAGAAATGAGCGATTAAGTCATACAACAATATTAGGACATCTTAGCATGTGTTGATAAGTTTAAAAATTTTCCCTAAAGAGCTTTCACACTGAGTGAGGCTATATAGATGCATATTCTAGAAAGGACATCACTACACAGATGATAAATACATAAGCGGTTGCCAAGAATTCAAGGTAGGGAGTTTGTATACATGAAGTACAGATTTGGAGGCTGCTGAAACTGTTCTATAGGATAATATAATATTGGATTTATGAAACTATGAATCTGTCCAAACGCATAGAAATTATGGGTTACATTAAGAGTGAATATTAATGTATGAATCCTAAAACTAAGCTATGTGGATAAGCCAGAGGATTTTAGCATGGAATACAAACATGATCAAATAATCTAACCATATTACAAATGTTGTACCCGATCTCATAGAAAGGCACTATAAAAAGAATACTAATTAGTGTGGGAAATTAATGGAGTCTATTAGACTAATGAGAAAAGTAGCTGTGCTTGATCCAAGTTGAGGAAGTCATCTCCTATAAATTTATCGTTTAGAAAACCCAAGGAAACTGTAGTGTTATACCAAGCTTCACAATTCAGCGAGTAGATGGAAATGGGGACATCAGCCTACTTTCTACTGGGGTGAAAATATATAGATGAGCAGGGGTAGAAAGCAAGGATAATTTGTGTGGTAAGAAACTGATTTGAGGAACTCTGTTTTATTTTCTGTTTTATTCAACTATAGCCAAACATGGACAAATTTATATACAAGTGGATTCATGCAGAAGCATTTACAGATAGGGGTACATCTGAGTACAGCTCTGATCTATAGTTTTTTTCTGTGTCAAGTAAGGAGGCAAAAATACAATGTAGCAACAAGTCCACTTACTAGTCAATCTTGGTTTATCATTTATTCTCCAATCAAAGAGAATTCATATGCCTGTTACTGTGGATGACTGCAGGACTGAAACAGGAGGTACACCAGGTATGCTTGAGCTTGTAGTAACATTGCCTCTAGAGTATAAGAAAGAATTTAGAGTGAAAATAAAAGCAACCACCACATACACACATCCTGTGCATGTACATTATGGTGGGGATATGTCAAAGGAATACTGGAGACTATCAGGTTAATAATATCCCTCAGTTATTGTGAGCTGATTGGGTATGCAATTTCCTGTACGAGTGTTCAGTGAAGGCTAAATAAAAAAGTCAAATGGAATGATTTCAGGTCTCCAGGAAGATCAAAGCCCTCTCACAGAATTCAAGATTCTCTCAGGGTTAAGACCATGACCTTCTCTGGATGGCCTGTATGTATTTAGTTATCAGAAGGGAAGGGAGTACTCAAGAAGGGCAGAACCACTCAAGGACTTCTCTAAATAAGGTATCAAATTAATCCACCAAGTGGTGAGATGCCTGAGGCAGTAGTCTTTATCTAGTTTAGATTGGATCTAGGTGTCCTTGGCTGTGATCTTGTCTTATCCTTTGAGGCTTTCCAGTTTCATCTGCCATTACAGGCCTTAGTAGTGATTAATGACTCACAGAGGTTCACTTACTATGAGTCCACTACCCATCTCCAGACAAGGAGCCTAGGCCTTGGACAGACTCACAAGTAAACATGAAAAGCCCTTTGGTTAATTTAAGTCCTGCTCAGGGCTGCTTCACAGTGGTCTCCATCAGGAGACAATTTATATAAATCCCAATGGCCAAAGCTCAAACACTTTGAGTAATGAAGTATATAACATAACATTTAATTATAACTCAAAGGATAAAATAAATATATCTTTGAGTGCACGCTAATAAAAATAACAGAGTGGATATATCAGTAAACAAAAGTGGAGATGCATACAAAAATAACAATTAAAAGATGTACAATTCTCCACTTTTTGTGTGTGGGCTGCCTATAGTGACATCATTCCAAAAGGAAGGTGCACAAAGGGAAGCAGAGTATAGTGAAGAATGCTGACAGCATTATCACAGTCGGACAACCATGGTAAGTACATTGATGGTGAGAGCATCTGCAGTGTGAGTCATGCTCACCATATGTGTCCTTGATTTTCTTAAAAGGTACTTTACTTTTGTAAATCTTCTTCCAAACTACTTAATGTCTGTCAAATTATGGAAGTGAATATCAGAGAAATCTCCAATAGAAGCAAGCTCTCCCCAGCCACTAATCACTATTCTATACAAATTGTTAAGATCCGTAAACAAAGGAAAGTCTGGTAAACTGTTACCATCTAAGGGAGAGCCTAAAATGAGAAAGAATATTAGGGAAAATTAAGGAACTCAATAAAGTATAAAATTTAGTTAAATATAATGCACTATTTGTTCAATAATTGCCACGAATGTACCATTAGTGTAACACATGAGGAATATAGAAACAGGTGGGGATGTAAAGAAATTCTCTTTATTATCTTTACATTCAAATTTCATAACTTTTAGTGTTTATCCAACATGCACATAGAACATAATATAAATAAGCCTTTATATTATGGCCACTATTCTCAGACACACAACTTCTTGTCTCTCCTGGATCATCATTTGCATACATATACAAAGAAGGGAACACCTCAAAATAAGTAGGAATTTTTGTTTTGACTTGAAAAAGCAGTGTTTTCCTGTAAGCATGGAAAATGGTGATTACAAGGGAAGAGGCAAGTAATCATTTTATGTTTTTCTAGTAACTCCCAATGGGTCAGTTGGGTTAAAGGGCCATGAGCTTATCTAAATTGCCCAAGGAGTTCTGAAAATTTGGAGCGTTAGCAGAATTGCTTTAAAATTCAAGTAACTGCATTCTACCCTCAACCATACCTCTTCAATAAATGATAAAACTGCTCTGGGAAGTTTTAAAAATATGTAGAAATAGTTTTATTGGAATATAAAATTCTAGAATTTTCATTCATAAAGTTTATTTCCCCCTTAGTATAAAAGTAGGACCAGTATTTTTTTAAAAAAGAGTAGAGACATAAAAGACAGATAATCAGTTTAATTTTACTTTAGGAACTTGCTAACCTACTTGAGAAATATAGAAAAATTCCATCTTTGAAGAAAAGCACTTACTTAATGTTATGAAGTAACATTGACCTAGAACGCCGTTTTATGGGAGTATCTCCTCAAGAATTAGAAAGGGATCTAGCAGCTGAAGTCCATCAGGGAGAATTTGCTTCCAGGTTCATTTCAACAAGGCCCACACTTGCAACACAAAAAAACAAAGTACAGCTCTAAACTCTAATTTCTCCCTTCTCCATCTCCTCAGGTACACTACAGCATTTTCAGAATGAAGCTATCTTCCATTGCTTTCCCATCAGCCTGAAAATGATTTGAGCTGCATTTTGATAAGCTAAATAATAAACATTGTAAGAAATCTTTGACCTTGTTCATGTTGAATTCCTTGCTTTTAGCTGCCCTCATTTCTATGAGGATTTAGGAAGCACTGACTCATTTCTATTACAAGTTCTAATATGAAATCCATCATCAAATGAGGAATGTCTGTACATGTTATGACTGTGTCTAGATGTCATCCCCCCGCAAAGCCTAGTGCATGTTTAAATGGGGCATTTTGGAGGTGGCTGACTCTAGAGTTTGTGATTGATTTGTAGTGCAATGCTGGGATTAAGAGCACTAGGATTAAGGGTAATTGCTGGATCAGGTTACTGATTGGACTGGCACCATCCTAATCCCAGAGGTCTAGATAAAATAAAAGGAGCAGAAAGAGGCTTGTTTCACCCTTTTGCTCTGTCATTTGTATTGGTATCTTGTGCCACTGTGAACTGTAGCTCCTCTGCCACATCAGCTTGCCTTGGAGTCAGCTGATTATGAACTGAAACCTCCACAAACGATGAGCTAAATAAACCTGCTCCTCGTTAAATATTAGGTGTTGGGTATTTTGTGTCAGCAACAAAAGAGAAGCGACTAAAACAGTACCTGAGTGTTCAGTCTCCAGCTTGTCTGTGCTTCACTGCATACAGGAGAATTGTGCTAGGCCACAGATAAAATTTACAATATAATTAATATAGGAATAAAACATTCCTTATTTTTCATATTTTAACTTACTAAAGTATTATACAAAATAATATGATGAGTCCCTTTTATAATAGGAAAGCTTAGTGTCTACTTAAAAACAGTAAATGTCTATCTTTGTAGGAATGTGCAGACATATAACTAGGTAAAAATATTGTTATCTGTAATTGTGTTTTACTCACCAAGTCACACAAGTACATGTAATGTGTGACAACTCAACTGTGTATGTGTGTGTATGTGCATGTGTATGGTTGTGAGTGTGTATGTGTGTGGTAGGTGTGTGGTAGGTGCAGGTGTGGGATTAAAATTGTACTATATCTTCTCCTATATTTTGTTCTAAGGCTGCACACAGTGAAGCACCCTGAAATCGTCATAAAAACATTGATAAAAACCACATAATAATGTTAAAAATTTAAGGTCCTTTGCTGCCACATTACCAGGGTCTGGTCTAGCTCCAGTAGGCCAGTGTGAATTTGTCCACTTTAATATATCTCCCTTAGCTTACTTATTATATCTTAGTCAATATGATTCATGTAATTTATAAAGATAGAAGAAACTCAAAACTATTCCTAACATTGGAGATAATAGCAACTAAAATAGTGCTTTAACTGTTTTATCTCCAATGTTATGAAAAGTTTTAGTTGCTGTTATCGCCGATGTTATGAAACGTTATCTCCAAATCGTATTTCTATCTTTTAGAAGACAAGTTCAATATTAACACTAAGTCATAACAAATTGTATTTTCAAATTTTTGAATGCTAAAATAAAGCAACAAATTTGCTTTTCATATTTCTTCCAATGGAAGCCTCTTTCTCTTCTGTTTTAAAAACTTTGTGTCACTGAAGTGATGGAATGTTTATGAAACATGAAATATTTATCTGAATCTTACTTTTCTGCATATAAAAATGATGAAATTCCCAAAATTCATGAAAAATGAATTTTTAATTTTTTATTGCTATTTCTATAGAGACACTTAAAAAGTATCAATTTTAAATATGTTTTGAGGTGCCTTTTGCCTGTCCTACTGCCTTTTACTGGAAATAGTAAAAAAAAGTTATAATGAATTTAAAACGTTTTATATATTATTTGCCTGTTACTGACTTCAAATTCAGTTTTTGCTGATCTGTAAGTACAAGAACTTATTATGAAAATAGGACTTAGGAAATATTGAAACTTGTTAAAGTAAATTCAAGTTTGTATTTGCCCTGTAGGACTATCTCAAAAATGCTAAATTCTGTAGTATTCTCTCTCGACAGCAGGTAGTAGTTATATTTCCTTCATAAGTATGTCTCTTATATAATTGAAGGCATCTTTGATCATTCATTCTTTAAAGTACACAGTTGTTCAGATTAATCTTAGCAGTCAAGCCTTCACGACGGTGTTTTGTCCTTGCTTGCTGTGAAATTTTATCAGCATTCCTCACGAATCCAAAGAATTTTCTTTGAAAGTACAGTTCAAATCTAAACTCTGCACTTCTTTATGCACCTACATTCCTTGTCTTCTTCCAATGAGCACTGATTTCCAGCAAAGGACAAGGACTGTGATGTACTGATTCTTATTCTTTTTAAATATTTTTTAATTTCAAAGAGAATAATAATAATAATAAAGATCAATAGCAAAGTAAAATTCATTGCTTGTGGAGTTAATATTAATTGAATTCATTGCTATCATTTAAAATTAAATCAAGAAAATAAAGCAGATTGCAAATGATCACACAGAGTTGCAGCATACAGAGCACCACTATTTTTAATTGATTGAATATTACCAAAATAATCAGAGAAAATTAGCTTCATGCAGGAGCCCCAGATGTTATTCCTGTATACCCCTGCTTTTAATTGAGTACCAAGATTGTTAAACTATTTGAAAATAAGAAGGAAATGAGAATAAAAATTAATCTTTTTCATTCATGAGATCCCTAAGCCATATAATTGGGTGATTGGAATCATTCTGAACACTTGGTAGAGTACGCCTATCAATATTTATGTCCAAGACATATGAACACTTTTGATGCAGCTCATGATAGAGTCAGAGGTTATAACATTTTTGAATAACACCCTGGATGACTAAAGTAGCAGTAAGAGATGCCACATGGAAGCTATTTCCTATAATTTAACAAGAGGAGAAAAGATTCCCTTCCCCACCCCAAGACCTATCTAGAATTGAGTAAAAATTATGTTACCAGATTGACTGATGAAAGTGAACATTTTCAATGCTAAGGGAAGATCATGCATATTTTAAGCGAGATGGCTCAGTAAGTTCTTACAGATTTTAAAATGATCACTAGTTTTAAGCCAATAAATTACATAACCTTGCATAAAACCAAAAAGAAAATGTCTGTTCACTTGATTGTCAAATAAATATGAAACAATGAGATTGTATACAATATTATTTCATGTCATCAACTTATGTAAAATATATTCATTAGACAATATTGTATTTTTCTACAAAACGGTTTCTACGGGACAGGTTTGAGAGAGTTGTAATTATTCATTAGTTTACTAACTTGCTGTAAAAATACTACTGGTCACATCTGTACTCAGCCTCGAGAATAAGATTTAAAAAAAAAAAGAAGAGAGGGGGGAGAAAGAGAGAGAAGGGACTTCCTTGATGGTGCTTACCTTATTTTTCCAGAATCAATCTGGTGAGAAAGAAAAACAATAGTTTCAGTTTTGGGGGGAAAACCCTTGGGATAAATCACAGCAACTTGTGACTCAAAAAATTAATTTTATATATAACACCATACCTAGTAAATAAGCTCTTAAAAAGTAAAACTTTTAAAAATTTATAAAATGAGCACAGAATGTGCAGGAGATGGCTAGAGAAATGAGGCAGTAAGCGTGTCTGCCCTTAAGGATAGACAGGGAATGTGACCACGATGCTGATCACTCAGGGAAAAGAGACATGCAGTGTGACATGTGACTCACGGACAACTTTATTATCCCTGCCTATCTTGTCTTTGTATATTACAAATGTTCTCAATTTAGCTTCTTTCCAAAATAGATGCACTATAGAGATATAAATTCATGTAATTGAAAAAATAGGCTAATTTCTTCTGGCAGCCCTCTGTTGGAAAAAGTGATTACATGAGTTATTAGTTTACCACCGTATATGAAGGTGCTGAGGGCCATGTGCTAAAACTCTTAATCATGGAATCTTAATCATTTGACTCAGTTGAAGTAAACTTCAAATGGGCTTTAGACAAATTTTGATTGACTCCACTTAGCCTAACAAATTAGACAAAGGAAAGAGCAAGTTAGAGATGAGACAGGCCAGTATATAATTCAGTGGTGCAGCACCTGCCTGGCAAGTGTGAGGTCCTGAGTTCCATTACTGGTACCCACAAGCCCTCCCCCCAAAAAAACACCAAAGACCATTAGAGATCAGAGGAAAGGAGTAGGAACACATGTAAAGTACTTGGTGGAGTACAGCGTGCTTTGGAGAAGTGAAAGTAATAGTCTTAAGGGAAACTTAGAGTTCCAAAGGAACGTTCTGCAGAACATGAAGAATGGGGAGGAAATACAGGTCACAGATAACAGTAACTAGAAATATTCTCCTGGAAATCAAAGTCCTTCCATGAAGCTGAGAAGTAAGTCCTTGAGATATGTTTTTGTTTTCACTGTACCTGACCGTTCAAAGAGTAAGACAATGGATCTGTGTCCTTAGCTGTGTGAAATTCAAAGTAAATGAAAGAAAGGTAAGGTGAGAGGTAATGCACTGAGTAGAGACCCTCTGCTCCAGAAAAGTGTTTCGTTTTATCCTGAGTGGATGGCTGGGTGATTTCTACATCCACCCACTTAACAACTAGAAGAATAAATGATAAAATTAAGGAGTGAAATGCATAAAACTGAAAAAGAGCCTATGTAAGTCATGGCTCTAAGGCCATCATTAAAGCTGATGACCTTAAAGACAGAGTAACAATCACTCAAATATCCTCATATTGTCAGAATGCCCTCAACTGATAAATGCAGCCTGTGCATGGCTGTAGTCCCTGAATTTGTGCTACAGGCAAAGGTCACCAGAGACAATTTGAAATAGAACCCAGAAGGTTTTTGAAAGTGGTGTCTCTATCTCTGTATGGCATGTTTGTTCTCAATCTTTAAGGGCTCAGAGAGGACTGGCCAATATATGTAGCAGTTCCCTTCAGCCTGAGAAATACATACCTTATTGGAATTTGGGGGTTAAAAATTGATCATTACATTTCTACTTCTTCCTATCCCCCGTTGTGATTCTCTCTCACTGTGAGGTATCATTTAAAATATTCTGAGGCAATCGGGCATATTAGCATTTACCTTCACATATATGAAAACAATAGCTGTGCCTTTCTTGATAGTAAGTGAAAATGAGTTGATTTTTGAATTATACAATGCCAGTGTCTAAAACAGAATGAGAATCTCTTCATGTTTTAAACTGGGAAGCCTAATAAACTCTACATTTCTTATACAAAATCATGTTTATGTGCCGTTGATATGCAAGATGTGATGCACCATAAGTATAAGGATAACATTAATCATGTTGAATGAGCTCCTAATTGCATTTTCAGCTTTCCTATAAGTACTTATGTTTATTCAGCTTAAAATGTAGAAAATATTTTGACCTAGTAAAATGAAGTTGAATACCTGGATGCACATGAAAAATACATAATTCTTTCCTCCTGCCATTCCTTTCAAATAATTCTTATCTATTATTTTAGTTGAAATCATCCTGATTCTCATAGTAAAATATTTTAGAGTAATAATGAAAAAATTATCCTAAATAAATTATTTAAAAATATCTGTTGTTCAACTGTTTGGGCTACTGTGTTTACTTTCTTATTGACTTGTGAACTCATTTAATCTCTGTGAGTGCCAAAGGATATGTATTTTCAAACTGACTGTAACCAAAGTTTACAGATCTCTTGAGTTATATGAAATTTGAACATTTTTCCTCTTTAATTAAAATCTCATTTTACTACTTTATTTTCCTCTGAGTTGTTGAAACAAGTGTAAATGGTACATTTCCAAAGAACAGAAAGACTTGGCCATATTTCTGACTGATCAAGAAGCAGAAAATGCAGGAAATCTAATGAGAAAGCTTATTATTATGATTTGCACAGCTCAGCTTTTGCATAATCAAGCATGTCAATGCACTCACACATTTGCAAATGCCTCTTAGAACCACACATCTGAATCTTTTTAATGTTTCCCTATTACCGTTGCTTTTGCTGCCCCACTCAGGAAGCCATCATCCATGACCCCAATTTTCAAAATGGGCCAGCTAAAAACAAAGGCTGTATGTATTCCCTAATCCTATCAGACCCTGTCTTTTTTAAAAGCAGAATAAAAACAGGTGGTGTTCTCAATTTTTAAAGGGGGCAAATTATGAACAGTAATCTGAATATGGCTGTGATTATCTAGGTAGAATTGTTCACATAAAAATTGGTAGAATTGTGGGAGTAGCTATATAGTATGCAAGGGATTCTTGTTAGGCTCTGCAGTGCTATTTGCTGCCTTCATATCATGCAGTGCTTTAGCTAATGTTATGGGAACATATGTTTCTATTTGTCAATACGATACAGTCAGCCATACATATGCGTGGAGGAGGATGTCATGCCAAGGAAACTACATCTACTTCCCTCCATCAGAATTGATGTGAATAGTGAACATTCCCCTTTGCTGCCTAACTCTTTTGTCATTCCTCTAGTCAAGACAGACTGAAATAAGGTGAAATGATGAACCATTGTTAGATTTTGTACATCATTAGAGTTCAGAAATATCTTAAAACTCTGAGTAGGTAAACAAGGAAAACTATATGGCTATCTTTTTGGTAACTAGCTGTTATGACTCCTATTTTTATCATTGCATGCTTAATGCACTTATGATTATTCAGTAAATGCTTGGGATAATAATTGTGAATAAGGGAGAAGTAAGTTTAAAACAAGGCAGTTTCTCATATGTAATTATGTACAATGGTAGACTAAAATTTGAGCATCAGCAATTAGTATTTTCTAAAAATGTAAAACTTTGAGTAAGTTTTACATTGACATGGATGATGCAAAATTTAGTGAATGTGTGCAGTTCACTGAAGACTCTTACAAAACTCTCTTGGATTGCTGATAACCTATAAAATCATAAACAAAGAGGTGACATGGCCTTAGGCATCTTCAATTAACATTTATTTGAGGAATTTATTCTGTTCCCTTGAAACGTATAGATAATACAGAAACCGTGATAACTAATCTGTATTTTAAAAAGAACAATAAAAATGATATCAAAAAAGTGAAAATGTAAGTAACAATGAGATGGCATTTAAAGATATTAAATAGAAGGGACTCAACTTGGTTTGAACTTGTTTCTCCTCATTCTTGTTAAAATGAATCAACTGGCCACCACTGAACACATTAATGAAATTTTATTTTGGCAAGTTAATTTTGTATCTTAATGTGTGGTGAGGTGTATATTACAACAAAAGTATGTGCATTCCCAATCCTCATGGAGTGTTTTGTCAGAATTGTCATTAAAGTTATTCAGTAACAAATTTACCCTATTCTTTTTTTCAGTCTTGATTTTGAAGGGTTTTCCTACAGATGTCTCTGTCAGTTTGAGCTGCTAGAACATGTATAATGGAATGGATATAATACATGAGAAACATATTTTCCTTAGTTATAAAAGTGTGGAAGCCCAAGATGAAAGTGTTTGCCTATTCAGTTACTGGTGGGATCCTTTCCCTGACTGGTAGATGGAGGTCTTCTGACCGTATATTCACATGGTGGAGAGAGAAATCACCCCCTGGTGTTCCTCCTCATGGAGGAACTAATTCTATTGTGAAAGATTTGCTCTGATGCCAAGTGCTAATTCCTCTAAGTCACCACTCCCACCGAATATCACCACACAGGAGGGTAGGGGTACAGCATGATTTTGAGAGTGACAAAAGTTCTGGTTCCTTACAAGTGGGGAAGATGAGGTACAAACAAACCACTATGATTTAGAGACTTTAGTTAATGGCAAACTTCAGATGGGACAACTGCATGCTGTGAAAAAGCCCTAAGAACATTAAGGATGCATCAACCTTCAGATATAATAAAGCATTCTGAGGCAGTGTAATGTATGTCATCAATCTAATACTTTTAGGCTGAATTTTGATGTTGAACTGACATATTAGAATTTAAAATCCTTTCAGTGTCCTGGAAGAAGGAAGACTCAAAGCTTGTTTACCATCTACTTCATAAAGTTTGATCAAAAACTGTGATCAATAGCTTTGGAACCATTTACTTAGAGTAGACAAAGAAAAATCACTTTATATTCTGCCCACTAAATCCAAACATACATATACTTCAAATATGTATTGAAGCATTATTATGAACCAATGAGAATACACAAAGCACAGATATTAGTCTGTCTGAAGCAAATAACCTAGAAATATTAGCCAGGCACCCCTTCTAAGTGTTATTTTGTATTCTGTATTACTTATTTTGGGAAAAGCAAAATATAATTTTAGTGGACTGAAATTGAAGAAAAGATGGGTAAATGATATTATACATATCTATACACACATAAAATTTTGTCAAAAGTAAAATAATATTTTTGGAGATTTTTAAATAACACCAATTCACTCTTCACTATGTAATAAAAGCAAGAAATTTAGGTTTATATAAAATAACCATAGTTATGTGAAGAGTTAAAAAGTCTATCAAAATGGATTACATCTAGAAAAATCTACTTACTACTGAATTAGATAATGTGCAACTGGAATTCACAGAACTTTGACTGTTAAGAAGTTACTCGCTTAGAGCAAAATTATTCTTTTGACTGTGATAAAGCAAGAAAGTCAGTATTAGAATGTATATTTCTATGTATAGCTAATACTTTTTAATGTTGGCTTCCTGTTGAAGCAGACCTGAAACAGAAGCAGTTGAGCTGATACATCACACCATGAAGCAGTAGCTGGGGACATCTAAGAGACAGAGAAGTAAAGGAAGTCAACGCATGTCCAAGAGGGGCAGGTTATTACTGTGGTTCTTGAAGCTCAGTGCTACTGAGATACACTCCCATATTATTTCACCCTAAGTGTGATTCTCTTTCCTCAGTTCCATTTCTCTATTGCTTGTTGCCCTCATGGGGCATTACTTTATTTCCACTTCTGATTGACTTTGTCCATGAACTGAGAATGCTTTTGCAGCTAAATGATGCCCTCAGACAGAGTCACACGGGTTGGGCTAAGATGCTGCCTGAACTGTGAATGCTTACAAGACCGAGTGCAGCCACATCCATCAAGTATTTCTCAGTGTAGAGTATAGGTATAGATTCTACAAAAGGTTTGACTGTTTTCTTTAGTAAATTTTTACCATCGCTTTAAAACACAGTTCATGTGCTCTGAATTTGACTAACAACAATAAATTTGTTCTCTAATTGATGGTTTCTGCAACTAGGAGACAAACTATATAAGACAGAATAATATGTAATTGAAACAAGAATGTGGGGGGAAAATTCATGGGATGTTATACGAAGGGATGTTTCAGAGAAGTCTATATAGACAGAAAAGGGGGGAGGAACAGTTACACGATCCACAGTAATGGAGACACAGCATGAGGTGAATTGTGTCTCCTTTCTTGGAGATTCATATGTTGAAGCCCTAACACTCAGTACCTCAGAATGGTATCTTATAAACAGTCAGAAAATATGTTAATGAAGTCATTACACTGGGCTCGGAATCAGTGTACCTGGCAGACTTACAAAAAGGAGCAGTGCATACAGAGACACACATGCAGACAGCCACAAAGTGATGATGAAGGCACTGATACATAAATCAAAGACACCTAAGATGACTAACATGCTACCAGGAGACAGAGAAGAGACAGGGAACAGATTCCTATGCACAGCCCTGCGCAGGACTCAGCCCTATGAGCACCATAGCCTCAGATTTCTATCCTTCACATATAAAGATATTTGATGTATCAAGCAGAAAATATCAGAGTACATAAGAAATGAAAAATTAAGTTTAGGTTTAGTATAATTTTTCCCCCCAGAAAACAAAAAAAAGCTTAATTCATTCCATTTTGCATAAAAGTAACATATGTTGAATCTTAATTAAACTGATTCTTTTCAAAGTAGAGCACTGATTGGCTTTATACAACCACTATTTCTTAAAAGCACTTCTGACATAATTTGTCTGCATTACTGAATTTAATCTGTATGTTACATGTTACATTATAAACTATACATATTATGAAAAAAATACAATTCAAATAGTTTCTTAAGTAGATAGAGTCTAATTTAAAAAGTAATTTAGAACCAAATAAATATTTAAGTTTGCTACCATTTTTGGAATGACAACTTACGTTTACAGCTGAATAATTATGATTTATAATTCATAGTACATGTTTTCAGGTTAATAGTAGGATTAAAAGAATGTCCGTGTAAAACAAAGACTCAAGGGCTGGAGATATACCTCAGCGGCACAAGTGCTTACATGGCAAGCACAAGGTACTGAGTTCTATTCCTGGTACCAAAAGAAACAAAAACAAAAATCAAGAAAAGACTCATGTCTTTCCTATGATTACATTGCAGTGCTTCAACATAGGTTTTGATAAAAACTACCTGTTAAATGTATGAGTATGTGATCAATACTGGACAATACACAGCTTTCTTTGAAGAAAGCAAGCTGCTTTATTTCACTGTGTGCCCTTTCTTACTTATAGCACTTAACAGAAGAGCAGTGTTTTACTTTTAGAATTTAATTATTCTGATAAAAATCCCCTCTTGTATCATTTAACTTTGAAAATATGGGGTTACTACTTTGACAGTGCTTTACTAATATAAATATTTTATGAAGAATAAAATAAATGTCCAGTTATTGAGAGTTGGTAGGAAGCTCTCTCTTTTTGAGGTCCAGACTGCATGAATACTCCATTGTTAACTCTACTACTCACTAATTGTTATGGAGAAAATGGGAAATCTCCAGATGTCTTCCTCAGTTAGATATGACAGGAAATGGAAAGAAGTTTTACTCTTGCGGGCAAATGAAATACATTTTCATTCTACTAAGATGCTATATTAAAAATATCAATACTTGGGGCAGTTAACGTTTCTGTTGTTCACAGAAAAAACGTATCCACTTTCTGAAGCAAGTTTAATGCCTTTTTTCTTCTAGTCACAAAACCTCCATAAACTAAGAACGTTAGTATATTCACTTCATCAATCTGAAAAAAATTGAATTTGTAAGCATAATTTAATTGCTTTCAGAAAAAAATCCATAGCTTTAGCTGTTTCTAATATCAAACTTACAGATGGCTATTCCAATGTGTATTTTGTTCTCCGAATCAAAATCTCTCTCAAGCAAATGCTCAATCACTGTGACATGATCAAGGGGCTCATTGAAAATCTATGCTTTATCTTAATTTATTTAAAAGTACTTTTAAAAAAAATAATAGTGAATGGTCTGTAGTCTGTATATTGTAACCCTAAACTAACATTTAGGTTTGCACTTTGCTTTCTCAAGATATTCTATTTTCAAATGTCATTTGGGCCTTGTCTCCATCTTTTTGATTTAGCATCTGGGTTACTTAAACAATTACTATCACCTCAGCGGCTCAGCACTGCAGAATATATTGCCTTAATATTGTCACACTCCCATTGTTATTCCTGGTGATCGCGACAAATGATCCTTCAAGTGCCACTGCAGAATAAGAGCTATAGGTACAAACAAGCTGCTTCCAGGCCGTTCAATCTCCATATTGATTGAAACCCCAGGGACATTGTGTAATTGTTATAAAAACAGAATATGAGTGAGTTTCTTTATTTGTTGGTTGATTTGTTTTAAATCTATTTATTCTTGGGATCCTTTATTCATTTCCCTTGATGTTATTGGTTTTTATTTTCAAATGATTTTGTCTCAGAGAATTGGACAGCAAAAAGAATGTTTGCGTTTAAGGCGAATACTAAAAAGAGCTACTGTTTTAGAATGTAGGTACTGTGACACAAAGTATACGATTATGCAAGATGTTTTATGGAAAATCTATCAATTTAATGGTATACAGAGCATTGCCAAACACTACAACTATCACACCTATTTTTACCAGGTTTTGCTGTGTTCTCTGATTTTTC
>NW_004955418.1:9575134-9641185 GCF_000276665.1 Chinchilla lanigera
TATATATATACACATTATATATGTATATATAAAATGAGGATGAAGTAAATAACTTACAATCAGAGACAGATTTGAATAGTTATGTCATATCTGTGACAAGAAAATATTTAAGAATTTTAACTGTTAGTACAAAATTCAAGAATTTTTAATAGTATAATTTTATTATATGCTCATCTTCACTGAAATTAAGATATTTATAAGAAAACATTGAAATTGGCTGTTGTAAAGATAAGAACATTTTAATTATTTTCTTTAAAAACAACTTATCCCTTGATTGTACACAGATTCCCAGGGAACATTTCTGTATGGAGTGTGGATTAGCAAACTTATTTAGTATTTACTTTTGATACAGAATTTAGGAGAATTAATGAATAAAAAATAAAAGGTACATTCCAATGAAGATACAGGAAGAGAAATTAGTAGAGAGGCAACACACTCATTTAAATATTTTTGGACTTTAACTTTACCAAAAAAACACAAAAAACAAAAAAACAAACAAACAGAAAAACAAGCTAGTAAAACTGGAATTCAACTTGAAGTGTTTATAGAAAAACAGATGCACCTTGAAACTATAATACTAGGTGAAGTAAATCAGACATGATAGTTTAAATATTGCAGGGATTCTTGTATATGACAAACACAAAACATAAATAAAGAGCAAAAAAAAGTGGATAATAGAAAATAAGGCAACATGCTATTAATGCTTAACAAAATAAGCAATCTATAAACTGTATGTATCCATTCTGAGGATGGGTCTGTGGTCAAAATTTTAGGACACACATTCAATTTAAATAAATGCTCAAGCATATGATTTCATACCAACATTATCACATTTATTAACATAAGTTCATAATTTCATTCAGCTTATGCGGTTTGACAATAATATCACTTCTTATCCAAAATCTTTTCATTTTGTATGTGTGGCTTGGATGGTTTTACATCACAAATTTGTATCTTTCTCTTTGCCCATGAAGTTTTTAATTATTGGAGCTAAACAATTTCTTTCAACAGTGTCACTGAGCCAGCTGCGTTTCTAAAGAGACTTTTTCTTTATATTATGTTACACACTGTCTCCTTTTCTGTCCCACATGTCCTGGCTTCTCTGTAACTTCCTCCATCAGTGCACTTCACTCCTGCACAGAGAGCGCGAGCGAGCCGAGAGCCGCTGTGCAGAGTAAAAGATTGCTTGGTGCCTTCACAAGACAGTTATTATGTTTTTCCTATGTAGACACTGATTTTTCTCCCAGGAAAAATTCAAAAACACCGCATGCAAATAGCCTGAATCTTACACAGTGCCACCTAGCACCATGCACCCTAATAAATTTGATTTCCACGAGTGTATGGATGTCTAAATTTTTAGCACTTGTTTCACTTTTATTTTTGTTTCTCGACCTTTCTTATCCTCCAGATAATATTGTAGGTGGAAATTAGGTTCAGTATGGAAATGTTGAAACACTGAATACTGAACACCAAAGATCTTAAGAACTTCTATTACTTTTCATAATGTGGAAGAGTAGACTAGTTGATGCATTTACAAACTGCCTTTCTGAAGAATATAAGGACTTAAAAATCTTGATAGAGCATTATACTTCTTGGTGCAGTGAACCACGTGAAGATTTCAGCAAGTCCAATTTATTATGATTTCCTAATTAGACTAAGATGTTAAGTATCTACTACTTTAAACAGGACACTTGAATGACATTTTTGTTTGAAAGGCACCAGTGTTGGTTGTAAAGACCGCAGTCATTTGTCCTTCTACATAAAACTGAAGGCCAAATGTTAGAGGAAAAGTATTAAAGAAAACAGACCAGAAGACGCATGAACTGAAATACATTTCCATGAACTGAAATACATTTACTGGATTAAACATTGAGCTTCTTTGCTGTAAGTAATCTATTTCATATTTGTTAATCCTCCAGCTTAATTCTCAATAAGTAAATTTGTCAGGCAATTATATAAAGTTGGTTTAATTTTCAGCTTACCAAGAGAATTTATCCATAAGTTTCTCTCACATCGGAATTTCTGGAACTAAGTCTTTCTTAACTTATTTCTTGATATCATGTTAAAATGTCTTCTGATTGCTATGAGTAACTACTTCTAAATATTTAACAAGCCTGTCTTTAAATTTGAAAATAAAATCACTGCTAATATTTTTAGTTAGATTGATAAGCATAAGAAAGATATGACTTTAAAGACTGATACCTACTATATTTTAAAATAAAAATACTTTTGGAATTTTAAACTTAAAGCACTCATCATCTTAATTTGAAACATTCAACAAATCCCACCCTCTCAACTTACTCTGCCCGTAAGCCTGGATAATGACTTACATGTTTTGCCATGAGGAAGCTGGGGAAAATAACGCAGTGCTGACTGTAGCCGTCCCCAAGTCTCTTCACTTTATTTTTTCTTCTGCTTTTCCTGACATGTCGTGATTGATGTATTTTCCACTCCCATTTACAAAAGGAACTCTTTGCCTGAGTGTGCAGGTGTTTTCTTCAGGAGGCCGAGTCAGAATTCCAGAATTCATTTTTGCTACCATCATTGTCCCTTTACACAAAAAATGTAAGTACTCTGGATTACAAGGTGAAAGTTATTAAAGTTAATATATTTTGGATGAAACAAAACTTAGATATTAAAAAAAATCAAAGAGGAATATTATAAATTTCTAAATATCTACTTTAGCATCAGCTTAGCAAACTGCTTCTATGAAATGCACAAGCTTTAGATAATTATTTAAAGTTATTAGTGTAAAGACTAAAGCCAAATGTCCATACCCTTTTTCTTAAAAAAAGAAAATGAAAAAAGATAATCTTCTTGACAAAACCCTCTAATATGTTGCTATTAACATAAAAGGGAAGGATATATTTTCGCGATTCATTTGATACTTTTTCATGAATGATTCATATTCTGTAAAGAAATAGTAATGATGGTACTGGGAAATTGAGACTAGCAGAAGGGCAAGAGGAGACCCCCTTGTTTCATTTCAGAACCTAGAACAATTACTTTTAGTTTCTCATCATTGAGTTTGTAGTTAATTGTGTACTTCTCAAAGATGGCTTTTATTGTGCTGCAGTGAATTCCTTCTAAACTCAATTTATTGAGAGCTTTTATCAAGAAAGGATGTTGAATTTTTTT
The DNA here is from genome assembly GCF_000276665.1 of Chinchilla lanigera. Lineage (NCBI taxonomy): Eukaryota > Metazoa > Chordata > Mammalia > Rodentia > Chinchillidae > Chinchilla > Chinchilla lanigera. The sequence continues at coordinate 9,578,273 of NW_004955418.1, forward strand.
TCAGTATCTAATGAAGTGATCTGTTTTTGACCTTTATTCTGTTAATTTGAGGAATCATAATCCTTGTCTTTCATACTTGGAACCATTCTTGGCTTCCAGGAATATATCTTAATATGTTATGATAGATGACACTTTTACTGGATTGTTAAACAAGGTTTACTGCTACTTTAGTGGAAATATTTATATTTATGTTCATCAAGAATATTGGTCTATAATTTTCTTTTCGTGTAAAGGCCTTGCACGGTTTTGGTGTCAGAGCAATACTGGTCTTTTGAAAAGTGACTGGAAATATTTCTTCTTCTTTACTGTTTTGGAAATATAAGAAAGATTGTTATGAGGTCTTGCATAGAAAATGGTAAATCCATTTTACCAAGAAGTTGAATACTTAGTTTGCTAAATTTATGAGACTTCGGTTTCCTTGTTAGATTTTTCCAAAGATTTCTTCCTTTTCCACATTTTATGAGAAAAAAGATTGTCATATCCATTCTTGGTTATCTTTTCAAGAATGAGTGCACAAAGACAATTACATAGGTTAAGTTATCATCTAGAAGTCTATTTGTTTTTTCTAAAATATAAAATATATTAGCAATACTAGTGCTGGTTCACCTTGAGTTACACATTTTATTTTGAAGTATATTTATTTGGAGTAAGCTTGGCTGTCTTCCCTTTAGTTCAAGGGACACAGTCATTGAGAAAATAACATCAGTTAACTGGAAGATAAAGAGAAACCTGACAAAGGGAAAAGAAAGAAGTGAAGTCTTGGTGCCACATCTAATGCAGAGTAAATCATACTTCATTTTCTTTTGTCTCATTCACTGATGATATAGATAGAGACAGAGAGATGATAGAGATAGAGAGAGATAGAGCTAAATAGATAGATGATAGATAGATAGAAATATAGGTTTCATATATGAAGCATATGAAGTGAACTCAGCCTTACTGAATCTTCCATAGCCCAATAAAGAAATCCCTCTAAACCTAAGTTAGTATGCCAGATTTTCTACTGCTTTTATCATGATCTTGAGGTATCGAAAGACTTTTGCTTTACAGACTGACAGAAAGTAAACTGATTGCCTTGCAGCCAACCCTGTCAGCATTTTCATGATTAAGCATTAGAGAAAGGGCTTAGCTGTAGGGAAGCCAGATTTCCTTAGGCTTTGAATTCAGGAAGGAACAATATCCAAGTTTCCTTAATGGATTTCCCTCCTTCACAACTGAGAAAAATGTTGAAGTATGTACATCCCCCAAAATATGCATCTTCATATTTGGAGCCTAGTGGTGATGTAGACCTGTTTTCTAAAACATCTATGTCACCGTATCACTTCAAAGGGTCTTAAATACAATGGCACGTAAATAAATTAGAGAGAAGTTGATTGGGATTTAAATTTTTCACAATATATTGTCCACCAAAATACATATAAATTTTAGTCATTGCAAAAGAATTGCTATCCATCCTGTGCATCAGAGGTGGTAGCCTAAAGTTTGTACATGTCACACTCATTGTACAAGCACTTCACTTTCTGTGGCAAAACCGAAGATAAGCCTAAGGGTCATTTTCCTATATAACATTTCTTAGACACAAGCTAATTTAACACATGACTTCAGTAAAATGTGTTTTTGAAATAAGTTTGAGATGCAGCATATTTAGCCTTTGGTTGCAGGTTCCAGAAAACTAAAGCAGAATGTGGTGTCAGAGGACACCATTCATTAATTCTATTCTCTTATTAGTAATAAAGGTGAAAATGTGGTATAATAAAATTACCTGGGAAATTTTTCAAATACCGCCCACTCTTGTGTTTGGATAATTGGTATAGTGAAAAAAATCCACCCATTGCTTCTACACAGGTATCAGTTTAGGAAACAATGTCTTCTCTTATAGAATATGAGCAATATTAATTCTAACTCATCTCATATCTTCTAAGAATAAATAATAAACATATCATCATAAATCATGACCAATAAAGATTCTATCATTGTACAGATCCTTTTATGATTTTCTTTTCTAACTTCTTTCTTTCTAAATTACTGCCCATGATATTTATTTCTGCCTCAATGAATTTGCTAAAATATGTATTTATTAAGAATTTGGAGACATTAGTACCTGCAGAGAGACAGAGATAGAGACAGAGACAGGGACAGATATAGAGACAAAGACAGAGAAAGAATGTATGTGAGATTTCTATAAAAACAATCTCTCTATACATTATATTATATATTGTTATTTAAAAATGTATAATATATAGAGTCAGAGTATGTATGTGATAGTTCTATAAAAGAATCAGAAACAGATTGTCTCTATATGCATATTATGCAAGTCTTGTATACATATATATTATATGCACATCTCTATTTTGAAATTGTTCTTTTAAAAATTATATATTTTTATCAATCTTTTAATTTTAAATCTTATTACAAGGGTAATACTATAAATTATAAATAAACTATAAATAATTATAAATTTTATTACAAGGGTATCCTACTGACTTTAAAATAATGAATGGCTATGAATCATGTAAGGATTTTTGCTGCTTATACATATTTTACAAACATAATGGAGGAATGACAATGAGCTTTGCTTCTGCAGAGAAATAATGTAATCCTCATTAATGGAAATGATCTTTTCTTGAATTATTTTATTACTTGACATCAATATTCAACTGTTAAAAGTTTGCAAAATCTAATATTCCATTTGTACATAATCAAAGTATGTATTTACAGTTTAAAATTTGTGAACTTTCAGTAGTGGAAATTCAAGTGCATGCACTACTGTGATGCTACCCCAGGTATATGTCTTAAAGAAAGTATTATTAACACCGAGTCCAATGAAAATATAACTTCTCACCAGAACACACATACACAGTGCCACTGACTGATTCATTAACTTCAGCAGCTAAGTCTGACAGGTAGCCTTCTAATTTATTACAGATCATTGCCCCTAAATTATGTAGCCATTCCTTCTGGATATTTCAACTATCCTGAAAAGTAATGGTCCAAATGTGTGGAAAAGGTATATTTGCCAAAATAGAGACCACTGAATTTGATATTTTGAATATTATACAGCATTCCAAAGATATTCATTGAAAGTACACATTTCTGTATATTAAAAATAAGTAGTATATTACTGAGAATAAATCTTACCATAAAAGCTGTAGCTTTTAAAGGAATATATTTTTCAATCACTATTTCAACCAGAATAACTGTAGTACAGCAAACCACTGTGTATTCTATGTTATACCAGTTGCCTGGTAGAACATTACTATTTCACTGAACTTTTCAATAGCTTTCAAGTTCAGTTTGTTACCATCAGATATGCCATATGTAGTCCATTCCAGTACTGATGATATGGGTTCTCTTTAATATCCATGTGGTAAGATTCTTAAGGCTTGTAAAATCTCCATGGTTTCTCTGATTTTCAGAAAAAACTTCGTATTTCTTTGTAAACAATTTAATTTTTTTACCTCAAATATTTCTATTATTTCAGATTCACACTGAGTGTTTTCTCATTTTGGCAATTGTTTATGACATCTACTCTATCTACAATATTTCTTGACTCATTATGACCATACATCCTACTGTGTTCAGTTTCTATATGATTTCTTTTCCATGCGATTTCCAAATTTCTGTAATATTCTGCAGGGGAGGGTGAACCCCTTTTTTTTAGAAACATTTTAAGTTGTAAAACATTATTGTACTTGTGCATAAAAGAATGATAATAAATACAGACTTTTTATAGTAAAGATAGCTAACAGTTATTAATTGTCTACTAAATGATAGGATTATTCCTTAATATACAGAATATAATTAGTTTTCTAAGCCTTTTTATTAGGTACATTCTAGCTTCTTTACATATGTTTGTTTTTTTTTTTTTTTCCTCCGGTACCGGGAACCGAACTCACGACCTTGCGCTTGCCAGGCAGGCGCTTTGCCGGTGAGCTAAATCCCCAGCCCCGCTTCTTTACATATGAACAGTGTGAAAATTTATAATTGTTAAGTCAAAGCTTTATGAATTTCTGGTGATGAATATAGGTTTTTAAACTTAAACACTTTGATTATAGCACTTACTAGCCCAATAGTGAAATTTTATTTCTTAGAAGTAAAGGAAAAAATTCACTAGCTGTAAGTTGAGAGTAGAATGTTTTTGATGCAACTCTGTGGTCATGCCAGTAACTATAAATGTTACAATAAATCAGACTTTAATAAGTATTTCAAAATATAAATTAATGTGAAAAAAATAAAAGTAGTAAAATGTTTGCAAAAGTGTAATAAAATCCAATGAGATTCCTATTTGCATAATCTTTTTCAAAGTTTATTGATTCAAGAACTTTGTGCAAAGAGAGATTCTAGAACTTTCTTCTAGCATCTCAGCTTCATTATATTCTTTTTTTTACTGATATAGATGGTGTAGAAATTGTGAAATGGTCATATAAAGTTAAAGAGTAATGAAAATTAAAAGTGATAGAAGTAGCATGCCAAAAGTCTTAATGGGATATGTTTATTATGGTATAGTGCGTAATAAGTATAAGATAAAGAAAAATATAGTTATGAAATCTGAAGGTTCAATAAAGTTATTGTAAAGTTATAGAATCTGAAGCATTGGGGTACCTACATTATATTCACCCTTTATAAAGTACATCTAACTTGATAATTTAATTGTTGAGTTCCCTTTTATACAGGAAATTTTAAAATCATTAAGATGCTAAAAACCCTGAATATAGGTTGATACAAAATGCTACCATATAGTGTTTATTTGATTTAAAGATCTTCACAATATGCACAAGATAGAGGAAAAGTTACTAATATTATTAAAAGTTGCTAACCTCACATGGTGGTGATCACTGACCTGTGTTAATGTGCTGGAATATTGACCAGTTATTTAAGTCAGTATTAAATCTAGAAAAGTAGTTTACAAGTGAGATTAAAGTCCATAACCAGTAAAATTTAAGTAAAGGAGATGATTCTGACTCACTTCGGGGAAATGCTTCAATCAGGTGAAAGGTAATAAAAACGGGAAGGAATGCACCTTGAGAGAAGACGAACATGTAGTTGTGCTCAAGAGCTTCAGCCTCTGCCCAGCAGGGCCACGTCTCCTTCTCCAAGCCTTTTCCTGTGGTATGGGACACAGCTGGCCAGCCTCTAAAACCAGGTAAGACAATTTCTTGAAATATGTATCTTAATGTATAGATTAACTTGTGCTGATTCTGCTTCTCTGTTTATACCCTGGCCAATAAATAAACAGCAATTTACAATTAACTTGAGTGTCCGTGAGGTGGTGGGTTTATGGAAAAGTGAATCTGAACTTGAGTTGCTCATGAAAGATCAGTGGAAGATCAATGATTTGTCAGACTGCACTGGAATGTAGGTCATTGGTCTTTGGGCGTAACTTCACAGTAATGGCATTCTAAGAATGAGGGATACTTTAAAATATTTAAATGACTGTCAGGTGCAAAAATTGGATGACCTCTCCATACAGTTCAAATGGTCTCAGAACTGCCAACCCTGATACCTTCTACTACGTTCTAGAGGAATTAAATCTCTTCTAAGTACATTCTCATAGGTTTGTGTATCTTTCCCAATTCCACACACTATAGTTTGTAATTTCTCGTTCTTTATTGTTATTGTTTAATGCATTTTCCTTTGCTCTATGAGGTGTGACCAAAATATGTAGTGAATGTTTAAATTAAAAGAAAACTTCAGTAAAAGACATATTGTCATTAATCCCCCTTAAAATACTCCCCCTCTGTTTGAATGATGCATTAGCTCATCACTCATGACACTTTCTGAAACACTTGTTAAAGTCCTCTTTTGTGCCTTTACAAGGTATGATAAAAAATATGTTGAATTCTGCTGTAATGCGTCATCCCAAAGAAAGGCAGGCTTGCAAAAATATCAAAATTGTATCCTCATTTGCTTTCATCATCAGGTCTGAATCTCTGTGACTTCTGGCTCTTTCTCAAAGTCAGTGTGACTATAATCATAGATGTGGACTGATTCACAATATTGAAACAGCCATGACAGTATAACCAGAGCTACAAAAGAGAACTCTGAGGACTGCTTCAGAAATGAGCAAGACTGATAGAATAAGTGTTCAAAGCTAGCAGGGAGTATATTGAGGGAGATTAAGAGCAATGCGTCTTTTACCATAATAATTTTTAAACTTAAATAATCACTGTAATTTTCCATTGAACTTCCCATTGTAAGTTCTATAAATAAATGTATAATGGTAGATGGTCTTTCTCTTTGCCTCCATTTATTTTCTTTCTTTCTACCTTCTTTTCTTCTGTCTCTTTTTCTCTTTTTCTTTCTTTCTTTCTTTCCTTCTTTCTTTCTTTCTTTCTTTCTTTCTTTCTTTCTTTCTTTCTTTCTTTCATTGCTGCTCCTCTTTTTAATCACAGTTAAATCCCAGGATATAAAACATTACATGTCTAACACACAATGTCAGAGTAAATCTTTAAACCTTAATCAGAGAAAGTCTTACTAAATTGATGACTATATTTAATCATTTCTAATTCATATCACACTCACATTTAATAAAATATGATATATATATATTAAACGTATTTTCAAATATAGGCAATGTGTTAGATTCATCCTATCTTAAATACATTCAAGTAATTAGCCTAGAACAAAAGTACTCTATGAAAAGATTTTTGTAGTGAGCAAAGTGATGTAGTAGTAAAACATTTGATTACAGTAGGCCATTTTGTTCCCAGAAAATTTTGCTACTGGCAGAGGCATCAAAATCCTCAGCATGTTCTTTAAGACTGCTTTGATTTAAACATTTAAATATAATTGCATTTTTATTATTTTTAACACCAAAGTGTTGAAAGCTCATAGATATAAAGCGAATTATAAGAAAATCTGGCCTAGAAACATATTACATACAAACAAAATTGTCTAAGAATTTGAGAAAACATATAAATGCTGCAAAAAGCATGATTACAAGAGAATACACAATAAGTAGATAAAGTCAAGCATTCTTTCCATACCAGCACACCCTGCGATTCAATAAATTGAGGGTCTGCTGAGGAGTCTAATTTTTGTAATGTCCTCAAGGGTCACAAAAAGAAACCTTGTATACTGGATACACAGAAAAAATTGGAAGATTTTTTTCTGCTGTTTTACATTTCCAGGTGAATGGTCTAGAGTCTCCACTCTACCCGAAGTGCAATGATAAAGCTGGTACAAGTTACTGCACTGATAATATTCTCTAGACATAGCAAACAGCTATCAGCTTATATACCAGTTTTACTAACAATGTATAGTTTTTATAGAAGAATTGTTAATCACTATTATAAAAACATAAATTTTAAGATTAGCATTGGTATTTTAATGAAGTAAAATGCAATACTAAATTTCATTTTCAATACTTAGGAAATAGTCAATATATATTTGTTGAATGAATAAATAAAAAAAGACCAATGGTTTTGTGAAACCGATCAATGTTTTTGTTTTACAGAAAAATATTACACTGTAATTTATTTTTAAAATGACAACTAATCCATTTAATGACACAGTATTATTACTTATCATTGTTATTTCATGACAGTATTGCATCTAAAATTCATGATTTAAAAAATCTACCAAATTTTGTTTTGGATACTATCCAACCAAGTGTAATGTTGTCATAAGACAAGGAAAAGATCAGCATTTGCAGGCAGAGTTTGGGTATGTATCTTACTTTTCTATTCACAAATATTTGAAAGAAGTAAGTTTTTAAAATTTTCTGTGTGTTCCTTGGCTTATTATAACAATCAATACCTTCCTGTTAGTGTAGGTTTTAAGGGTTAAGTGAGTTAATACGAAGAGACTCAATTTGTGTTGCACATTAAAAACTCAATAAATATTACTCTTGTAAGTAGAAAAACAATGCCTCTTCCCAGTCAAATGGACATATTTTGCATACCACAAACAAATGCCATTACTATTGTTTTATTTTGCCCACTCTCTGGGCACTGAGAATTTATGTATATTATTTATAATTTTGTGTATCTATATAAGGCAGCTTTAAGTGGAGGCAGTGTCAGGAGACAGGGTGTCACAGTGACAGAGAGGGATGTGAGCCAACTTTAACTGGGTGAAAACTCATGTTCCAAAATTACTAGTTGTGCTGGTGGGAAAGCCTTTGTATTTATTTTATTTAATAAACCTTTATAAATTCTTATTGTATACTAAACATTGCTCTAAAAATTCTGAGTAATGAACCATTTCCTCTTCATATACCAATTTTGCAGATATGTAAACCGAGGAGTTAGCAAGAAGCAGCAGCACACTGCCTTTTTTCTTGAGTATAAATGCTGTCTCCATCCCACACTGGTGATGTGACTCCTACATTTGAGATAACTTTTCATCAGTATCCTCATCTATATAGTGTGAGTGTAACAGTGCTTGACACAAAGAGTTACTGTCATGATTAATTTGGACCACATGCCAAGAAATTAAGAGAATGCCCAGCACACTGTAGCAAGTGTTCTAAATATGTCAGAGATTAACAAAGTCACTATTATTATTTTCAACATTATTTTTTTCATAGATAGGAAAACCAAGTCTCCAGAAAACTAGCCACTAAACTGATGTAAATGAGCAAATTAAAAACATGTTGAAATATTCTCCCCAGTTATCTGACTCTAAATCCTGGACATTTCCAATTATAACCTGCTTCCTTATAGATTCCCACTGGCTTGCCTCCATGCATGACAGGTCATAGCCACTCAGCTTCATCTTGGTAGGTATAATTAGAGGTGGAACATCTCCAAGAATTTGAAAAGTGAAGTAGAGAGTTTAAGCATTGATTAGGTCTTGCAACAGAGATCTCCATTACGTAACTGTAGGGCAAAAAGTTATGGAACACAAAAAGTTTTCAACTCCATCTCAATCCAATGTTCGGTTAGTCACTTATTTGTACATAAACCCAATTGGTTTCCGAGTCTTATGAATGACTCAATTCAAAGAATGCAAACAACATGCTTAGAGTCATAAAATGAGTGAATTCACAGTTTTGAAGACAGAATATAGATGTCTTTGTTCACAGCCTTGCTGAGTTCTTGCCTGTCACATTGTTTTATCACTGTTTTAAATATATTCAAAATGTTCACACAATTTTATGCTGATCACTTCCAGGTTTTGTTGCCTTTCTTTAGGTTCCTGCCTTTTTTTTTAAACAATGGCCTATGTCTTTGTGTTGACAAAAGATGACAGTGTGATACATTTTTCACTTGCAAATAGCTACATCTGTGACTTTTAAAAATAAGATTCTCTGCCAGCATTTTCTATTCTCAGAGAAAATTCTCCTTTTGTCAAATGTACAGATAAGAAAATAAGTAGGAAATTCACCACACAGAAACAGAATTAACACTAATGAGAGTGCTTTGAAAAGCTTCAGTAACTTCAGATTTGATTTCAGAAACTTAAACTTGATTTCTGAATAGAGCACTAATTATGTGGTGAAGAGAATAAAACTCAGGTTATTCCTTTAAGACAGCTTCCCAAGGCCATCAGTTTCTTAGCCGAATAAGTTTCTAATACCATCATCCAGAAAAACAACCATGTCGATGTCAGAACTGTGCCCCCTGGAATCACAGTTATTAAGTCTGTCCTTCTCCTGTAGGACCTTCACATTGGACCCTGTTCTTTCTCTCCAGCAATCATACAATGTTATTAAACTATAAGTGAATCTCAAATTACACATAGAAGTTATCCTGCTACCAGCATTATCTCACACAATATTTAGTTCAGGTTGGCTCATTTCCACATATAATGGAAGATGTGCTGGAAGAAAATCAAGAGAACTTGGCATAAGTCCCAGTGCTAGCTGTTTCTAGTTCTATGACCTTGGGCAAGTCATTTAGTCTCATGGATTTAGAGTTTCCACATCTTTAAACGGGGATGGTAGTTCCTTCTGTAGTTGGTGTGAGGTTAAAATACAATACCTGTGTTTAAGCAAGTTGAACGATCATATTCCATGCAAAGTGAGAATATGTATTTCAGTTGCTTCTTTTTATGCTTTAGTTTCAAACATGATGAAAAGCACAGTTGAATGTGAGGTTTAATTGTGAAACTTCAGAAAGTTTAAGTGCAACTGCTACCACCTGAAGAAAATCTTTGCATCCACATGATTATTTATTTTACACCAACATTCCCAAATGATTTGTATTTGTGTCAATAAGGAGGAAAAGGGTCATGTTTAGCTTAGATGGAATTTACTTACTTGACACTAAGGTTATATTCATTTTACTTATTATATTTTGTTCCATTTATATGGCTTCTTTAAAATCATATGAGTGTTTTGAAACACCTCACAGCTCCAGGTTTTTATCAATGACAACCTCACAGTTTGTGACACAGTTCTTAGCATTCAGATGATGATTGAATGATTTTGGGGCACCATTTTGTTGGAGTCACCTGGGAATTACAGGTTGACTTGGTGAGATCTTCCCCATTGTCTCTCATATTGGCCAACCAGATTTTTATATGATCTCAGATTCTATTCTGGCTGTGGGGAGATCTGAGTGTGTTAATTTCGGGTGTCATGTAGATTGTGATTCTTTAGTTCACCTTTTAGCCCTGAACTAGGTCTGTAAGAGATAAGCACCTTCCAATTAGAACAACTCTGCAGGGTACACAGCTACTATGATCCCACATACCTTGCAAAACAGATTCTCATCTGTTGTATGTTTTACCTTAACTCTAGGGCTGGGGCTCAGAAAAATAAGATCCACCAAAATATACACAATTATATTTGTCAAACAAAATTTTGAAATTTTTAAAAAACAAAGAAAGAAGGTATAAAGGCTTCATTTAGCTCAGTAGCTAAAGGTTTCCTAAAAACTCTTTTCTAGTTTAGTCGATACATGTGTATGACTTTAGCAAAGCAACATTCTGTATAAGTTATCTCTCATATTTGAAGAAATGGTACTTTTACCTCAACTTGGATTTGCTCACCAAAAACCACTTTCAATCTTACTTTTCATTGAAGATTATAATGCAGAGATTTGGAATAAATAGTATAACCCTTTGGAGATTTCCCATTATCTCATTGGGGTGGGTTATCCTTTCTTACCTACTGAGACTAAGACAAGACTGAGGCCAAGGTGAAGGTGAAGGTGAAGTGAAGATAAGGATGAAGATGAAGATGAAGACTAAGATGAAGATTAAGATCAAAACTGCTAAGACTAATGACAAGACTAAAACTATAGATTATGGAACAGGGTTAATGATGTCACTTACATAACTTTGCTACCATTACATCAGTATTAACCTGAGTGACTACACTTTCAATCTTATTGGTTGATCATAATTTTGACCCATTTTGGAATTGCCTCATGATTTGCTCAATAAAACTTCTTTAGGGAGGTGGGGTTGTTAGCCACCCATTTGAGACCCCTCTTGTCTCTCTGGAGCTATTCCTATTTCCCATTCCTATTCTCCAATAAATTTTCCTACTCTTAAAAAAATTATCATGTAATGAATGTACCATATTCAAAATCTTGGTCTTGGGAAGTCCTTGTTGGTTTTATATTCAAAATTTCATTACTTTTATATCACCTTGAAACACGAGTAAAGTGAGAATAATTATTCTTAAAAGGAAATAGTTAGGAATGTTAGTACAAAGGATGTTTTTAGAAATGAGACATGTCAGCCTTTCATTTGGCTTTTCATTCACTGTGAGTGTTCTCTTCCAAGCCAAGAGGAAGACAGAAAATGGAAGAGGGAGCAGGAAAATTCCTTGTTGTCTGATGTTTTAGTCTAATGAACACACTTCAAAACTCTTCTTGGGAAGACCTAATAAACCTTTTGATAACACACTAAGAAAATTCATTATTTAAAAAATGCAAGGTGCTGTATGATGAAATGACACTGTTCACATTTTAGAATATCAAAATCAAGATTTAATACAAGGGACAGAGCTTATAGGATTTCTTCATAGAGTTTTATTTTTAAAAAGTAATTTAAAGGTACTGATCTTTTGAAAATTAAAACTGGGAAACTACATTTCAAAAGAGAAGTTTGATGCTTATACACAAAATCATTCAACTTTTGATTTATCAATTTATATTGAGATGATGTTCAATTATTTAGCATTTATTTCAAATACTAACTTCCATGTCTTTTTCCCCAAAGGAAGGTATTAAATTTCTAGTACCTTAGTATGCATATATAACCTTATAATAATACTCCCCAGAAAATATTGAATCAATAAATAAATCAATATTAGTTTGGTGTCTGCAAGAGTTGCAAAATATATTGATGGCTTCCTTTTAATTAGTTGGAAAAACTGATTTCAATTGCCTGGCTACTGATTTTTAGATTTTTGTTTCAAACTGATTTTTTTAGAGTCTATTAGAACACTGTATCATAAATTAAAATCCAGACAGTATATATCACAAATTTTAAAAATTGTCCTTTCAAAGAAGCAAAAATGCTACTTTTACTAGTTTATTAGTAACTTAGATGCTGAGTCTACAAATATTATGATCGCCATCTTATTTATTTGGCTTGTGATTTTGCAATCTGATAAAAATGTATCTTCCAGTCCAAGAATTTCAAGTATTATAAACAAGCTATAAAAACTTCCAAAATGTGTTTGTTCCAAATTCCTCATCTGCTTTATAGCTTGACTCACTCACACCCAGTATTTCTCGCTCCAGACAGAATTAAGCAGGAGGATTAAAAATATGAAATACATTAAAGTAAAGGAGATAAATTTACAATCCGGGAAATGTGATTAATTTCATGATTATTTTGTCTATTAATTAATTTTCATCAGCGTTAGCTATGATTGATGTTGGGAGCAGAAATCAACAGTTCTAGGCCCAATGCAACTACTTCTGCAGAGAGCAGTGTCTCAAGAGTACTGGTTACTATTTTGCTTGCCAGAAGGAAAACAAAAATACATATTTGCAAAACTAGAACTGGGGGCTGGGGATTTAGCTCAGGGGCACAGAGCCTGCCTGGGAAGTGTGACGTCGTGAGTTTGAATCCTGGTACCAGAAAAACAAAACAAAACAAAACAAAACAAAAAACTAGAAGTTATATTTATTTAGCTTGCACATATGAGTTTGAAAACAAAGAAAACAATTTTATTAATTATTTGGTTTTAGACAAAAACGTTTGATTCCTTCCTTACACAGAAAGATGTCCAGCTTTTGCCTTGTAGGCCTAGAGTGGCCTTCTGCAGTAATGTTAGGGTCTGGCCCTTCTCTCACTAAGCCCCAGACCCTCACTGTGTGGCCTCCTGAAGCAAATTACCCTCCACTGTGCCCCAGATCTTTCCTTCAATCTAGAGGCAGACCAATACTGCTGTCGGCAGCCTTGCATTAAATGAATAAAAGCGAGTCTGACCAATCAGCTTGGACAGGCAACCTGACTCTTGCCATGTGATTTCTGCTTCACATTCCTCTCCTGTACTTCAAACGACCTTCTTTCTATTCTTTTATGTCAACATTGGTGATACTTTTACTGGTACAAAGGAAATTATTTTTCCTCCATTAAATGGAATATAGATTAGGGAGAGGGAGAGAGCTGTGTTTTTTCCACCATCTTGTAGGAAATCTTGAAATCACTGTTCCTATTCACCTGGTTTTATTTACTCTTACTTAAAGTTGATGTAAGCATCCAACAAACTGTATGGAGGGGACTCTGTTTCATTGCTGCTGGCCTTCATTATACCATACCAATGGCTATCCTCCACCAGATCTGATTCTTCCTGACCTGTCTCCATCAGAATTTGGTGTGGCCTTCGGGTTTTATTTTGTGTTGCACTGTTGGAAAGACTGATTATCTGCATTTTCAGTTTTTCCAGAAGGTTATGCCACTTAGTGAAGTCATCCTGAAAATGAATTTCTTAAGAACAATATACATGAAAAACTATATGTAATATATTCCCCATTCACGTCTGGTGGAGAGTTCAGGATTTGAATCTTATATCATGCTGAGTATACTGTCTCAGATGGGTGAGACCTTATTTGTAAGCGTGCATATTTTTTTAAAAAACCATATATTTGATTTCATTTTTAATCACCAGTCACCATTATTCTTTGTTCTTAAGGTCTACTTTTTAAATGAGATAATAAAGCATGTCTCTGTCATACATAGTGATTGAAACTATTACACAAAATTTCAGACCCTGTGGCTAATTTTATGTCTGTATGTTTCTTCACTAATTCATATTTGCACTTGACTGGATTTTGTTTGAATTAGTATGTAAGTGTTTAACTTTGGTTGTGTGTTTATCTTCTTTCCTTTATGAAATATTCCTTGCCATGTAAAACTTATATTAAATAAATTGTGATGCTTTCTTCTGTTGAATTGCTTGTGAAAATTTAATTTTGAGTCTCAGTTTAAGAAATCCTAAAAGAGTTTAGATAAAATTTTGCCTCCTCTACAGATATCAGCAAATATAATTCAATCACAGATATAGTAATCATTTTAACAGGATTTATCTTCTTGGAATGCTAACATTGCTCTGAGAGTTTTCTCATAAGAATCTACTTGGAGATAATACCAGATGCTTCCAAAGAAAGGCTTGCATAGTTATCAAATGTGTAAATGATACCATTTTGGCCCAATTGACCCAAGTGAACTTCCAGGTGACAATGGTCATACTCATGGATATGGGGAAGACTTACACTGGAACCAGATATCTATGCCCACCCTGAATTGCTAAAATCTGAGCAAATTCAAAGCCACATTTCAGATTTGTTGACTACTAAACAGTATATGAACAATACTTTTATGACTTGCTCAATGTATTTTATTAATAACAATATTTATAACAAAAGGAACTGTAGTACAAATGTGTATTTTGTATTATGCTCTCACTTATTCTGCTGAAAACTACTTGTATTGATGAGGAAAACTATAGCACAGGTTACAGTTCTGCTAAGAACCATTTTGAAATTTTTAACCAAGAAGCGTATACGTATTAACCCAGGTCGTCGTATAATGAACTTTAGAAAAATATATATTTAACATAGAACTGCCTAAGGCTAAATTTTAGGTAGTCGTGAATTGTAAACTGTATCTGAGATGTCTGTGTACATTACTGAACATGGATTAATCATTGAACATCATTCTAAACTGACATTTGTAAGAAATAATAAGGAAAAACGTGTGTAATTAAGCATAAAAACAAAGGATCTATTAGATACTGCTTCAACTGTATTCAGATTCTATACAATTGATAGAACTTCAAAGTGAATTGCATTATCTAATAGACTTTGAATTGAAACATGCTACAAAATATATAGGCCTATTTTGGGAATAGGAGTTTACAAGTTAAATACAATTAATCATTTCAGATATGATTTTCACCCTCTTTGACACTGAAGAAAGAAAAAATAATTTGCCTCGATAATCAGGTAAGAACGCTATATTCTGGGGCTGGTGATTTAGCTCAGCGGCACAGCGCCTACCTGGCCAAGTGCAAGGTCGTGAATTCAATTCCTGGTACCGGAGAAAAAACAAAAAACAAAAAACAAAAAAACCCCTATCTTCTGTTGAACAACTGTACCTAGCAAAAATTACCTTCCATTTAGAAGAATAGTCCAACTAAATTCTTGCTCCAAATCATTGGGAAGGCTCAAGTCCAGATAGATTACTGAATTAATACAATAAAGTAAATTTCACAAATTTAAAAAAATATATGTTTGATAATTTTAAAACACATTTGTGTAGAAAATATCTATGACAAAAATTTACTGTAAAAGATAACATTTATCACTTTTACATTCCAAAAGTAAGAACTATTTACCAAATTATATTTAAGCTTATATTTACCAAATTTATATATATAACTACCACTGGAGCATATATATCATAAATGTCCTGACTATAAAAATAAGTAATTGCTTTTAATAAGATTTTCATGGAAGAAGAGTTATAATTAGTACAGTAAGCATTTGAAACATGACTTCATCAAAAAATGCAGACAGCATATTGAAGAAAAAAAATTTTTTTTTTTTATTCATTTCACAAATATGTGAAGCCACAATTTTGGAAGCACTGTGAATTGTATGAATCATTTTTTTTTTGAATAAGCTTTATAGAACTATAATTTACAACAATGTAATTGACATTTCAAATGAACTGTTAATGAGTTTTAACAAATAGAAGCAGCTGCAAAATTACCATGAAAACAAATATTTAGAACACTTGCATCACTCCAGAAAAATTCATAACAGTTTGTAGTTAATTCACTCATTTACCTTTCCCCCTCAGAAACAAATTTTACTACCAGTATAATTTTGCCTATTCTCAAATTTCTACAGATACATTGCTTTTATATTTATCTATATTTTTTCATTGTCTTGATGATTTTGAAACATTCATGATTTGTGTTCATCAGTAAATAGTTTCTATTTTATCATTGCTTGATGTAAAACATAAAGCATGGTGAAAAGTAGTTTCTACTGTGAATTCAGACTTCACACCTGTATATTAAATAGATAATAGAGACCAGCATTTTCAGGGCAATATGCATACTGGCATAAAAATATAGGAAAATTAAAATATTAATTTTTCAAAAGAACGAGTAAATGATTTCATAATTCACTCAATGGATTTCAAAACAAAAAATGATCATTGCATTAATGTAAAAGAAATTTCAGTATTGCAACACTAATTTTTAAAAAGAGTCTACTTACAGATGTTTTAGTAAAGTACAGTATCTTGCAAAAAATTTGCAACTTGCCTGATATGTGAAACATTCATACTGTTTATGCAAATAAATATAATAAAAATTTAAGATTTGGGACAATGTTTACGGTGGGTGGGAAAGTGAATGAGGAAAGGATTTTGAAGAAGCCAGTAAGCGTTATTAATTAAATATCAATACTTCTATTTCTCAGGCAATATGTTTATCAATTTATTTACTGAAAAAATAGCAAGTAAAGCATAGATATCATCAATTAAGAAATGTCATCAGTAAAGTTGTATTCACCTTCAAGGTGAGAACTTAAAAAGAAAATAATGTATCGGGGACGTTTTTAAAAAGCACTAATTCAGAGAATCATCACAAATCATAATGACATGACTGTGCTCAACATAATCAAAGGTTTTAGAATATACTAATTTTCATCATACAAGAAAGAATTATTATAAATACTAGTTTTTTATCTTTATGTAGAGAATTTATAAATTAGGCTTTTCGCTATGAACAATGGAGAATCTATACGTTATGTGAAAACTTTACCCACCTTTTAATTGAGCAGAGAATTTGGAATAGTGGGTAACTCAGAGAACCTGGAAACTTTACTACATTGAGAGCACATCTTCAGACAATTTTCTTAGTATTGGATACGCTCATTTTCCATAAAGTACCCCCTAGCAACCTGAATAGAATATGGTTGCTTTAGAAAAATATTTCATCCAAGATTGTGGAAGACCTGTTTCTTCATGCAAGAACTGGAATTAAGAAACAGATCACAAACAGAAGTGGGTTGAGTGAGTTTAAAACATTATTCTTGTTTTCATTGCTATAAAGTACTACTATCTGCACTGTTCCTTAGTGCAATGTTCATTTTATTCACTGAGTCAGATTTTGTTTAGCTACTTACACCATTGTCTATTGAGTCTTAACAGTGTAACAAAATGACTCTCTCTCTCTCTCTGTCTCTCTCCCCTCTCTCGTAGAGGAATGACCCCTTGAATATACATATTTCCTGATTAAGAATACTATTTCAACTCATGGATAATACAAAGTTATAAGCCAGAATAGATTCCTCATTCAAATTAAGAAACTGTTTTGCAAATGTATATACTACCCTTTTCTGATGCAATTTAAATGAAATGTGGAAATC
Organism: Chinchilla lanigera; assembly: GCF_000276665.1. Classification (NCBI taxonomy): domain Eukaryota; kingdom Metazoa; phylum Chordata; class Mammalia; order Rodentia; family Chinchillidae; genus Chinchilla; species Chinchilla lanigera. Next base: position 9,596,068 of record NW_004955418.1, read on the forward strand.
ATGGATTTCCTGTAAGACGGGACTAGAGACGGGAAAACCTCATGCTCATGCACGAAGAAAATCTCTCATATAGAGTCATGAACATCTACAACTTACTTTTATGGAAACATCCAAAAGTTCCTGTCATGTAATAAACTCACCTCAGATGTTCATTCTTTCCCTAGTTGTAGAAATATCTATTGAGTATTCCTTCTATATGTTAGATTGTTTGTCACTATCATAGTTTCAATGTTATAATTTACTGGATATATGCTAAAAATGCCCTGCATATTAATAAATGACAGTCAACAATGCAAAAGCAGGTAATTTAGATTTTTAAAAAATATCTTCTTTGGGGCTGGGGATTTAGCTCAGCAGCACAGTGCCTGCCTGGCAAGTACAAGGTCATGAGTTCGATTCCCGGTACCAGAAAAAAATGAAAAAGAAAAACAAAAAAAAAAAATCTTCTTCTACATGTCAGGTTTTTTGATCCCTTTTAACAAGTGATCCATAAAGAGAAGGATGGCTGAATTTGTGTACCTGCATCAGCACTGAGAAGGTCTTCTATATCCACTGGCTGACTCTGTGATCTTTGGAGTTCTTTGAATCTTGCTATTTTCTAAGACATTTTTAATAGTATTTCTCCTATTTGTGACACATAATTAATAAATTCTGCGTTTTCAGACTTTGAGGGCCTTTTTCACTTTGAATGCATCTGCACTCAATTTTAATGTAGCCGTAATTATGGGCACTATTTCTAGTGGCATTATTACTAGGCTTACCTGATCTCAATGTTTACCTGACTGTGGTTATTTGCCCACGCAAAAAGTAGAGGGTTGTGAAAAAAAAAAAAAAATGTTTCATGAGATAGCGTTTGAAGGATGCCTTGAACCTAGTAAGGTTATAAAATTCTCTGAATTTGATTTCAGTCATATAACTTTGCATAGCTTAAACATGCTCTACATGAAGTTGGTAATAATAATTACTCATAGATTTTATTGTAAGAATAAATATAACACATGTAAATTTTGAGATATTTAATGCATGAAGAATTCTATATGCATTATCATTACTATGAAAAATGGTTAGGATTTGAAGAGGCAGGAAATAAACATTAAATCTGTGTAAGTGTAGGAATGCACCCATAAATGTGGGAAAGTCCACTGCATATAGAAAGGCTAATTTGTTTGGAGTAGAATTTATATAGTGAGTAATAATAGCAAGGCACATTGAACTATTAATTTTATATAGCATTTGGGGCTTGATGTCAGTTTAAATATTTCAATTGTTTTCTAAAAATGATTCATTTTAACTTGTTGAAAGATGTCAAGAAGTCAGGGTGGAGAAGCAAATGTACAGCTTTTAAGCTTCATTTTCTAATAGGAAACTGGTCATTAGTTAGAAGAGTATTTTCTATTCCACTCAAGATAGTAAACCTAGCCTATCAGTTTAGTTTGTAGGCATATGTGTCCTGTGTAATAAATTATTACTGCAAGGAGATGTCTCTCAAGAGAAATGATTGCTGCATATAACAATTAAATACTGTCCACTGGAACTAGTAGTAGCAATTGTTGGGATGCAAAGTGCAGATGTTGGAAAAGATCAATATAGAGGGGGGATTAAAAGTTTGTATGCATATCTGAATCTAGCGTACTTTTCAGGAAATGTAGTACATTATTTCATCAGACTGTTAAAGGGTCTTGAGAATTTAAAAAAAGATCAAGACTTATAGAAACGCAAAACTAAAGTAAATGGCTAATTGTGACTCTAAGCTCATTAAGGTTGAGGTTTTAATGGCAAAACAGTATTCTCAGAGGAAAAGCTAAATGTTTTAACTTTGGAATAGGAATCATCTTAATCTTATTTTTTCTTTTCTTTTAGTTTGATACCGATCATTGTGTTTGCTTCATATAATTCTTCTGTTTTATTTTTGTTCCCACAAGTTGACATACTCTTTACTGTTTTCATTTTGTGAGGATTAGCATTAATCCCTTAGCTCTTCCTAACCTCACCACGTCCTTGAAACTGGGAAGATAAGAAGCTTCGGGTCTAACCCTTTTCCCAGATGCTTCTTTCTCCACATTGGGACAATGTTTTTTGTACTCTTTCTGTTACTTTCAGTGATGACTTTGCAGTTATTCTTTTGTGAAAAATATTTTTAAAAATCTGACAGTTGTTAAGCCCTCGACCCTGTCTGTAAAGGGAAAAGAAGTTAAAGGGAAAAGAAGTTGAAATGAAAGAAGTTATTAGAGCAGAACTGTGACTCTCATCTAGAAGCCATCAGAATTTGCAGGTACAGACATTAATTTTTATTTTAGTCAATAAATTTAGAGTGGTGTTAAAAGACCTATGTATCCAAATCACAGTGCAATATACTGAATGAGATGGACAAAAGATGCTGCATTTCTCCAGTTATTGCTTTAAGAATCTCCTAGAATGTTAGCACATCTCTAATATTATACTTTATTCCTATATAGCCAATTTTTCAAGCATTGAGTATGGCTTTTTAATCCATAATAAACTTAAAATTTTCTGAATGGCTTTTAGTAATTTGAAAGTATTCAGGCCCCTAACATTATGTTACTCTTGACCTTTAAAATTGCCAATCCTTAGTGTACTCTTGTTGATTCAGGAAAGTGACACACCAGACTATCTTCTGTGAGTCAGACTAACACTTTATTAAGTTTTAATTAGATTTTTTGTCTTTATGACCGAAGGCTCAATATTACTTTCATAAAACAAATGCTGAAAGAATCTGTCTATACACCTCAAAGGGGAATAGAGAGGTTACCCAAGCCATTTTCTGATATTGTGGAATCAAAGAAAAGCTGTTCAAAGAGAGGGCTGAGAGGCTGATTTTACATAGAGCAGATAGTGTTTCATTTGTAGCACAACATTTGATATATAGATTCATGGCATTATGTTTTTATCTTGTAGTACTGACACTACTGGCAGTTCGACCTGCTACACCATTAGAACATCCCATAGGTATTTTGAAATGTGTCTGTAGACCATGTAAAAAGAGATAAAGCTAAGGAAAAAAATAAATATTAAAGCTTATTTTTATCACTATGAGAAGGCTGAACCTCCAGAATCAAAGTTTTCTATAACTCTATCATACAGAGGCTAAAAGTATTAAATTCAGAGGAAGTGGCAAAGTGACATATACAAGAACAATGCATTTTTATGTAGGCATATACATTCTATTCAGCCCAAGCTTTCTCAATCAAACTGAAATAGAAAGGAGCCTTACTTTGTTCCTCAATATAAATTCATACCTATAACAAAGCCTATGCTGTGATAACAACGTAAGTGGGAGAGAGGGAGGACTGAAAGCTAGGGGAGGAGAACATACACAGGTAGAGAGATATAGTTCTATAACAAATGCATTAAACATGTAGACCACAGATCCTACACAGGCAATATCATCACAGGGAAGAGCCATAGGGGGATATTGTGGATAAAAAGTTTATCCAAATAGTGAAAGCATAAGCCACTAGGGTGTAGAATAACACTGTCTAATAAAAATTTATGAGCTGATAGAACTGTTCTATGACTCATCATGTAAAACCAGAGCCACAAACCAAGTGCAGCAATTGCACATTTAAATATGCACAGTTGAAATACAGAATTAAATTTAAATTTCATTTAATATTAATTGGTCTAAATTTAAACTAAATGTATACAAAAATAGATATATCAATTTTGGAAATTACATGTGCAAAAGTTCTAAAAGTTCGGGAAACTTAGAGGACTTTGTGCATGCTCTTTCAATACTGTCCCTTTCCAAATCAGTTCTATTGAGTTTGTTTTTCTCCTGTAAGCACCATTTGGTTAGGAAATACAGGAACAACTGACTTTGTCAGAGGTTTTTAAAAATTTATTTGAATGAAGTTAGATGATTGGTAAAGAGAGACTGTTGAAGAAATTGCATACGTTTAAAGGTCTTAAAATAAGTATTCCCCTACCCCCAACTCCCCTGTAACAGCCATAGGATGTATAGTCCAGGCTGCTCTACTGTCAGTGCTTTAATGCTAAATGTAGACTATGTGAAAGTAAGTAACACAGGAAGCATGAAGCAGATAGAAAAAGTGCAAAGAAAGCTGGAATTTGCATTCAAACTAGTTACATGGACTGAGGAGATACAAAAATGATGCCACATTTATTTCTGCTGTTTCAACAGAATAACTTCTGGAATATCAAAATGGAAGATGAGATTACTGGCAAAAATGATCAGATTCTAATAAGATAAACTATAATTTTGGTTTCTGTAGCTCTTTTTAGATGTGCCTGAAATGACTCTGCTTTATTTTCTTTACATTGCTACCATAATTACTTTTTCTCTTTACTTCTTTAAATATTTATTAAAAATGTGATTTTATATCATTTGCTAAATTAAAACAGATCCATATCTCCCCAAAAGGTTGTGCATATTTAATTATTCATAAGCATTTGTGTTCTACTGGTTCTATAAAATGTACATTCCCTATTATGGAGCAGCACACACTGATATGATAGTGTAAACTAATATTTATAAATATAAGTCAGTACACTTCAGATTTTGAAATTTGGTCCCTCCTAAACTAACAGTGTGTGTTGAAACACTCTCTCTCAATACCACTAGGAGCTGCAACTCACAGCTCCCAGTCACACATCTCATGACAATGGTAAGCACCTGGTACTGTACAATGTACCACTGAAGTTGCTATGCTACTTCATGGGCTAGTTGTATTAAAAGAATTTTTCCTATAATATTTTCAACTAATAATGGATTTATTGCAATGCAACCACATCATAAATTGAGAATTATCTTCACAAAACATTAACGGTGAAGAAAAAGAATGCTCACTTCAAATTGCGCAGAGCAAGCATTTGAAAAAAAAAATTAACACATTTCCATGATATAAATGCTCAACAAACTACAAATAGAAATGCCTTGCCAAATTTAGATACCAGAAAATTCCCAGCTAGCATATTCACAATGGTGAAGGACTGAAAAATTCTCCTCTGCAATGGAGAACAAGACAAAGCTGTTCACATTATTAGGACATTTGTTGAACTCAGTATCTGAAGTTCAGCCAGCAAAACTTCACAAGATAAAATAAATCCAAGTCATCCAAATTGAAAAAATAGGAGTAAAATTATTTTTCAGATGATCCCATTTCAAAACAAATAAGTACTTGCAAGAAATGCTAAGATAATTTAATAAATTGTACAATAGAAAACCATTACACAAAGAATCAGTTACAGTTTTATGATTTAACAATCAGCCATCGGGAGAAGGTATTATGAAAATGAGTGCACCTCAAATAGTATTGATAAGGATAAACTACTTGGGAATAAACTGAATTAAGAAGCCAAAAGCTTTATATTAAAACTGTACAATGCTGCTGCAAATGTTGAAGGCATTAATGAAAAGACATTGAGTGTTCCTGGACTACCAAGATATCAGTTATTAAGACACCACTACTACCTACGGACTCGATGCAACTGCAACTAAGACTTCAATGACCTTTTATTTTGAAGAAGGAAAATAAATTCATCCTAAAATTCATATGGAATCTTAACAACCCCTGAGTAGTCAAAAAAATCATGGCAAAAAAAGTAAGTTATCTTACCATGTATTATTTCTATAAAACTATAATTATCAAAACATTGTGGTATTTTCCTAAAACCATACACACATACCATTGAAATAGAATAGAGAGACCCGTAACTATGCCCTCACTCAATTATACTCAATTGTTTTTTACAGTACCAGGACCCTTAGTTAAACAACAATGTTGTCAGGAAAGTGTGTTGGAAAATTGGATATCCTAATGTAAAATGAATGAAGTAAGAATCTTATTCATAAAGAATGAACACAAAATAAGGTAATTATATAAACATAAGTACTAGAGTTTTAAAACCCTTAGAAGAAAACATGGTAAAAATTTCATAGAGTTGGAGTTGGCAAAAATTTCTTAGATATTAAAACAAAAACACAAGCAACAGAAGAAAACATAGATGAATAATTCTGCAGTTAATCAGAAATGTAGAAAATTTTATAGAAAAGTATAATAGCAAATGAGTGAAAAGCAACATATAAAATGAAGAAAATACTTAGAAATCATATGCCAACATAAAATTATTATCTTGAAAATATACAGACCTTCAATTATGTAGCAAAAACTGCAAGCAATCCATAAAAACTGCTTAAAGGACAGGAATAGACATTTTATGTAGACTACAAAACCATGAGTATCTGAAAAGATATTTAACAAAAATAATTATTAGGAAAATTCAAATTGAATCCTCAGTTGGATACCCATTATTATGGCATTTGTAAAAAATTAAAAAGTAAAAGAAATAGAATAAATATTAGTGATGGTATGAAGACTTTGGAGTTCCACAGCACTGCTGATGGATTGTAATGTGTTGACATTGTGCCTTGGTTTCTTTTCCCTCGATGCTGAAACAAAATACCTGACACCCAAAATTAAGGGAGGAAAGGTTTATTTAGCTCACAGTTCATGGAGGTTTCAGTCCATACTTGGCTGCCTCCAAGGCAGAGTGGCACATGGCAGGGACAACTCTTCATGGAGGCAGAAGATAGCGAAAGCAACAAGAGCAGAAAGGGAGGAGGGGCAGCAGGCAGCCTCTTTCCCCCCCTTACATTGTATGCAAACTACCTGCCCGAGGGCAGGTGTAACACTCACATCCATAATTCCAACATTGGACCATGGATCAGCCATAAACTCTAAAAGCCCACCCCATGACTGCATGAGCCTTTGGGGGCACATCCAGACACAAACCATAACACAGTGCTTTATGGCAGTTCCTCAAAAAAATTAAAAGTGGGGTTACCATATGAAATATCACTTCAACTTTGGGTTCCACAGCCACAAAAATTGAAGAAACTAAAATATCTAACTGTTCACAATGTCCATAGCAGTATTATTAACAGTAATGGAAAGATGAGACAACCAAAATAGGCAAGGTTGGTTAAGTACATATAGTAAACATGATATATACATGCAATAGAATATCCTTTGGTATCAAAAAGGAAGAAAATTTTTGAAACAGCCATACATGAATGAACTGGAAGACATTATGTCAGGTTCAATACATCAGATATAAAAGAACACATGTTGTGTGATCACTTTCATATGAAATACCTAGAAAAGTCAAATCTACACTAACAGAAAATAAACTGATGTTTGCCAAGAACTGGTGTAGGAGAAGTGAATTAACAATTATTATAAATGGGCACATTATTTCAAATAAGGAAGACAAAATGTCTGGAGAAGGAAGGTTGTGATTTTTTTATAAAAATACAAAAGTCCTTATTATAACTGAAGTATATATGCTTAGTAAGAATAATAATGGTAAATTGAATATTTGGTATAGACATCATAATTTAAACATTAACAAAATATAATATTATACCCAAAATCTGATACATTGCACTCTTCCCTGGAATAAAACATTAGCATTGGTAGAAAACTTGGTGAAATTGAAATAGAGCTTGTAGTTCAGTTAATATTATTGAATCAATGTTAATGTCTTAGTTTTGACAAAATTATTAATATAGGTAAATGTTAAATATATTGTAATTAAGGAACAGCAGAGTCACAGTCTCTAAATATATGTTTAGGTGTCTATAACTCTTAAAGTATACTGAAGTGAAAAATAATAATTTCTTTCAATACAGGAAAATTTCAAAAAGAAAATTGTTTCATACATACTAATTATAAAGTTAGCATTAATCAAAAGCTCTACTCAACAACTCCAATTTTCAATCATTTTGAAAAAATTTAACTCCAACCCTTCTTTTCTGAGAAACTGTTATTTTCCAATAAGTTTATTTTGTGTTTTATCAATCAAAATTGAATGTGATTAGTATTGTTTTAAATTAGTATTGTTTTGCCCACAAATTTATAATTCTATGTTAGATGTTCTTAGTACTTTATCATTAAGATATTTCTTTCTCGAGTTCATTGTTAGGATTTTCTTTCCTAAAAGCCTAGTGTAATTGTTTTATTAATCTTGTATGCCTATATCAGGTTACTTGTGTAACCATTTTGAGGATGACATTATATAATATAACAACAACTGTTAATATCCTATCACCATGCTTTGAAATTCTGTATCATTTTTATTGCTTTCTATGGTGGTTTATTTATGTGTTTGTTTTGTTATTTTGTTTTTTTTTAAATGAAAAACAAAATGTATATGTATATATAAGGATAGCTGGAACAGGTGTACTGCTTTTTTTTATTATTATTTTAAAGATAAAAGGAGGGAAACATTAACAGACATACAACATGTACTGTTGATGTCTGTGGTTTAGTGAAAGGAGGAGTTAATGCTTAAAATTTTCTTTTTTCTTCATCAATTTCGCATGGTTGAATTTAGTACTCAGAAAGATTGATCTGAAAACAACATGCAGTATAAGAACAATTGCTGAACTCCTACCATCTTGTATGGTGAAGCTGTACATCATCTCTAATGATTTTTTTTATTTAATTTTTTTTTTACTTGTTACTGTCTTTGATTGTTTGATCAAGTTTAGATTATGATGTCTAGTGAACTGTCTAGTGCACTGTTCTCTTTGTTGAAGATAACAGTGTGTAGGGCTGGGGATATAGCTCAGCAGCATAAGCGCTTGCCTGGCAAGGCTGAGGTCATGAGTTTGACTCCCCATACAAAGAAAAAAAAAAAAATGAAGTTAGGGTTGGGGATACAGCCCAGTGGCACGAGTGTCTGCCTAGCAAGCGTAAGGTCCTGAGTTCAATTCCCGGTACCAGAAAAAGAAGATAATAGTATGTAATATAGCAGCCATTGCAAATTTCTATCATTTTGTTTTGAGGTCATGTATCATTTTTGTTGTTTTTGTGTTGTTTTGATTTTGTCTTCATTATTGTTTGGTCTGGTTTTAATTTAAAAAAAAAAAAAACAAGGGCTGAGGATTCAGCTCAGCAACACAGCGCATGCCTGGCAAGCTCAAAGTCATGAGTTTGATTCCCGGTACCGGAAAATAAATAAATAAATAAATACACAATCATTCTTAAGATTAAATTTGTATGTATATTTGAAAAAGAAGTACAAAACTATAAACAAAGTATGCTTTATTTTAATGAACAGATTAGCAGGCATATATATTATCAAAATTCATGTCAAATTGCATACTTATAAGCAAAATTTTACGTGTATGTTTCAACTGGTAAAATTTCACCTGTGAATAATACAGATTTAAAAGGATGAATAAATTGAAATTGTAAGCCAAATATCCTATGAAAAGATTTGTGAAAAAGTATGTAATGGGGTAAAATGGATTGGAATTATTATTTTATTATAATTAGTGCAAGAAATGTACTGGATAGCCATATAAAACATTTTTTAAAATGCTAAGTATTAGGCAATTGAAGGTATGCTGAAAAAGTGAGAAAGAACTGATTTTATCCTTACAGTTGCCCTAATTTATTTCTTTAAGCAAATCTCCATACAGTTATTCAGGTAAAAGAGCCCGTGAAAACCATGACAGTTTCTCTAAATATTCAAGAAAGAATGCAGAGTGCGAGGAGAGAAATGCATCAAAAGACAGAAGAACAGAATTACAAACAGGAGAACTCTAAATAGAGAAAAAAACTCCAGAGTATTAGAGATCCTGTGTATTCAGAAGAACAGTAACACGAGGTAGTTAAGAAGAGAAAACCACCTGAGAGGAGTGGGAGAAACCCTTGAGATGACCAATAATAACAACATGTAGCAGTTCCACAGAGACAAGAACAACGTCAGGTCTCACAACTATGGTAGAAACCTTCACAGGCTGAAAATCCAAATGAATTACCTTCAGGAGTGGAGCAATGTTCGGCTTATAACTCTGGTCCCAGGCCAATCAAGACCCCAAAGAATCGAACTGTTTCTAAGTAAATTATTTTTGTCCTAAAATGAAACACAGGAAAAATGTTAAGAATCCATACTACACAACATGAAATAGTTGAAATGCACAGTCTGAGATCCAAAAAATAACGGTAAAGAAACAAGCAGGAAAACAAATTTTAATGATAAATAAATTAATAAAACGTTTCCAGAAAATGACACAGATTTGAAAGTTTTCAAACTGGCACTATAATTTGCAATACATGTATTCTATGAATTTAAAAATTTAAGTGTACATAGGAAATATTTTAGAATATTTCTAAGAAACTTCTAAGAAAAATCTTGCAAAGTCTGAAATTATAGAAAAAAATGCTGATAGGGTCAATATGATACTGAGAAAAAATCAAAAATACCATTGAACCCATAGGAATAGGAACTATCCAAAGTTAAACACAGGAAAAATAAAAGAATCTTTCAAAGTTTAATGCACACCGTTGAATATGAAAGGATTTCATGCATCCTAATTTGTATAATTTGAATACTCAGAGAAGGAAAAGAGTACAGCAGAAAACTATTCTACTGACAGTGCACTTACATGTTCAAACTGAAAGAAAATTATTAACTCATGATTCAAAGAATTTCAAAGACTTCAAATACAACATATGAGAGGGGAATTGCATCAAGCTAACAAATTGGTGATAAAAGAAAAAAATTTCAAAGGCACTTTTAAGAAGGAATGTTTAAACATAAGACAATAATCCTGCAATCTCATTCAGGAAACCAGTATATGTGTCCAGTGGATTGAACAAGTACATAGATGGCAGATGACAAGAGCTCAGTTTTAACTGCACTGTGTTCTAGTCCAGTGAAGAAGAAGGTGAAAAAGTATCTATGTGGGTTAGAGCTTGACCTCCACTTCTGATCTATAGACATTCACACATAGCATGTGAGTTTATATTTGTGTAACACTAATATTTAAGTAGCAATGAGAACATCTAGGGTTATAATAATCAAATGTTGGTATTAGAAAATAGTAACAAAATTGACAGAATTTAGGAACCAGAGACTAAGGAAAAAAATAAATAATTAATGATTATATATAAAATATGAAATGTCTTTAAGTTAATAGTTTGAAGACATAGTCAATATGGCAACATAAAAGACTGTAGATTGCTTGCATGAACAGAAACATCATTGGAAAAATGTGTAAATCACATTCACAATTAAATATATTAATTTAGTGTTTATAACATTTTGTTGGATTTTAAAGTAACTACTCTGGACACTCATTTGATAGTTTATAATGTTCCAGATTTTATATATATATATATATATCCAACAGAAGAAAATTGTGTGCAACAAAAGTATGTGAAAATTTATGTAGAATAGTCATTCATAATAGTAAGAAAATGGAAAACTGCAATACCCATGCACAGTAGAACAGACAATAAATTATTCCATATTCATGAAAGTTGAATGTATTTTACTAAGGAATGAAAAGAAGTTGTTGATAAATACAGCAAGCATGAGTATTACAAATTTAATGCTGAATTTTCAGTATCAAATAGTATATACTTAAGTCAAACAAAGCTTAAAGAAGAAAGCATAACAAAATGAGGAATAGCTATAACTAGTCTATATTGTTTTAGGTCAGAATAGTGGCTGGCCATGAATAAGACTGTAAATAACTTCTGGGAATGTGAAATAAATGAGTCCTTGAGACAGGTAATACTATTTCTTGGGATGAAGACTGAATTTGTTCACATGGTGAAAATTCAAGCAATAATATTCTCATAATAGTACTTATATTTAACATATTTTTTTCTTCCACATGAGATTTTCCACCTGTCATATGAAGTAGGACATTTTTGCACATGGACGCAAATAACCTATAACAAATATTAGTAAATAAGCCAGCTATATCTATTTTTTACATGTGTTGAAATATAGTGAGACTTTAAAGAATCTTTAACTCAGAATAACATGGGGAGAAAGAGGAACTGTATTTGAAAATGTTTTAATGGACTTTTTATTTATTGAGATAAATGATAGACTTATTCAATGATGTTTTAGACAACACTATGAAAAGAATTGTGTTGCAGTGGATACCTACGTTAAAAATTACCCAGGATGCAAGAGAATATAGAAGAGGGGCTGGGGATTTAGCTCAGCTGCAAAAGCGCCTGCCTGGCAAGCGCAAGGTGGTGAGTTCCCGTTACCGGAGAAACACCAAAAAAAAAAAAAAAAAAAGAGAATATAGAAGAGACTCAAAATAAACTCAGGAGATACAGGAAAAGAGAGGCATGATATTTAAAGAATTTATTAACATAATGTTTTCTACAGTAATCTCATGTGAATTTATTTAGTTCAGTGACAAAATTGATCTTTTGTACCTTTAGAGTGAAGGGAAACATTGATCCCATTCTGGGGATGATGTGGAGAAGTAAACCATGCCTGTAGGAACTGAGACACACCAAGCAGAGAGAAACAACCTCACAAATCCTCAAACTAAATCAGTTATTTTCTTTGTAGTTTTGAAGAACATGCTGGAAAATCTTGCAAATAATTGGATACAATGAAAGAAACTAATACAGTTATATCGCTTTTTCTATTGAATAAAATAAATTTTACAAGATAGCTTATATTTGTGATGAAGACTCTGTCAGGGTTTTCAGTAATAACGAACAACCAGCTGCAGCACATGTGCTGTAGGTTTGCCACGACTGGTTTATTTGTTTCTTTTGTTTTGTTTTTTGTTTGTTTGTTTTTTTCTTTTTGGTTTATTAGTTTCTTATAGACAATCTCATCTTAGGAATGATAGTGGCATTTTAGAAATTAAATATAATATTTTATATGATTTGACATATCATACTTAATATTTTGTTCTTAATTTAATCTTCTATTTTAAAGGAACTTTTAAAAGCACTTTAAACATTAATATCACTCTAAAGAATTTGAAATGAAGTGTTAGTGCTTAACACATTTTTTTCAAATTGTACCTAGAATTTGAAGCTTTTAGATTGGTTTGTGGGTAGATTTTAAAATGATATTCAGACGCTGGCAATAGAAGCCATGGAATCTGTAAACTGACTGTGATAAGTTATACTCGTTCGAGTTCAGAAGGCCAGGCTTTGTCAGGAATGCAGGTAAATGCCTGGTGAAGGTCAGGTTCATAAGGTCTCAGATGGGAATGAGGATGGTATTAAATTTTGGACTAGAAATTATATCTGGTATTTCATTCCTAGTTGAATTTATTTTAAGATTATTTTATATTATATTAAATAAAGAAAACCTTGCTGCTTAATTCACAGTTATTTTTTTCCTAGATTGCTTCAGATATTTTGACAACATGCAAGAACACCCTGCTTGAAAGGAGATTTTATGGTATGTTTAACAAAGGAAAACAAAATAAACATTATCAGAATCTAAATCTCATGATACTTTTTTCTTTTTTCTTTTAAAGAGAAAAGAACAAAAACAAAATAACAAAAACAAAGACATAAACAAATAAACAAAACAAAATAAAGACAATAACATGACACAGAATTTCAAAACAAGGTGATAGGAAATTAACAATCATTGTTGTATTACATATTGTTACCTTTAAAATAGTTACTTGCATAACAAGATCTAGGCATGTAAGATTGATCAAACAATTAAACATTAACTGTTCCTTTCAATAAGCCAATAGAACTTAATGGTATAATTACCTTAGCTATCTTGTGTACATATATACATATTTTCTCCTTCCTTCTTGCTTTCTTTTCTCTTTTCTCTCATCCCAACTGTTCATTCCTTTTGAGCAGATTGCCATGATTACTAAGCGTATATCTTCTTTGTTTTATTTTGTTTTGAGTTGATATTATAGACATCACAACAAAAAATTTACTGTAGCAAAATTCTAGTAGGTTGATTATTAAAAGAAGGATTTAGTTCTCAAGTATTACAACTAAAATTACCATACTTATTTAATTAGCTTTATATAGTTTAATCAACTGAAAGAAGTTATGTAGACCTCATATTCAGAGAAAAATTTGTCTTGCAGGAGAATCATATATGTTCCAATTAAGAAGAGAAGTAACAGTAGCTGCACATAATGATTTCCAAGAGAAAAGAAGTCAAATGAGAGAAAGAAAGAAAGAAAGAAAGAAAGAAAGAAAGAAAGAAAGAAAGAAAGAAAGAGCTGAATGACTCACTTAATGACTATGACACAAAAATCTATAATTGCATCAAATAAATATTAACAGTCTTTCACTGAGATCAGCAAAAACTGGCTTTATAATCTAAACAAGGCACGCTTTCAAAATGTATGATTACAATTAATGAAATGTATTGTTTGTACCATCTATCATATATATCTGGAGAATTATGTTTTTATATATGCATTTTACTTATAGACACATTCTGCATATATGCGTGTATGAATGTGAGTAGAATAATAGACGGTGAGAGAGGAGAGGGAGAACGGAGGCTACAAATATACAAGAGTGATTCATAGGTAAAAAGCACATTTTAGAAGTACATGATATTATTTGTTAATTTCACATTTTGCTCCTCAACAGTAATTTCCACGAGTAGAAACATGACAATTGAAAATGAACATTTTCAATTATTATTATCTTGTTTTCTCTCAGAATTTAATAAGATTTCAAGAGCAAACAACTGATACTGTCACACTTTTCTTCCCTGTTGAGTTCTCATTTTTGATTCCCCAAAAGTGAGATAAAGGAAGAATTGCACTTCAGTTGAAAACATAGATGTCAGGAGAAAACATACATTTCCTTCTTAAGAGTCCTTTTTCTCTTAGTACTTAGGAATGCTTTCAATTTGAGCTTTGCCAGTCAAATAATCCTTTGATTTTACTACGTGTAGTGCTGATTTCTATATGAGATGAATGAATTGAAAATTACCAATGTATCAAAGTAAGCTGACAGCATAAACAACTTCATTTAAATGCATAAAAGTTACTTTTTAATTAAAATGACAGTTGACTTGGCATTTATTAGTACATAAAGTACAACATCAGAAAATCTATGTTTTCAAAAAAACCAAAAATGTGTAGGGAAACATTTTTCAATAATGTAGAATTTTAGGAAACTGTATATATACACATATACTTATATTTAAGAAATGAATTTATTTATTTCAACATCAACACAATACATAGACAAGTAAAAATCTCAAAGACTGATAAAAGCTTCAAAGAATAATTAGAGAATTGTCATGCAGTATTGTCATTCAGCTTAAGTAATAAAGTATTGTCATTCAGCTTAAGTAATAAGAAAAGGCCCATCTGAGAAAGGGACATTAAGTCAAAATTCAGTGGCATCAGGGGCAAGTGACATAGATTCTGGTCCACAAGTATTGCAATAGAGGGAACTGTACATACAGCAGAATTCATAGTACACTTGCTGCAAAGAAAAGTAAAAAGATACACCGTGAATACTGAGAAGCAATGATGATGATGTAATAAATGTGTCTGGAGAGGTAGCCAGGGTCTAGATATTGTCAAATTGTCTAAGCATTAGTTAAGAACATAGGTTTATCTAAAGTGTGCTTCCAAGTGACAGGAGGATCCCAAGAATAAATTGCCAACAAGAGTGGAAAACAACCAAATTTAATTCTTCAAACAAATCTTCAAGGAAAATTAGGCTAGGCTGATAGATTAAAAAACTGAAAGTGAAAAGTCATAATTTATCTCAGTTTAAGAGTTATATACTATGTCCTAGCCCATGGGCTTCTTATGTGTGAGATTGATAACCCTGGCCCACGTAAGTAAATACAAGTGAGGAGCCTGCAAGATTACTGGAGAACCTAACATCATATAGAAAGGAGACTGATAGGAGAAAAGTTCTCAGGAGGTATGGTATGACTCCAATATTTTTACTTTTAATGTGAAAATTTCAATGGCTGTAATGATCAGTTAGAGTTCTTGTAACAAGATTCTGTTCTCTTTACTGTGAATCATGACTCTAAGAGTTACTCTGTGTTTCATTAAATAACAAAGCATATTTGAATTGGCTAATGAGGGCTGGGGATATAGCTCAGTGGCATAAGCACCTGCATGGCAAGCACAAGGTTGTGAGTTTGGTCCCCGGTACCAAAAAAAAAAAAAAATTGAATTGGCTAATGAGTATTTTTTTTTATTGTAAAGAAAATACAAAATAATAAACATATTAGAAATGACCCAGAATTTCAAAAGACAAGGTGATATGAATTCAACAATGGTTGTTATAGTACATATTGTTGTCTTCAAAGTAGTTGTTCAGATTAGCAGATGTAAGCAGGCAAAATTATTTTAAAAAATTAAGCATTAACTGTTCCATTCAATAAGCCAATAGAAATTAGTAGCACAATTATTCTAGCTAATGGATATTTTTGTCTTACATTTACATCTAGAATGCACTTAATATTGAGACTTATAGATAATTTCATAGTTAATAACTCATTAGAAAAGTCTGAGCTGGGAGACCTTTGGAAGTTTTGATGAGCCACGCCCTGCACATCCTGCCCACTGTGGCAGGCATGATACTGAGCTCCAGACAGCTTTGGGAAACTCAGTGAGCTGAGCCCCACTCCCTCACCATTAAGGAAATGACACAGCCCTGTTGAACTTCAGGATCCTGGGTGAGACACACTCAAACTCTCCACTATCACAGGAAAGACGCTGAGCACTGGTGAACTTCAACACCTTAGAAAATGTCAAAATGAAGGAGCAAAATGCAATCTCAGAGCTCCAGTCCTTTCAGCACAAGTCCAGGAAACACTGACAAAGAAGAAATTGAAATTTACACACTTGAAATTTCTGAAATAATAGCAACTGAAATAAAGAAACAACTATATCACAGTATAGAAGAAATCAGATCAGAAATAATCTCTCAGGTAAATACAGAAATGACAACCATAGTGAAAAAATTGTTCAACACATCTAAAGAAGACATAAATACAAAAAAAATAGCATACAAAAATGATGGAAATATTGAATGAACAATATAGGAAAGAACTAACTTGCATGAAACAGATTCAAACAAATATTCAGGAAATTAAAACTTCCATTGAAAGCTTTAAAAACTGCTAGAATGAAACGGAAATAGACTTTCATATCTTGAAGATAGCATTGAAGCTAGTGATCATGAAAGGAAAAATCTCTTAAAAATAAGACAGGACCAGGAAATAATAGCTCACTAGCTGCAAGATGGTGCAAAGAAAAATAATGTAAGACTGATGGGTGTCTATGAAACAGCAGCATTCAGCAAAAATGACAAAAAGATTATTTGCATGAATAGCAGCAGAAAATGTTCCAAACATGGGAAAAGTTAAATGAGGCATATAGAACATTAATTAACCATAACCAAAATACCTGTGCACCAGATATGTAATAATTAACATCCCACAAAGTCAGCACAAATCAGAATATTAAAAGGTGTTAGAGAAAAGACACAGATCACCTAATAAAGGAAATCCCATAAGACTCATGGCAAATTTCTCAATAAAAGCCATCAAGGCAAGAAGAGTTTGGAATTTAGTATTTCAGGTATTGAAAGGAAAATCTTCCAATCCAGACTGACATACCCTGCAATACTATCTTTCAAAATTAATGGAAAAATAAGACACTTCTACAACAAAGAACAACTAAAGAAATTCATGACTACAAAACCAAGCTTACAAAGCATACTAAAAGATATCATATAAAGTGATAAAAATGACTACAACTTCAAGAACAACAATATAAAGGAACTACTGAGCAGATCAAGTGATTAACCAGTGGAGAAAAGTAGGGAACCAAGAGCAGGAAAGTAACATTACAAATATAAGCCAATACATATCAGTTATATCCATCAATGTAAATGGCCTCATTTCACCAATCAAAAGAAGCAAACTGGCAGAGTAGATTAAGAAATAAAATCCACCAGTATGCTGTATACAACAAAAGCCTTTAACTCAAAAGAAAATTCATAGACTGAAGTCAAATGTTGGAAAACAATTCTCTATGTGACAAGAACACAAAAAAGAGCAGGGGTAGCCATTTTGTTTGCATACAATGTGAACTTCAAACCATAAATATCAAATGAGGTAAAGAAGGTCACTATGTACTTGTTAGGGGAAAACTGCAAGAGGAAGAGATAACAATCATAAGTATCTATGCACCAAATAAAAGAGCACACAACTGTATAAAACAAATTTGAACAGTTGTGAAAAATGAAATAAGCAATAACACAGTTGTGATTGGGGACTTTAATACCCTATGCTCACCAAGAGATAGAAAAAATCAGCAAAAACATCAGACAAATCAGTAAAAAATCAGCAAAGAAATAACAGAACTACACTAAACTTGAGAAGAAATGAATGGGTAGAAATTTACAGAGTGTTCTACCCAAAAATATCAGAGTACACATTCTTCTCAGCTGCACATGGGACATGCTCCAAAATAGAAAATATACTAGAACATAGAACATACTTAAGTAAATGCAAAGGAATTAAAATTATCCCATGAATATTATCTAACTATAGTGCAATAAAATTGGAAATTATTGACAAAAGAAATTACAAAAACTTCATAAACACATGGAAATTAAATAACACAGCCCTGACAACCAATGAGTCACAGATGAAATTAAACAAGAAATTCAACAATATATGTACAGTCATACAAAAGTGCATGTAAAACTTTCTGGAATCTTAGGACATAATGAAAGCAGTCCTAAGAAGGAAATTTATAGTGGTGGTTTTCCACATCAGAAAAACAGAATGAGCACATATAAACTACCTTATACTGCACCTCAAGCTCCTAGGAAAAGAACAGAAAGTCAAGCCCAAAGCCCAAAGTAGGCAATGAATTACAAAGATCAGAGCAGAAATTAATGCAGTGCAGACAAAGAAAACAATACAAAGTAGTAAAGAACTTGTTCTTTAAAAGAATAAATAAAATTGATAAACCCCTAGCCAACCTTAACAAAAAAAGGAAAGAAAAATCTCAAATTCATGCAATAAGGAATGAAAATGGTTAAATCACTACAGATCTTACTGAAATTAAGAAGATCATCCATATCTACTCCTAAAGTCTTAATTTCACAGACTGGAAAACACAGAGAAAATGGACAGATTCCTAGATATTTGTAAGTTAACAATGCAGAATAAAAAATGATATAAAAATTTTGAATAACCTGATACAGTCAATCAAATTGAGATTGTAATTTAAAGCTTACCAACTAAAAAAGCCCAGGTTCTGATGTATTCACAACTCAATTTTACAAGAAATTTAGAGATGATTTAACACCAATTCTTCTTAAACTCTTTAATAAAATTGAAAGGGAAACAATTCTCCCTAACACATATCTGGATACAAGTATAACCCTGATACCCAAACCAGAGAAAGACTCAGTCAAAAAAGAGAACTTCAGGCCAATCTCCCTAATGAACATAGATGCAAAAATCTACAATGAAATACAATCAAACAGAATACAGTAAATCATCAAGAAGATTATACACTGTGTTCAAGTGGGATCCATTCCAGAAATTCAGGGAAAGTTCAATATAAACAAATCAATATATATAATATATGATATCAAGAAAGCCAGACAAAAATCATATGATCACCTTTTTGTGTTTTTTTTTTTGGGGGGGGGTTGGTTTCCGGTACCAGGAACCGAACTCACGATCTTGCGCTTGCCAGGCAGGTGCTGTGCCACTGAGCTAAATCCCCAGCCACATGTGATCATCTTAATAGATTCAGGAAAAGCTTCAGACAAATTCCAACACTCATTCATGAGGAAAATCCTACAAAAAGGCAGAATAGATGGTTTTTACCTCAATCTGATAAAAGCCATCTACGACAAACCAGTAGCCAACATCATACTAAATGGACAAAAACTGCAAGCTCTCACTTTAAAATCAGGAACAAGACAAGGATTTCAACTAACAGTACTCTTATTCAATATAGTCCTCGAAACATTAGTGAGAGCTATTAGCAGAGAGTGAAATAAACAGAATAAGGATTGGAAAGGAAGAAGTAAACTTATCATTATTCATAGATGACATGATGCTGTACATAGAAGACCCAAAAGACTTTTAGATTTAATAACCAGCTTCAGTACCATAGCTGGCTTTAGAGTCAACACTTAAAAATCAATAGCATTCCTCTACACAAACATCAAACACACTGAGAGAGAAATGAGGGAAATCACACCTGTCACAATAACATCCAAGTAAATGAAGTATTTAGGAATCAATTTAACAAAGGAAGTAAAAGATCTATATAGTGAAAATTACAGTACTCTGAAAAAAGTTATGGAAGAGAATTTCAGAAAATGGAAGGATATTCCTTGCTCATGGATAGGAAGAACCAACATTCTGAAAATGGCCACACTACCAAAATTATTGTAAAGTTTCAATGCAATCTCAATTAAAATGTCATTAGTATTCCTCACTAGATCTCTCATTAGATCTAGAGGAAATATTCCTAAAATTCCAGAAGAGACCTACATTATCCAAAACAATCCTGGGCAATAAAGGAAAGGCTGGAGGCAATACAGTCCATGACTTGAAGTTATACTAGAAAGCTACTGTGATAAAATCAGCATGCCACTGGCAAAAAAAACAGAGCTGAAGATTAATGAAACAGATGAGAAGTTGTAGACATAACTACAAACACACTCAGCCACCTTGTCTTTGATAAAGGTACCAAACACTTTCACTGGAAGAAAGATATTTTCTTTAATAAAGGGTGCTAGAAAACCTGGCTTTCCACAAGACAAACACTAAAATTAGACCCACGTCTGTCACCATCCACTAAACTAAAGTCAGAATGTATCAAAGATCTAAATCTACTGAAGGAGAAAGTAGGTACAAATTTTGAAGACGTAGGGGTGGGCAGAGAGTTCATGAACAAAAGCCAAACTGCACAGGAAATACTTCAAAGAATCAATAACTGGGATCTCACATTATTGAAAAGTTTTTGCATATCAAATGAAATCACCAACAGAATAAAATGAAAACCCATGAATTGTAAAAAAAAAAAAAATGTAGTAGACTGTCCTTTAGACAAAGGACTTCTCTCTAGAATATATAAAAAATTAAAAAAATTAGGCCCCCAAAATTCAAAGACCCAATTAAAAAAAAAGGGTCATCTGAGATGAATACACACTTCATAGATGAAGAAATACAAATGGTACATCAATACATGAGAAAATATTCAACATGATTGGTCATTTGAGACATACAAATTAAAACACTGAGATTCTATCTCATCACAGAAAGAATGGCTATCATCAAGATGTCAACAAACAACAAATGATGAGGAGCTTGGGGGAAAAAGGAACACTTCTCCACTGTTGATGGAAGTGTAGACTGGTACAACCACTATGGAAATCAGTGTGAAGATTCCTCAAAAAACTAAGATTAGAGGTCCCTTTCTATCCAGCCTTTTAGGTATTTTTCCAGAAGAACTGAAAACATCATACAAGAGCAATATATGTGGACACATGTTTATAGTAGCACAATTTGTGATAGCTAAATCTTGGAAACAAACCAAATTCCCATCTACTGAGGAATGGATAAGAAAGATGTATTATTTTATACAATGGAGTATTACCCAGCTATAAAAAAAGATAAACTCTAGGTTTTTATAGGTAAATGGATGCAAATAGAGACCATACACTTAAGTAAAATATGTCAGACCCACATTGTGTATTCATTGCATTGTCTCCCTTGGGTAAGAATGAAAAAGAGTAAGTAAAATCTGAAACGTGCAATAGAAACTGTGAAAGGGAAAACAACTGCTCAAAGTGAAGGAACACTAGGATGAGGAAAAAGAGAAAAGAACAAAAGAAAGAAGGAAGGGAAAATGTAAATGTATCTATACCAGATAGCTGGGACAGTTGTATAGCTGATTTCTACTGGTCTATTGAAAGGAACTGTTAATGCTCAAATTTTATTTTCTTCTTTTCAATTTTTTGGCCAATTTTGCATGCTCATATCTGATAATCTGAACAATTAATTTGAAGACAACCATATGCAATATAACAAAAGTTGAATTTCTGTCATTGTGTTTAGTGAAATTCTGTTTGTTTCTAATGATTTTTTAAATTATTTTTTATTCTCTATAAAAAGTGTGAGCTGTGAAAATCATGCTTATGTTTTAATGGGATATATAAAACAAATATGGAAGAGAGCAATAACAGAGTTATGGAGACAAGTATAGGCTCTATTGTAAAGCTAAAGTTGAGATAATGGAACTTAGAGAAAGGGAACTGTGGAGATGTGGGGGGGAAGAAACATTAACTTTCAAGATATAATTTGTAGACAGAACTGAAGTAATTTCTATTAAGGAATATAAGCTATACATGTAAAGAGCAGAAATGGATGACTTCAAGATTTTGACTTGAAAAAATAGATGAATTTTTTATACTACATACTGAGAAGTAGTAGGGTTGGGTAATCCAAGGTTTAATTTAACACATTACATGATTGAGGTTTCTAACAAGATCCAACACAGATATCACTAAGTCAGTTTGATATGGAAATTTGAATTTTAGTACAAAATAAAATTAGAATCATAATTTAATTTGTTTTTCGTTTTTGTTTTTTTTTTGTATTTTTGAGACAGGGTCTCGCTATGCAGTTCAGGCTGACCTGAGCTTACTTTGTAGCCCAGGCTGGCCTCCAACTAACAACGATGCTCCTGCCTCAGCCTCCTGAGTGTTGTGATTACAGGCATGCACCACTGCACCTGGCATAGAATCATAAATTTGTGACATCATTTTAAAGATAGCATTTTTAGTCATGTAATACAAATAAAACAAGACGCTATTCAATTGGAAATCACATATTCCAAATTTGGGATATGGAATAAAAAAGATCATCCAGCAAGAAATTACTTAGAGGCGAGGTATATTAATACACACAGGCACACATGTAAGTGTCAAAGAAGCTGAGTGGAAAAAAAAATGTTAAAGAAAGAATAATCTAGATAGATGTAGTGGCACATACATATAATCCTGGGAGATGAGGGAAGAAGGATCACAATTTTGAGCTCAGACTAATTGCTTAGTGACTAAGGAAGAACTTGTCTGAACATAAAAATTAAAAGTAAAATTAATTGAAAAGGACAAGAGATGTACCTCATTGTGAAAAATCTTTGGTTCCAGTCCCAGTATCCCATCCCCCAGGAAAAAAGAGTGAACTCTTTTATCTTTGCTTTTGAGAGACGAAATATCCAAAAGATAAGACAAATAGAACTAAGCAAGTAGTAAGAATTGCTCATTGTGTGTCTCAGTTGAAAGTTCAAAGAGTAGGTTAATTAAAATTAAATTGGGTGGTCTTCTAAAAGGAAGGACAACAGTTAGTTCACTGTATTTAATTGTTTTTGCTTAACCTAACAAAAAATGCAGTTGAGAGTCCTGTTAAGAACAATTTGACAGTAGGAGGAATGTTATCAAAACAAGAGAGAGAGACTGGAAACTTATACTAAGAATGTAGAGAATTGTATACCCTGAGAATTCTGTTGAGCTTTGTGTTCCTGTTTAAAGAGAGACCGATCTGATCGCTGTTTGCATGTTTTTCCCCACACCTGCTCAGCTTTCCTGGTGCAAGATGAGGATATAGAAGTTAGCCAGAATTAGGTTTAATAATCTAATCAAAGACAGCAAGAAAAGAGGAAAGGCAGCCAAGAATGAATGCAGAGATAGTTTCAGTGACAGCCTAAGGGAATCTCCTTTTGGTAAAATGGGAGGATTTAATACAGTAAAGTACAATCAACAGGGTAGTATCTGTCTCTGGATGGAAAATATCGAAGAATGAAAGACTCGGCAGAGTTAAGATGTTGGTATTGTTTATAGTTAAATATAAAAGTATGCATCTGCCATAGGGGCGTTTATAATTAAGATCTGAAGGTGTTCTAGATGTTTCTATCTAATGACAACTTCTGGCTAGTAGAATTGAAGTGTAGAACAATACTAGTAGAAGTAAGGAGAGCATGGAACTCAGACTACAATGTGTTAGTACATAGATTGCCGAGGAGACAGTGATGAAGAATATCCACACTTATGAAAGAAAAACAAACAGCAAAGGGTTAGCACTGTCGATTTTGGGGAGTACTTTACTACTATTTGGAAAACACCTGCACATCTTTCTGGTGCACCTCAAACAGGGTGTTTTTTTATGTGTTGATTTGAGGAGGAATGGAAATGTGACTCCCTTCCAAGATCATTGCTATTTGTAGAGTGAAGGAACAACTGTTTGAGAGCACTTGTGGGTAACCAGGATCCTTAGGACACAGGGAAGTTTTTCAACTTACAATGAGCTGTGTTCTAAAATCCTATTTTAAGTTGAAATTATAAGTCAAATGTGTTTAATACACCTATTGTGCTGAACATCAGAGTGTAATAATTCTCTACATGTAGGATTATCACTTATTTACTTGCCTAGGGACTATGGCTCACTTCTGATGCCCAGTAATTATGTTACATATTCCTAGCCAAGGGAAAGATCAAAATTCAAAATTGGGAAGTAAGGTTTCTATTGCAAATGTATACACTAATACAGGTAAAGTTTGCTACTATAAACATATATAGCCTGAGTAGTTAGGAAGCTTCAGTTCTGCCTCATGTGCTAGTACGGGGAAAAACTTTCCAGATTTTCCTAGAGATTTATGTGCTGTAATGTGGAGCCACCCTAAGAAACATCTCATTCTCTGCATGACCTGCATGAGAGAATGGAAAACTTTGTATTTTTAATATTGCCAAGATCAATTGGACATTTCTTTTCGGTAATGCAGAAGACACTCATCCTGTGTAAGGGTTTGGATCCAGGAAAATAGTTACTGTGGCATAGACTAGCTAAGACTTTGAACAGTGGTGTACACTCTGCACAGCAGGGGGAAACATGGCTGCCAGACAAGAATAAGTGGGCTGGGCTGCGCAGAAGCTGCTGTTGGGTGGAGGGAAGCTGAGAAAGCATCCATTTAACAAAAAGATGGGGGTGTGCACACTGCGGGAGGGAAAGAAACCAACGTGTGGAATGAGGGAGAGACTGAAAATGTGAAAACTGGCTGTAACTGGAAAAGCAAAACATCCACAGTTTCCTACCCTGAACACAGATCCCATGTGTCCTGTTGCCTCTTCAGTCTCAAAGGCATTCACAGTACATCATAGTTCAGGCTTCAACTGGTTAGATACCTGCCAGCCACTTCATGGAGTGCACTGTTTGGGGATCTAAGAGCTTGGACCCTACAATTCAAACAAGTCTTCTGGGGGCTCGGGATTTAGCTCAGCGACACAGTGCCTGCCTGGCAAGCGTAACATCGTGAGTTCGATTCCTGGTACCGGAAAAACAAACAAACAAAAAAATCAAAACAAAACAAACAAGTCTTCTGACTCTGGAAGTGAGAGATTTAGCGAGGGCTCCACTTCTAGCTATGTCTCCACCTCTCACCTATAACGAAATCTGTGACTCTAGCCACCACAGGCCACTTTGTCACAGCATTTGCCTCTGGACAAGGAGGGGTGGAGTGTCCCTAACTCATTTGGGCTGTTTGGGCTAAGGCTGAAAAAAAAACCCTGGGGTGAAAAAGCATTTCACATCCCTCCTGATACTGGGAAGATTTCAATACTCAAAATCTGGAAGGGAAATATCTCTATTTGTTATACGTTTATAAAGAATGGCAATTTTTTTTTTTTCTTTTGTGTGTGTGTCTTTTTGAGACAGGGTTTCACTATGCAATTCAGGCAGGCCTTGAGCTCACTTTGTAGCCCAGGCTGATCTTGAACTTGCAACGAACCTCCTGCCTTAGTCTCCCGAGTGCTGGGATTACAGGCGAGTGCCACCACACCTGGCAGAATGGCAATTTCTAAAATTTTTCACTTTTCATTTTCTCATTTCCTTTGTGTTCTAGGCCATTTTGTTTTATTATCACTCATTCATATTTCTCCAAAGAGTTATCTAATTTTATGTCTTTTTCCCAATATTTTAGGACATGTTCACAGTACACAACGATTACATTGTTCATGGGGAATTGGTACACATCTGTAACACCTCTTAAATTCCTTTCCTCTCCCTACCCTCTCCCTCCAACTATTGTTCCCCGGGGATCTTTTCCATTTCTTTCCTTCCCAGTTATAATCTCTTCCTTTTGCTTTTCTCCTTCTTTGCTCAGTATCTCCTGTCTCTCCTTTTCCCTTCCCTCCCTTTCAGATGTGTTTTAGCCTTATTTTTATTATCATGAATGCCTAATTTTTTCCCCATTCTATATTAATACTCATCTTTACCTTTTTGTTTACTGTAGAGATCATTTAAAAATGTTTTTGTTATGTGTTTTATATGAATTTCTCTTCAATGGTCAATGTTATTAGCAGCTCCTCTCTCTTCTAAGAGACATATGGGTGATTGAGCCTCTAAATTTGATTACTCTGAGTGGATACATTGATGGTGAGCTATACCACAGCCCGGGACACATCATAAAGAAAGCAATCCTTAATGCAAAGATCCTCACAGAGTAATGGAAGAGATATCCAAACAGATGCAAAAACTTACCAGGGAAAAACAAGAAATGTGACAAGACAAGGTACAAAGATGATTCAAAAAGGTCACAATTCCCAGATATATGAAGTCATAGACACAGAAGTATATTTTATACAGGACAACTAATTATAAAATTGATTTCTACAATTATCAATAATTTGCAATAAAATACAAATAAACAGATGAATGAATTACAAAAGACAATAAAGGGTATAAAAGAACATGTCAATAAAGAGATACAGATTCTGAGAAAGAACCAAAGGAAAACCTCGGTAATAAAACCCCAATAAATCAAATGGAAAACTTAGTTTAAAATCTTACCAACGTTTCAGAAAAAGCAGAAGAAATGCTGTCAGGGCTGGAGAATGAGGTGGATGAACTAGAGACTTCATAAAAGAAAAAAGAAATATTAGAATGTACAAAGAGGATATAGAAGAATTCTGGAACAATATTAAAATAGTACACTCATGATTCCAGGCTTCAAGGAAGAAGAAAAAATACAGGCTAATGTACAGAACCTCGTAAGTGACATGATTGCAGAAAATTTTGCAGAACTGGTGAATAATATCGATATCAAAGTACTGGAGGAGCCAGGAGAATTCATGCACAATCATCCAGCACTGTGGAGGCTGAGACAGGAGGACAACGAGAGTGGGCACTTTGTGTATTGGCCAAACTATGTCTCAAAATTTAAATTAATTAATTAATTAATTAAAAATTCTTAGGCATATAGCTCAGAGAGAAGGCCTTGGTTTCAATCTTCAGAACTAAAGGAAAAAATTGGCACAATTTAGAACCTCAAATTGACATGGCCAGAGAAGAGACTTTCTTTAAAATAGTTAAAATGCCACAAATTTAGAACACCAAGGTAATATTTAAAGGATCAAGAATCATGAAATTAGCTATAATGGCAGATGCATCAGGATAGCAGCAGTATATTCAATAGAAACTCGAAGATCATACACAATGTCATTTTTCCAGTTCTTAGAAAAGGAACTGCCAATAGAATACTGTGCCTCAAAAACACTATTCTTCAGAACTGAAGGAGAAATAAAGACCTGACATAAGCAAAAACTAAGAGAATCCTTGATCACTGAACAAACTTTGAAGACTATGCTTAAAGGAAGCTATTAAAGAAGAGACAGAAGAGGAATACGAACACACTCAAGGAAGAATGAGAAGAGATTACTCCAGAGAAATGAGAATCAGGAATAGATGAAACAGTGGGAAAATAATAAAAATATAAGAGGAAGACATATGTTTCTATAGCTACCCTAAATGCAAGTGTTTTTAAGTCTCTAAGTAGAAATGTCGGCTGATGAATTGGATTAAAAAATAAGATCTAATAGAAAATTTTGCTTGTGTTGCCCAGAAGAAACATACTTCATCAGAAAAGATAGTCACGAGTAGAACATTAAAAGAGGAAAAATAATGTTTCCTGCAAATAGAATCTGCAAGTGAACACAAGTAGTTAATTCCATATTCAACAAATCAGACTTACAGCCAAACTCCATCAGAAGACACCAAGAAGGTCCCTCTACATATGGATAAAAGGAACAATGCAGGACAAGTACACAATGAACATAAACACACAGAGAATGTTGGACTGTCCGACTTATAGAAGATTCACTAGTAGACTAAAGAGAGCAATGAGCCTCAATACACAAATATCAGTGATTTAAGTACCACACTCTCAGAGATAGATTGTGCAGACAATTCAACAAAGAAATAAAAGTGTTAAATTGCACTAGATCATTAGATTTGCTAAATATGTACAGAATACTCTAGCCAACTATAGCAAAACACACATTCTTTTCAGCACCTCATGGAACTTTCTTCAAAATAGCTCATACTTTTGAACATACAGTAAGTCTTAAAGCAAGCAAGCCTTATTACACACAACTGGAATGATTATATCTTATCTGATGAGAATAGAATCTAGACATCAACTGGAAGAGAAATTATAGAAACTATGAAAACACATGAAGATTAAATAATAAAACCTGAACTATCAATGAGTCACTGAGGAAATGGGGAAGGATTTAAAGGTTCCTAGAATCACATGAAAATAGAAATAAAATGTTCCAGGATTTATGGCATACAGTGAAGGCAGTTCTAAATGGAAAGCTTGGCGCTTGGATTCTCCGTGTTAAAGAATCACAGAAATGCAAAACAAATAACCAAATAATATGTATCAGGATCTTAGAAAAACAAGAAAAAACAAATGCCTAAACAAATAGAAGGAATAGTAAAATCAGAGTTAAAATTAATGAAATAAAGACAAAAGAATACAGGGGACTGATGACTTAAACTTTGATTCTTTAAAACTGATTGATTCTTTAAAATGATCAACAAAGGGCTGGGGATATCGCTCAGTGGCACAAGAGCCTGCCTGGTGAGAGCATGGTTCTGAATTCGATTCCAGGTACCAAACAAACAAACAAAAAAAAGCTCAACAAGATTGATAAAAATCTCACCTATTCAAAAAAAGACTAAAATTAATAGAATTAAATACAAAAAGAAATATTATAACAAATATCTCTCATATCCTAAGGATCATAAGGAATTATTTTGTAAACTCATATTTCAAGAAATGGAAAAATCTAGAAGAAATGAATACATTTCCAGAACCCTATGAAATACAAAACTTGAACACTTCAATAATGAATAATAAAAATTTCTACCAACAAAGAAAAGCCCAGGACTGGATGGCTTTCCTCTTGCATTTTACCACATGAATAAGAACTGACATGATAGTCCTCAATCTATTCCTTGAAATATAAAGGGAAAGAATAATTTCAAGCTCATTCTACAAAGCACCTTTAGATATCAAAATCAGTAAAACACACAAGTGCATGAACACACATATGCATGCAATGCTGATCAATAACCATTATGAATCTATATTCAAAAATCCTAAATAAAATTGAGAAATCAACAATACATTCACATATTATGCATCTTAATTCAGTAAATTTTATTCCAGGTTTGAAAGGATGATCCAACATAGCTGCATACCTATATTCATTGTAGAACCATGATATATAAAGTTGTAAATAAATGTATAAGTACAAAATTATTCACCCATAAAGTATTATTTAGCCACACATAAAAACAAAATCATGTCACTTGCTGGAAAATAGATGAAACTGTAGATTAACGAAATAAGACACATTCAAACAAAATCATGTTCTCTGTGGAAGCTAAGGGTACAAAAATGATAGAAATAGCATGAAAGCAGAAGGGAAACTCTTAAGGAAGAGGAGGGAATTGGGAAGGAGGCAATAGAGTTAGGGAAGAGGAAGGGAAGTAGTTGAGGGTGAAAATAATCATTGTATATTTCATACATATACAAATATGCCAAGATGAAGTTATTTTGTATAAAATCCAGGCAGATATTTAATTAATCAATCAATCAGTCAGTCCATCAGTCAGTCAGTAAGTCAGTCAATTAATAATAAGGGCAGTGAAAATGTTTTTTTTTCACCAGGAGCATGAATATTTTATAGAAGATTTTTAAATCCCAACTTGAACATCCTCTTTCTACATTGTACCTTTTTCACACGAGGAGATTCACTCCAACAATACAGATTATTGCATGTGAATATGTATGTGAATTTAATACTTTCAAATCCCAGAATATTAGAGTTAATTTTGCACTAAAGTTGATGCGCAGTATTTGTTGATTATACAGATGCTATGTTCTTGTTATTAAACTTCTAGACTTTGAGTGGAAGTATTGAAGTTATCAGCATATATTGTGTTAACTTCTATATCACATAATATTGAAAAATATTCTCATTAGATGTAGAATGGCCATTATATTTTTTACTAATGAAGTTATATATTTTAGTTTACTTTGGAAATTGTTTTTCTATTCAAGCCAAAATAAGATCCCAAATATAGCAAAGGGAAGACAATTTTATACATCAGTGATATCTATTACTTTGGAATGCAAATTCCTTTGCATATCCTTCAAAAATAATCAAACTTTTCTTTACTTCATCCATTGGAAAATCCTCATAATAACATCCTCCATTCAGGGATGGAAATGATAGAATAATATCTACTTATTATAATAACGATCTTACACCAGGTAGCATTCACAAAACTTAATGGCGCAAGCAAACAATAAATGTATAATTTTATAAGAAACTCTATGGCATCAGAAGAACAAGTATACACAAATTATCCAACATAACTATTGCATTTAGAATGTAAAACTCAAATAAAAAATAGGGTTTAAGTAAAACATACACAATAGGACAATTCAGTCAAAACAAGTAAAATTATGCAAAAATAAACATTAAAAATGACAAGTTGTGTACTTGCTCAGAATTTTTATGTGATTTATTAGATATATATAAAAAATCTTTCACCACTGTATATATAGTACATAGACATCTGAATGCAGTATATAGCATATTCTGCATAACCTAATTTACAAAGCATACAAAATGTATATTGCACATGTGTTTTACTAATAAACAGTTTAGCAGGTAAAAAATTACTAAACTCTGAAAATTTTTATTTGTTTGTTTGTTTGTTTTTTGGTTTTTCTCCAGTACCGGGAACCGAACTCACGACCTTGCGCTTGCCAGGCAGGTGCTTTTGCCGCTGAGCTAAATCCCCAGCCCCTGTCTGAAAATTTTTAAATGAATTCCATGAATATTAAATGGTCTGTAGGTTTGAATTCATTCAGAGCAGCTTTGGCCTCAATGTATTATCCTTTAATAAACAAACGATTATGTCATTTTTTTTTAACCTTATGAAATGTGGGTGTCTATACATGCTGCACACTTGCTTACTCAGATAAAATGCCTTCTGAACAAAGCTGGAACTAAGTAAATATGCAACTATCAACCATAGGAAAATATTTGAGTTTTCATTTTCATTTTTTATTATATTGTAATAGCCCCAAGGTAAAAAAAAAAAAAAAAAAAGTAAAACTGTACTAAAGTTTTCATGCCCCTTTTGAAGGTGCAATTCAACTATTTTTCACCAAATTAGCATAAAGTTAACTATCATTTTAAAATAGGTTAGGCCTAAGTGTATAGAGGATTTATTTTGCTCCAACTTATACTAAAGTATTTTCTTTTATTTTGTAAGAAATGGCTTATTGAAAGCCAAACTTATTTTGCAGTCTAGTTTTCATGACTTTTATCTATATAATATAAAAGTTTATATTTAGTAAATATAATCAGAATATAGTAAAAAATCAGTCTGAATTAATGTCAGGAAATATATTTCTAAACAAACAATTTTCATAACTTTTAAATCAGTAAATATGTGTTCATTGAGAAAAGCAACAGAAAATATTTGCTTGCATTCTAAATTCACATGAGTCAAGACAGCGTGCTTGATCTGATATAAAGAATTATAACAAAGGCAACATTTTTTGTTAATAACCAAACCTTTATTAATACATGGCTACCATTGTTTGTTAATAATTAAAGTTTTATTAATACAAAGTGCATATTTTCAGAATTGCACAGTATAAAATTGATCAATCTTCACAGATATCTACATTTAATATTCACATACATCTGTAATTTTATTTTACGAAACCCACATTTTTTATCCTGCATACACAGCTACTCGGAAGTAGAGACATTCTTTTAATAGCATACATCCTCTCCTAATGTAATAATATCAGTTACTCATCGTACATTTATTCTTTCAGGTGTTCAAAACCCACAGATGTCATTGTGTTGTCAACCCCTGCAGGGAGGATGTAATATTGTTAGGACAGAAACTCGAAAACGATTTATGTCCCAAAATACAAAGGGACAGACAGATACAATACAAAATACAGAGGTCCGCTGATAAAGCATCTGTTCACTGCTATCACTCTTCAAAAGTGGAATTGATTTGCAGAACTTGATTGTTGTCTCCCGTGCTAAGTAAACGCTGAAGCATACTCACTTTTATTTCCATGGTTTACACTTAAAGTCAACATTGATCCCCCGAGGACCATTAACTCTTTCCTGAAATGTATCCCGGTTTAATAACTTTTACAAAGTGTCGAGTGTTTTAAATGCCCTAGTCTTTTAAGGTGTACTGGGATAGTAATGAAGAAAAACTGGGCCAGTGACATTTTCATCTTTCAACGATTTCTCGGAGCATGGCAAGTATGCAAATAAATACAGAATCAAGAGGCAAGAATCGACTTTCAGGCATCATCGGTTTCATTTAACTGTTCCACATTAGAACAATGTCGAACAGACGAGCCACTTACAATTCATTCAAAGTAAACTGGAGGCACAATCAGAAACAAGTAATAAAAGAAATAAAACATGTTACATCAGGGAGAGGACTAAATACTGTTCTCGTGCCAAGCAGAGCATTGTCAAGGAGGGCTCAGCTTTACCGTCATCAAAACACAGACTGTTCTGTGATTCAGGTTCAGGTGTAACCCACAATGTCTATTTCTTCCCATATATTTTAAAGACAATGTGCTCAGTTGTCTGTACAGAGTGTGGGAAGAAGCCTACACATTCACTCTCTAATGTTTATGAGTCAATAAAAATGAAAACAGTTTTCATCAATATTGCTTCCACTTTACTTGATCGAATTACTTCAACAGCATCTTATGATTTTACAACCGAACTGCCTAAGATAAAGTATGATGCAATCTGCGGCACAATAATGTCCTGTTATTTTCAGGTGTAACTCCGCTTTTCTTTAAGATCCTTTTATCACCATTGTTTGTTTTTTGTTTCTCCGTTTCTATGAAAAGAAGACTGCATACACTTTAGAAAGGAGCATGTATCTAACCCTATAAAGACTTTCCATCTCAATCCAGTTTTGTTAAAATGTATGCTCAATTAATTTCTACGGCCAAACTGAGGATTGCATACTCTGATTAATTTAGCTCTCTATTTTTAAAAGATTGAAGTCAAATAGAATGCATTTTCCTTTGTGTGTCCTGAATTTTCTCCACCTTCCTACAATAGAAAGATCTCATTTTGCCCTTTATTTCAACCTAGAGGGTAGTAAGTCATTCCCTTAGGTGTAATAACCAAGACACTAACTGTGATTCAGTTAGCGAGATGGTGATAATGATAACAATATCTCAGAGTCTTTTTCCCTGGAGAATCTCAAAGGCACCACGAGCACTCACTCTCCCACATTATGAGTTTCATGAACTGTACCTAAAGGTTTAAATGTAGCCCTAAGCTGAAAAGTATTTTTTAAAAGTGGCACCTTGTTATTATTATAGCACACATCTGTTCCCTCTGCGCCTTTGGAGTTGTCTCTGCTTATGACAACAACAAGTTTTTACAACTGCCAGCACAGTTGGGAAAGGGCAAGTGAGCATGCCTTGTATTTCATGTACCAGCAATGTCCCTACCCTTCATCCTTGGCTGTGCATAGATACCAGGTAAATAGATAGTTAATAGGGTCAAATATTACCAAGAAATATGAGCAGTGCCATGAAAGGGGAGAGAGAAATGGTATTGGCAAGTTACTTCCTTTTATACAAAAAAACTAAAGCAGTATGTCTCTTTAGTGCCTAAATAGCAATTCCAGATTTGCTTTACTGAATATATTTGCATACTCCGTATAATCCATAGTATCTCTAACATTTCCTCTCTCATTACTTTATTTGATTGAACCAAGTGAAGAGGCTTGACCAAATTAAAAGAGGGAAATATCAGTTTTGAAACAGTTTGATCGTGGTTTGAAATAATTGAATAACTAATTGAATGATCACATGATAGAGACAAAGAGAAAAGCAGGTGTTGAAGTGAAGTGTTCATGTACTGTAAATTGTTTCTGATCTCAGAAATCATTGCTGAATTTGTAAATAACGAATAAAGATGTGTGAGCGTATTACTGTTTCAAAGGCTGGATGTCATACTGAGCAATAATAAGGACATACTTAGAATATATTTAGTGTTACTCTGTTTTGGACAATTATCACTAAAAGCATTTCTAAAAGGATGAGAGTGCCAACATTACTTTTATGTAGTAGCTTTGCTTTAGTGCAGTGTTTGAACATGGTACCCTGTGCATGCATGTATACAAGCAGGCACTTGCAGGCAGCATATATGCTTCTGTACACGTGATTCCATGTGGGCACACAGGAATGATCTGGAAGACAGGACGAGTGTAGTGATGTATACTGGACTTCACTGACTGCAATTTTCCTGGATATCACACTTAAATAGGTGGTTCTTATTATGTAAGAAAAAACATTTGTATCCACTACTAACAAGGTCAGTGCCTTTGTTTTCAAAAGCAATGCAACCACCAGCGTAGGACAACATTCTGGATGGCTCCCAAGCTTGCCTTCACAAGATGGGAAGCACCGTAATGGATGCAGCAATGCTTTTATCACTTCAGACCATCTCAGCTCTTCATGACCAACTTTCCCTCCTATGAAATTTATCTTCCAGCCTCCTCACAAAATGTCTAGTCAAGCTTTTTGAAAAAATTGCCTTTAAAATCATTCCTAGTTTTTAGTGCAAATGAAGGATGTTTTGAATGACACAAATTATGAATGTGTATGCGTGTGCATTGTACAAATATGTACATTATATTCAAAAGCCCATGGCTTAGGACACAAGAAAGAAATGGTTATCTGAAGGTGAAACTTTTCCTTAGCATAGTTTCTTTGATTTCAGCTCTCACAACTGTTATTATTATAGAAGATGACATGTGGGGAACAGTAATTTGCATGAACTGTCACTGAAAATCATGTAGTATAATTTAGTCACTTGCTACATATAGAAGAAACTAGTATCTGATGATTCCAGGAAACTCAGACAACATTATAGACTCCTAGTGCAAATTTAAGCCTGGGAAGTCATTAGTACCAAAGTATACCTATAGAAATTGTAGTCTTACTTCAAAAGAAAAAAATCTCTAAAAATGATTTATGAAAGGTTTGTATTTGATCCAATTTATGTTTCCATGAATATATTCCTGAAGAACTGTACTGCTTAGTTTACCCTGTTCAACCATATTTGAAGTCTATGCTTTGGGGCTGTTAACTGGTAGCATACTTCTAGGAACAAACTTGCTCTCACCTGCCCTGTCCAGCCATATGCAAACCAATATTTAAGGAGGGATTTTAGCCTAACTGTCTGTAACCACTCCAAATGGCCATTAAGAACTCCATAGTACACAGATTATTGAACCAGAACACTAGACGTACCTGAGCTATTCACATCTATCCATCTGCTATTGTTACTCAGACCCTATTTATTAAAAAAACTGAAACTCATATGTAATCTTCACTATGTAGTTAGGCTTATGCCCTGTGGAGGATTCATGTTTAATATGCTTTCACAGACAGTTTCACAAAGGGTTGCTGAATTTATGAATAACTTCACACCACTCAATTTGTAACATAGTTTCTTTACAGATGTTATGCTATAAAGAATACCTTATAAAATCCAAACTATATAACTTGCTGTTTTGTTTATGTGGTTTTGGAGTATGAGGTAAAAAATGAAGCACATTTTCACAGATGACCCAAGTGTCATGACCTTTGAATTTATTTAAGCAGTAATTTTCTAAAAAGTACTGGCACCTGTAAGAACACGCCAACAACTTAGGACAGTACCTTGGCAATGGTAAGAATCTACTCCAGGATTCCAAGGCTCTTCTAGGTGAATTAATTAATTAATTAATCAATTTTGAGACAGAGTCTATCTGTGTAGTTCAGGCTGTGTTGAACTCACTATGTAGCTCAGGCAGGCCTTAAACATTCAGCGATCCTCCTGCCTCAGTGCCCTAAGTGCTGGGATTATAGGTGTGCCCCATGACACCCAGTTTTCAAGTTAATTTAAAAGTTACTATAATTTAATAAAGTGAATAAAAAGTGAATATAATAAATCTGTATGTTTTACAATCTGTAATGTAATACAATTAACTTTTATAACTTTAACTTAAATAGAAGGGCATCATGTGTATGATAAACCTCATAAAGATTTTTGGAGGCTTGACTGTTTATTGATTATATTTTTTGGAAAGTCAGTGCTATCTCCTTTTGAAGTAGTGTTGTGAGGTATACTGATATGAAGGTATAATGTACTTCCTCTGCCTGGCTTCAGTATCAAGAATCATGGACCCACCAGAATTCTGTGACGATGGGGAATAATACATTCTACATGCAAGGGGGTGGCAAGTCATAGTGGGCAATGTCTTTCATTTAGTTTCTTGCCTTTCACATGTGCTTGCTTATCTCATCGGACTTCACTTATAAAATATTAGTTCAGAAATAAAAGTACTGGGGCTGGGGATTTAGCTCAGCGGCAAAAGCGCCTGACTGGCAAGCGCAAGGTCGTGAGTTGGATTCCCGGTACCAGAGAAAAACCAAAAAAAAAAAAAAAAAAAAAAAAAAAAAAAAAGAAATAAAAGTACTAAGAGTTAAAAGATAAAATTATAAAGGGAAAACCAGGAA
Organism: Chinchilla lanigera; assembly: GCF_000276665.1. NCBI lineage: Eukaryota > Metazoa > Chordata > Mammalia > Rodentia > Chinchillidae > Chinchilla > Chinchilla lanigera. The sequence continues at coordinate 9,632,840 of NW_004955418.1, forward strand.
AGTTAACAAAGTGTAGAGATCTTCTGAGCACAGGGACCAGTGCTGCTGCACATGGTGTACCCCAAGGACTCTTCCTGGATCAGAGCCAGAGATTTTGCTTTGCACACAACCACTCCAAGGGATGCTTATGCAATCTGAAGTAAGAAGCACATGGCTTGTGCACTTCAGAACTGGGGAGCTTTACTCTACATTGCTGGGGAAAGACTCGTAGGTTCAGATAAACCTTAATTTGCTTGAAAAATTACTTCGGCTCTTATTTTAGTACTTTCCTATCCTAACTAACCAGATGTTAGACTTCAAGTATTTCATTTCTAATGTCAAAAAGCATCACTGGTGGAGAAGAAACCTTGAAGTCTAAGATTGTCTATTGCTTTTCACAAAAGGAATCCAAATGGATCAAAGATTAATATCATCCATATGACTTGCACTCCCTTCATACACATTTCAAAGGCTGCATATGCTAAGACCAGAAATGCACATGTCCTAAAATATTTAATAACTACTTTTATTTCACAACATTTTGAATCACTTAAAATAACATACATTTTTCAACACTTAGAACATGTTATTGTTGTTTAGGAAGCAAGTTTCAAAATCAAACATACAAGGCCTAAAATTTTGTAATATGATATTTTAAAAATTGCTAATAAAATAATATTGCAGTTTCATAAAATACAACACTCCAGAATTCTTTATGGAAGCCAAAAATATTAACATTTCCAACATGAATATATCAATAAAATAAAAATATGAATATGCTACCATGATCTGCTTCACTTCTAAGAATGTAGTTCCAAAAAATTAGAAAAAGAAATGTTTACAAATACAATGACTATATGTATATATATATATGTTTATATACATATATATATTTACATATATATACATATATATGTATATATATGTATACATATATATATATTTACATATATATGTAATAATAACTGTAAATATATACATATATATATATTTACAGTTTGATAGTGATGAAAACTTATCTTTTGGACTGTGAATATTAAATACTGTCTGTTTGATTACCCTGTATAAGAGGGGCCTCAATACTGAAAATATTAACGTGAAAATAAAATTTACAGAAGTGGGGCAAGGTGTATATTTGAAGTGGATATAAAATGAATATTTTCATACATTTTCTATAAGATGGTATAAAATCCTAGCAAAGATCAAAAGGAGCTGTTGTTACATCCACAGGTGGACAGCTCTCCACGCCATGTTATAGCTCTGCTGAAAACACAGGTCCCAGGGACCCTAAACCCGGCAGCAGTAATGATCTAAAATAAGGAATGTTTAGTATGACAAAGGACAGTTCATTTGGGTAAATGGATGAGAAAGAGAACAGATAGCTACTGTGAGGAGGTAGGGGGCTTCAGGGCTGAAAGCCCACAGCTCTTATTTCTGGCTCTTTTTGTTGGAGACTGTTGTCTTTCTCATGCCCTATGTGCTCTGGTCCCTTTTAGATCTGCTCCCTTGACTGTCTTTGATCCCAACCTAGGCCTTCTGGCCCTTTGGTTTCTTCCTGTTTCTTTGTAATGAATAAGTAAAGGAGGAGGGCTTGTTAAGAAAGCAGCTTACTTAATTAGCAAGTAAAAGGGGCATGTATACATGTGTGCAATATTATACTGATGTTAAAGCGATGACATTCATACATGTATATATTAGTGAGTGTGTGTGCATGTGTGTTTTACATATTAAATAAGAGTCTTTGGGGGCTGTCTCTTATCGCCCTTGCATTCTGTCAGGTGAGTGAGGTGCACTGGATTTCCAGATAAATGTGCTACATGGCGACTCCTCCAAATCTAGCTACCTTTTCCCTTCTGTCTTTTTAATCCCCCTGACTGCAGTCTACTTGTGAAGGCAGAAAAGGCTTGTAGTGTCAAAGGCAGAAACTGTTTCTAGTGAGTTTCCTTACCGATGTTAATAAAGCTCAAGGAGACCTTTTTCCTACATTCCCTACCTACAGTGGCCCTGCCTCTACACTGTTTCATAAATAAGCAGAATATAATCATGGAAGACATTTCCATGTCCAAACTAAAGCAATGCTACGCTACCTTATTTCAGAGGAAGTTAAGACTGGATGAGTTTCTTTTCTATATCTTTATAAAATATTATCATTTTGTCTTCTTTGGAGTATGCATTTTTGTGTTGTATCACAACAATAAAGTATGTATTTCACTTCTCTTTGCAGCTGAAATATGCTATTTCTCCAATAGAAGATATATTAGTAGAAACTTTTACCTTGCAAGTGAGTTTCCTTAAAGTCTTTAAAGTATAATTAAACAAAAGGCATTACTTACAGGACTTGTACCAAGTCACTTTCAAGTTACTTATGCCTTAAAGAAATATGTTATTTAAGATGTTCATAATTTATTCTATCATAGTCATTGTCATAATTTAAAATCAGTCTAAATTTATTTGATAAATTGCATTGATTATAAATCAAACAGTGGTAAGGTATCCTGAGTTTAAAGTCAATATTCATTATTTTTACTGTAATATACCTAATACCTTTATTTATTTTAGCTGAAAAATTCTTATTTGTTTGGGTGAAAGCCACTACCACGTTTTTGTAAATATAAAAGTAGATATGAAATGTGACATACTTAGAACAAATACTACTGGCATATTTGATCTTTGTGATTTAAAATTCTGCCTAGTGAGTGCTTATTGTTAAAGCCTGTTATTGTTTCAATTTAGTTTTTACAACAAAAAATTTATTAAGATCTGAGAAAGGTTAATGAGTGTAGGTATTAAAGAAACAAGGAAAAATATATAGCCTTAACCCAAAAGCAGCGTGGACGTGCCTTGCTGAAATACCACTTTCTCATCCATTTCTGTTTCTTTGACCGTGGCTATAGACAAATAACCTACTCATTTTAGGTCTTGAGTTCCTAACTCAATAAATAAGGGGGCTGGACAATGTGACCTTTTAGGGTAACCTTTAGCCCTGCAATCCCATGCCTCTATTGCTTTCAACTGAGGGGCTATACAGAGAGAAGAACACCTTTGGAATAATTCTCACAACCTAAAGCCCAGTGATGACACAGGCACTGATGTTTTTAAGAAGGTGATAGAAGATATTTGATCCCATTGGTTTGGAGTTCACCAGCTGAGATAAAGGAGAGGAGCCAGAAGCCTTGTAACATTAGTGTTCTTTGTCTCTTTGTGGATGACCCTTTCACATTAATATCAACTTCACAAGCCAAATTCAAGGATGGAAAGAGAGACTCACACATTCTTTCAATAACCCTTTGTCAGAGAACATTTGAGCACCTCAGGAAGCCAAATCAGACATCACTTAAAATAGTTTTTGGGTCAAGATTACAAAAAAAAGGAAGACAGGAAAGAACAGTGGAATCAGCAGGAATGTGTCCCCGAAACTCCCTTAAACTAAGTTGGAACACAACCTAGAGCAAGTTAGCGAGAGCACTGCTCAGTGGGATGATATCCACTGAAAGGCCTTAACCACAAATTGTTCTCAGAAAGTGTTCCCTTCAAAAGTGAAAATCACCGGGAAAAAGGAGGCTGCTGGCTAAGGAAACTTGACCGTGCATAGCAAGTCTTTTTATTTACAAAATTCTAAACAGAACAGAAAAGGGCACCCTAAGTTGGAAAAGATAAATGTGAATATGATCTTTACATCTCAGTCTCAGACCAAGGTCCTGTCCTCATATATAGTAATTCTGAAGCTAGCTTTTAGCACTGAATAGTAGAACCTTTTACTGATGTGTAAGTAATTAACGGGGTTAAAAAATACCCATGTTGCTTTATTGTTAGTTAGGAATATTACTTTCTAGTGGAAGTTGTGGTTAATATCTACAGTTACACATATGTATAGCTGTAAAAACAAACTACAAAGCTATTTATGTGTAGCAAGCACTGGATTTCTTGCAATGCAAAGTAAAATGACAGCACTACATGAATTACTGACACATCCATGGTAACTGTTCAGAATAATTCACATATTCAATAGATCATAATATGCTTCACTTTCAGTGACAGTCTTTCCTGCTCACTTTCCTGCTGCCCATTTCAAATATCCTTGCTGCTTATTTTCAAAATGTCAATCCACACTAATAGATATACTATAAAAACAATGTACTGTGTGTCTAGTATTTCCCTCATCAGTTAATTAAAGTATTAATGTTTCAAAAGCTAGCACAACATAAGTCAATATAAATATAAAAGTAAATTCAATATCAAACTATTAAAATAAATATTAATTGACAAACTGATACATTGATTACTGCTACACAATATACTTAAATCTTCTGCAAGTTTTCTTAATTCAGTCTACTTGAGAAATAAAAGAGAATGTGAAGTTTTATTATTTCATTTTTTAAATTGTGTATTTTAAAATAATTTTCATTAAGATAAAAATTTAGATTGTATGTTTTGAATTAATAGGTAGGTTAATTTTTACAATTTCAATTTTTTATAATTAACTATTTGTAGTCTCAAAGAATAAGACTGCATTATTTAGCTGAATTTGTAAGACATGATAATGATGAAAAAAAAATTGTACATTTAATTATAATCTATCTCATATGTGGGTAGATTATATAAAAGTTTTCTTCAACTGAACTTTTCATTAAAATAGAGATTATTTTAGGCTTTATTTATCATACTACAAAAGCTGTAAGAGGTTGCTCTTTAATTTAATATACCATAAACAAATGTCATCCATGCAAGTGGCATAGTTTCAGGTTCACATTTGTATGTAGCTAGAACCCCTACTTAATTTGTCTGTTTGCATATACAGAAATGTAGGTTAGTTTCAGTGCTTGATCTCTGTCTTATCATTTATTTAAAGTTAGGTTCAGTATAAATCCCATCTGCAGTTCTTTAGTTTTTGACACCTAGTGTGCAGCCTCTGTTTTAACAACTGACCTTTTCTTGGTTTTATCAGGTCTCATTCTTTGTAAAGACAATTTGCTTTTAGCTATAGTATTCACTAATTAAATTCTGTTGTCAAATTGATTATTTCTTTGACTAGAGAAGTTATGTTAGTCAATATTGTCTATAATTATTATACCTCTACATCATGAGCATACACTGAATAAAGGCAATTACTGTGCACATTAGCAATGGGAGAAATTTTCGGTGTTAATATAGTGACTCAGCTGGAGAGAGATCTGATCTAATAGTTCAGGTGTGTTAGCAATAGTCATGGATACAAACAAACATGTTAATATGGCTGAAGGATTTAGAATTAATTCTTAAAATTATCAATGTCAAAGGTCTAAAAAATCTACATTTTAAAAAAGTTTATGGTTTAAAAAATGTAACTGTCAGAATTTGAGAAGATATTTGTGGACGTAATTATTTCACTCCCAATCTGGCATGCATAATATTTAGATGTGTGTCTTGGTTACTTTTCTCTCATTGCTGGGACAAAATACCTGACACCCAAAATTAAGGAAGGAAAGGTTTATTTAGCTCACAGTTTATGGAGGTTTCAGTCCATACTCAGCTGGCTCCAAGGCAGAGTGTCATGTGGCAGAGGGCAGCAGTTCATGGTGGTGGAAAACATCAAAAGCAGCAAGACCAAAGAGAGAAGTGTGAGAGAACAAGTCAGTTTCCCTCCCTTATATTGTATGGGAGGTTACCCACCTTAGGGTGGGTGTAGCACGCATACCCATAATCCCAGCATTGGGCCATGAATCAATTATAAATTCTAGAAGCCTCCTCATGACTGCTTGAGGCTTTGGGAGGACATCTAGACACAAACCACAACATGGTTTTAAAAATTAAAAAAAAAAAATTGTTCAGCTAACAATTTTTGAAAAACTAATGGATGGTAAATAAAACTAATGGACTTCACTCACATACAGACAGTTTTATCAATAAAAATGACTTTACAGTTTTACCTATAAAATACCTCAGTAAAAAGGCTGCTCAAATTATCAAAACATTCAATTTTTACTCTCTTTTGCTGTTTCAATAGCATTCTGGATTTAAAATGTTTTCAGTATAAGGATGTGGTTTGACTCTTATGTCCAAACTATCTCAAATTCAATAATCAAATCTTCTGAATTAAACTATAAATTACTCATTCAAAATTATATATATATATAATGAGCAGACTTCTCTAATAGGATAGTGAGGTACTCCACAGGTCTCCTCCCTTTAAACATAGCTATTTAACTAAAGAATATGACATTTTGAAAAATGAGGTCAATTATAGTCTCTGAAGTTTGTCACCATAGGCATATAACTAATAAACATTCATTCAAAATAATCTACTAAATATCAGTATCAGCAGGTTTTCATTTCAGCCAACCATGCTTCCTGAATTCCTCCCTCATCTCAGTGTTATGAAAACTTGACTGGACATTCTACCCAGCCAGTTAAGGTCAAGAAGCTATCTTTCTCTTGAGTCTAGACCTAAACATGGGGTTATCATTTTACCCTGGAGGGGAAGACCACTGATTTTTTTTCCCATGGAATCCTAACTTCAGGAGCTCTGTTCTGTCTGGGAATGGCAAAAATATTCTTTCCCAAGACTCTTCTCATACTCATACTATGAAAGCTTTAAGCCAGGAGTATAAATGTCAAATCCCGAGATGTGATCATCCCTATTCCTGTGTGCTCCAAGAGAACAGACCAAGAAACTCATGGCCCCCACTACCTCATGGCATGTCTGCCACTCTGTGACACTCTAGTTTCTGTGTCTTGATTCAGAATTTCTTTCCAGGGACAGACAGGCAATAAGGATGGAGAACTCGGTGCTTCTGAAAACTCAGTCTGTATTTGAAACAGTACATGGGCAATTCCATATGTTAAGACATTGTTGAAAAGATGAAAATATCGGTAAAGAAAAATGAAGGTGATGATTACGGTAACTCCATGATGATGATAGTAATAAAAGGACAGAATAGAATCTTCATAGAAAATCAGGGAAAGAGAAAACAAAAGTCTTCCTGAGATCAGGTGTGGACATAGGCTTTTGAAGGTTGTGCTTATGGGCTAGACCTCATTCAATAATAAGAATCCAGCTAGGTATGGGACAGCTGGATATGGAAAATCATCCCCGACTTAACCACTACTTTGCACTTAGGGCTATCAGAAAGTGGTAGAAATTTCCTTGCATATAGGTTTATCACATCTTCTGAAAGAACTCTGAATAACAAGTTATTTTAACCTTAGGAAGACACAATAAAAAATAAATTTACAATTATCCCTGGCAATATAGATGACTTAGGAATGCTGAAGGCTAATTTGTCTAAAGACTGTTTAAAGAAGGAATATTTAGGGAACTAGACACTACAAACTCCTTAAACAACAGTTTAACAGCAACATCCAAAGCCAAATGTAGATTTATTGGTAAAGGGTAAAAGTGTAAGAAACCAAAAGTAACTTCAACATAAACTTCCACAAGTGTTATTTATCCAATGACAATCTCTGATTGTCTAGAGTAGAAAATATTTTTAAAAAAGAAAAATGCAGCACAGATATCTATATGGAGGAAATGCACTTTGTAAATTCAGACCAGCCACATTATTACACAGATGCACACATAGCCAAGTAAATATATGTAAAATATCTATGTTTCAACAAGTCATTGTGAGACACTAAGTTGGTCACTTTTTCAGTGCTGGCATAAAATAGTTGACAACAGTGCAGGAAAGGAGAGATTTATTTTGGCTCACAGTTCAGTGGGTTTTGTCCCTGGTTTGCCTGCTCTGAGCGAGAAGCAGCATGGTGGAAAGGCATGGTAACAGAAAGCTGCTTGCATCATGGTGGCAAGGAAACAGAGTGAGAATGAGGAACCACAGCAACAAATATAGACCTGCAAATGACAGCCCCAGGGAGCCAGTCTCGGCTAAACAGGTCCCCATTCCCACCATGAGATTTTGGGAACCACTTTAGATCTATACCATAACAGATAAGAAAAGAAAAACAGTGATCAATTCACATGAAAAAAGAAAATACAAACTGTAGAAAGTGCATTAGCAGTGGCCCAGATATTACACTTTGAAACAAGCACTTTAGAGTAACTGCTATAAATACATTTAAAGAACTGGAAAAGCTCATACCTAAATATTAAAAGGTCTAATGGTAATTTTCATATGAAAAAAGGATGCAAACAACAAGAAACACATACAAATATTGTAGATTAAGAGTATATTAACAGAAAAAATTACTAGAAAGACACTGCAGTAGAGTGAACCACAAGAAGCAATGGACACCAAAATGTATAAAGACAGGGATGCAATCTGAATAAATGGGAAAAGGGGCTGGGGATTTAGCTCAGCGGCAAAAGCGCCTGCCTGGCAAGTGCAAGGTCGTGAGTTCGGTTCCAGGTACCAGAGAAAAACCAAAAAAAAA